>NW_022196895.1:17800533-17901917 GCF_008632895.1 Mastomys coucha | reverse complement strand
TTTCTTTGTTTTTTGGAGGGGAAACTGGGAATGGAGAAATTTACATGTAAATAAATAAATAAATAAAAGAATTATCTAATTATGTTCATAATACCTTCTTTATTAAAGCCCATATGATCTATAATAACAGTTTTTTCTTTATTTCTAGTTATGGTTATTTTTACCTATTATTTGGCTCTTTTTTTGTAAAAGTAGAGTCACTAGGAACTTAACAATTTTATTAAGATTTTACCTTTTTGATTTTATTGTTCCTCCTGATTCATTATCAGGCTCCTATTGCTCTTACTTCCTCTTGATTCTGTTTTTCTAAATTTTATTGAGATCATTCGTTGACTTATTTATTTCTAAGAATTTTTTCTAAAAAATTTCCAAAATGTACATCTAAGGCACTGAATTTTTGTAATTGTGACTGTAGTTGCATTCTCTAAGATTTGATATATTTCATTACCATTCCAGTCTAAAATCATTTTAAGTTTTATTATGCATTTATATTTTTAGCATGTTTCTCTTACGTTCCCATAGTCAGGTGTTATCCTTATTATCTAGTACTAAAACATCTGTTTTAATTAGAAATTTTGATTATATAAATATGTAATTATAAATACTAACAATGTAAAACTTTCAAATGATCTTTCTCTTCTGTTTTTTGTTCCTTGATTTTGAAGTGATTGTTACTTTTTTTTTTTTATTTTCCATTAGCTTGTTTGTGTGCTCATGTTTTGGTAATTTTCCTAGAGATGGCCATACATTATCTATATTTGTTAATAATAACTGATTTTTTTATCATATCTAAGACAAAATAGGAACTTCACAGGACACAGCCCTAACTGTTTCCCTATCCCAAGCCTTTCTGATATCATTGTTCCACCTTGCAAATCCTCTCATTATCGTGTAGTGCTGTCTTGATTAGCCACAGCACACACAGTCAAGATACTGCTCTTTGTCTCCCTGCACTTTTCCCTGACTGGTACTGTATTCTCTTTAGTTAATGAATGAATTTTTATTACTATTTGCTTTATCTTGAAATTCTGGGAACAATCTCTTCTGGAAGTTTAGAAGGTTGTTTTTTTATTCTACTTTATTCAGACTCAATTTAAAAAATATTTTTTCTAAGTGAAGAATTCTAGTTGGGTTATTATCTTTATTAAATATTGTCTTTTATCACTCATGTTTCTTTTCAAAAGTCACATATCAATCTTTAATTTTTTTCTCTCACAGGTGCTATGTTCATTTTCAAAGACTTTTAATGATTTTTAATTTGTGTTGAGATTAATTGTATTAAAGACAACATGATTTTACTTAAAAAAAAAAAAAAAGAAATATGCTGGACAGTAAGTGTCTGTTAAGAAGAAAGAGAGTGTATTAATGGAGATAGGATAATCTCGAGAATGCCACTCTGGTCTGAGTTCTCTGATGGAGAAAGGGAAAGAGATTTGGCTATGAAAATACTAAGCTTAGAAAAAAACTCTAAGATTGGAGACAAGCCAGTGGGGATTCTTGGAGGTTATGTCACTACTCAGAAGGTTCTGTATGTAGTAAAACTAGCTTTGTTTTATTGTCCATATTGTCCTGTATAATTCACTTAATTATTGGTGAGGAGCAGCCCATGGGGATATATATATATATTTGGTGTAAATATGATTATGGATTCAGAGCAAGTAGCTAGGGCTGTCAGCAAAATTTGCAAGATATTTGAACACACATTTTCATAGGTGGTGCTCTAGATTGTCTCTGAGACTCATAAACCCTAAGAGTAGCTAAGAAGCAGGTAAACAGATTCAGTGGCTACCTTCACCAATGTTCTATTGCTGAGACAATACACAATGACCAAGACAACTCATAAAAGAAAGAATTTCTTTGTGGTTTTGCTTACAGTTTCAGAGGGCTAGTCCTTGACCATCATGGTGGAAAGCATGATGGCAGACAAACATGACACATGAGTGGTAGATGAGAGCTTATGTCCTGATCCACAAACAGGAGGCAGAAAGTTAACTGAAAACACTGTGGGTTTTTGAAAGCTCAAAGCTCATCCACCAGTAACATGCATTCTCCAACAAAACTATACATCCTTATCCCTTCCAAACAGTTCCACCAACTAGGTACTAAGCATTCAAGCCTATGAGCCCATAAGAGTCATTATCATTTAAACCAACATAGTAGCTGTTGCAGAAAACGTTAAAAAAAAAATGGACAAGTTTCTGCACTCCATCCAGCTACTCTCTCTGCCCACCAACTCTCCAGTGGGGCCAGAGCTTCCGAGTTCCCTTAGCTGCCATGCCAGCTCCATGCAAGACCATCTACCCTGCGGCTAGATGCCACAACACCCAGCAACCCAGTAGAAACAAAAATCTAGAAACTTATAATTAACAAGTCAGATTTATGTATTAGTAAATTCTCAATTCACAAGATGCCTGCACAATAATTTCAGAACCAATTGATAATTGTACAAGCTGCCCACCTAGATCAGACATGTTAGCCCAATTATTCTGTACCTATATGATATTCATAACTACCTGTGGCTATTTAAAACCACACAGGATTAGGTTCTTCTTCCTGTCCATCTGCCTCCATCTTGGCTTCTCCCTGCTCTCAGTTTCTCTCTGTCCCTGCAACTCTTTGATCTGCCTCCCTTTTCCTTGTCCAATCACAGACCTCCTGTTGCACTGGTATTTTAATGTAATTGGACAGGAAAAATCCTGCCACAAGTTGCTATAACCTTCAAACACTTTGTTTTGTTCGATTTTGTTTTTAAGACAAGGTCTCACTCTGTAGCATAGGCTCACCTGCAACTCCCTATGTAGCCCAAATTGACTTCAAACTCATGAAACTCTTCTTGCCTCAGACTCCCCAGTCCTGGGATTACAAGTGCCAGACCTAGTTAACTTTCAAGTGCTTCTGAAAGCAAACACTGATCATAGGAAGACCATCATAGAAAACAAAACTGTATCTATGAGCTTTTTTACCCAGCCTCTTTGATCCCAAAATAATGACTCAAAGACTAATTATTTATTAATAAAAGCCTAGGCTAAAAGTTTTACCTTATTCCCCAACTAGTTCACAACTTATATAACCTGTTTAAACTATTCTGTGTCTTCCACATGGTTTGTTATCTCTCCTTCTGTTTCATGTACCCATCCCCTCCAGGGATCAGGGCAAAACTCCCCAGTACCTAACTCTATCCAAGGATTCCAATCTCTTTCCCAGAGATCCCAATATCTACATCCTGCCTCAGTTCATTGGCCAATCAGCTTTTTTATTGACAGATGACACTTTCATACTCTACATTTCCCCATTTTAGTCTAATAAAAGGCTCTTTCTATTTCAATAATAAACTATAAACAATAATAACTGAAAGGCTGGAGAATCTTAGAATGTATAATGTATAACTTTTACCTAAAAGCGGGCATGGAAAACCTCTGCCACAAGCCAAAAAAAGGTGGAGTAGCTAGTTCCAGGAACTTTGCTAACCCAGAACCTCAGGGCTCTGGTTCCCGATACCTGCCCCTCCTGAATGATCCACTATGAGGGAGGAACTAAGAATGAAGGTCTAGTGGTTTATGAGACTCTCCACCCTGTTGACCAGTAGATGGAGATTACATTCCTAGAATGAATATGTTCCCCTCCCTAACTGAACACCTTGGGTCAGGTCCCTCTGAAATTTTCCACTGTTTTTATGTTCTGTTTCATTGGTATCTCTCTCTCCGCCCCCAGCTTCCCTTAAATACCCGAAACTTCTTGTGTTCGGGGTCGAACTCTGGCCAGCATGGTCACGAGATCGACCCCGGCGTCGAACTCCGGCCAGCAAGGTCATGAGATCGACCCGGTACCGGTATCCCCAATAAACCTCATGTGATTGCAGCAAGTTTGGTCTCTCGTGAGTCATTGGGTGGTCGCGTCATCCCGAGACTTGAGTAAGGATCTCCCCAGTCCTGGGGGGTCTTTCATAACAATTATGAAAACTATCTAATAAAACTACATTCACAATGTCCAGTCAATATGCATTCGACAACGTTGGGAAAGCATTCTCTTATCTATCCTATCTTCATGTGTTCAGAATTCTGTAATTAAATCAGTTTTAACCATAACTTGTGCTACCAACCTGAAACCAGCTTCTTAAACCTTAAAACATTTTCATAAATACTTAACAACTTAACCTTAACTGTGAGACTATAAGTATCTAGTTTTTAAACCCATCAGAGATCTGAGAAGAAGTAAATATTAACTGAGTATTCAGGAAATACAGGCAAGCAGCTTCCAAAACTATGGAAATGACAGAGAAAGCTGGATGGCAGTTCCTCAATATTTCTCTATGTCATTGAAGCATCCATATTCAGCCTCATGGCACAGAATATCTGACAGATAGGTCTGTAAAGCAGGAATTATGAAGGACTACTTACCCTGCCTTGGCAAAGCTTGGCAGTCAACTTCCCTGCATCTCATTTGTCCACTTTGGACAATATACTGTGAGCAGCTGAAGCAAGGGCAGTTTCTTGCCCAGTAGCTAACTTGCCATTTTGGAAGAAAACTCTATATGGAGGTTCTTAAAAGCTCATCATCTTCCTTAAGCTAGAATGAATTTGGCCAAGAGCAACATTCCCATTGTCAAAGGGGATAGAGGTTAAAAATGAAACATTTTTAACTGGCATATTCAGTGGATCTCTAAGGTTTTTGAAGATTATCAATAGTGTATCTGAACAGGTAAACATTGCTTGTTTTTAGCTATTTACTATCTGTAATTTGAAACATCTTATTGTATTTAACTAGACTAGTATCTCACATAACTATGAGTTAGATTGATTTACTATTAACTTGCATTTCTTAAATACCCTACACAGTTTGTAATAGCAGCTATCAAGGACTGGAACTTCATATTGCATTTTTAAGTAAATTGCATAGGTCAAATACCTTAAAAGTATTGAAACAGATATAGATAGATAGATAGATAGATAGATAGATAGATAGATAGATAGATAGATAAAGATATAGATATATATGTGTGTGTATGTATATATACATAGATATACACATATATATTTGTTTATATATATATTAATTATGTTGTAATAGAATATAACCTAGAGTTTGTATCAATATGCAAAGATCTATGCTAATCTAAACAAATGTACAAAGATGTACCAGTGTAACAATATTTGGCTTGTTGATGTTCTTTGGTCTAACAGTAGATTTAATAATCTACCCTTTATCCTATTATTTTTATATCCCACCTTTTTCTTTTCATCTCTTCTCTCTCCTTTTCTAATACTAGATTGGAGAGAAAGAAGAATAGAGGAAAGAAAAAGAGATTCCTGAATTCAACCTCCCTTTATTTTGTTTCCTCCCTGTCTGAAACCATAACAACTTGTAACCACCCCCCTTAAACTATGATAGATACCCACCATCCATTCAACAACCAAAAATCATCCATCCTATCTCTTGAAAATGGAGGCATCACTTTCTTAAAATTGCTTCTTGCTAACTTGGGGCATCATTTGGGGAGGTGGTTTAAAAATTGGAACATTGGTCAGTTTTAAGAAAGCTAGCATTTGTTTTCTGCTCTCTGCATGCTGAGAAAGTTCAGGGCTTAAGTGAAGCCCTGACTGGAATAGTCTGTGATGCTGAATGATTTTGAAATTGTCCCTTTGTATATTTTTGATGAAACAGCACTGAGGCAGTCTGAGGTAAGATCACCTGGGCTACTTGCCTTCATTGGTGTTCAGTCCTTTTATCTGCAAACATAAACTTTCAGAGGTATTATACATTTCTGCATTGACAAAAGTATGGAATATTCAGTGAGCATAATTAAGGATGATTCTTGTCTCTCTGTTCAGGCAGGTAAGGCATCTGTCTTTTTATATGTTAGTTTGGATTATATAACCAAACTATAATATAAATTTTTATCTATATCACTTGAAAGGATGGCAAGATAAGTTTGGAGGATTCTGTAGCCAACAAGATTTATTAGCTATGCATAGGTGAAGTTCTGACTGGAGGCACTTTCATGTCTCAGTTGGTCTCTGTTCCCACGTAGAGGGATCAGCAATACATATTACCTGCTTTAACTTAAGTTTAATACATCTCTTTCTTATAATTGTCTACATTCAGGCTTTAATTTTTGTATTTTGTGCCCTTCCCCAACCTTGAGCAAGCTGAACTGACCTTAAGCGTGGCCATAATGGGTTTAAAGACCTAGGTGGAGTCATCTGCCTATAGGAATTTAGAAGAATAGACTGCCTGCTGAGCTTGCTTTGCAATATAATCCAGCTGAAACAAAGGATGGGGTCTCTGGGCTTGCCCTATACAAACACAGGACTGAATATTAAACTTGGAGTCTGTATCAGAATCTTTGCCTTGGCTTCATCTTTCTCTCCCACCAGGTCCTTTTTATTTCCAGCCCCCCTTTCAGGTAAACCCAGTTCCTCCATGGCCACTGAATGGCTACAGTATTTGATCTCTTGATCCTACACATTTTATCCATTTTAGACTTTTTTTTTTTTTTACCTGAAACAATGTTACATTTCCTGGGTGCAGTGAAAATACCTTTTGAAGTGAGTGAGTTGGATTCTAGGAATCTTGTGCAAAAATTGTTACATTTGCTTCTGTATCCATTAAGCTTTTAATTTTGATCTCATCTAATTATAATTTTAATTTTGATCTCTGATCTCTTATAGCAGTTTGCCAAAATATTTCACTTTTTTTTTTTAGGTTTTTCCTGAGTTTTCTGTTTTAGCTATTTAAGTTTCTCTTGCTTGATATTTATTAATATTTTATATATTAATGACTAGTTGCTCTGGTTATTAATTTATATATCCAGAGCCATCTTGTTTAATTGTTCTGCAGATGAGTTTTTCTGCTGTTGACTTGAATTTGATACTGGGGCTTCTTGGGTCACAAGTGGTTACTTGGTTTGTCCTTGTTGATCTACATTCACTAATCAGATGCAGCCCTTTGCCACACCTTCTGCATATTCCAGAAGGGTGAGGCTTTCTTTTTGGATTATCTCTAAAACTAACATTTTTTTCTAGGCTCACCTTGTCCACCATCCCTTTTTAACTGACCTTATTTGCCACAATTAAAATATTTGACAGTTTCTTTCTGTCAATATTCAGGCTTTAAATTTAATATTCAGGCTTTCCTTAAAACCTTTTTTTCTATTAAAGTTTCATCCTAAAAATTTTTTTTAAATGTAGCCTTTCTATGGAATGTCAATTAAATTCTTCATATTCTTTTGGGTGTCTCGCATCTGCCAGCATTTGTTGAACAGTATCTGGATAAGTCAAAGTTGGCTTCTAACAAACTTTGACTGACTTGCCTGATTTTCATGACATGGTGCTGCTGTAGGCTGACCTGTTTCCTTTGTCTCTTAGTATCTTCCTCAATTTCATTTATATTTTTTCTTCTAATGCCTGTCTCTATTTTTCACATTTTTTGTATCTTTGCATTCTCAATATCTTCCTTAATTTTATTTATAAGCTTTCCTAGGTCTTCTTCTAAGTCCTGTCTTCATTTTTCTTTATTTTCTTTTCTGTGTATTTCTATTATCTTAGTATTCTTTTCATTTTTATTCATATTTTTCTAATCTTCCTTCTACAGCCTGTCTCCATTTTTTTTCATTATTTTCTTTTTCTTGTATCTTGGGATCCAACCTCACATTTTACGCCTCCTCCAGCTGGGGATTCTGCCTCGAAATGTCAATCTGCCTGGAAATTCCCATTCCCCCCTGTTCAGAAACCTGGGACTAATGACTATCAGCCCTTCCAAGACCTCAGAGAAGTGAACAAGTAGGTGACTGACCTCCACCTGATGGTTCCCAACCCGTATAACCTATTGAGTTCTTTGCCTCCCTCCAGAACTTGGTATACAGTTCTGGAGCTCAAGGATGCCTTCTTCTGACTGTCCCTGGCCACCAAGAGTCAGGAATATTTCACCTTTGAATGGAAGGACCCAGACTAGGGCATGATGGGCCAACTCACCTGGACTTGCCTGCCCTCGGGCTTCAAGAACTCTCTCACCACCTTTGACGAGGCCCTACACCAAGATCTGGCCATGTTCCAGGCAGCCAACCTTCAGGTAACTCTGTTGCGATACGTAGATGCTCCTTTTAGCTGCTTCCAGCAAAGAACTGTGCTTAGAAGGAACAAAATGCCTTCTCACTGAACTAGGAGAACTGGGCTACCCTGCCTCAGCTAAGAAGGCCCAAATCTGCAGCTTGCAGGTTAGTTACCTGGGGTATCTGCTTAAAGAGGGAAAGAGGTGGCTGTCGGAGGCTAGAAAAGAAACTGTGTTCCACATTCTGCCGCCCACTAACCAAAACCAAGTCAGAGAGTTTTTGGCCACAACAGGTTTCTGTCGCCTATGGATACCTGGATTTGCTGAGACAGCAGTTCCATTATACCCACTCACCAAGAACAAACAGCCCTTTGTCTGGGGAGAAAAAGAACAACGGGCTTTTAATGCCATTAAGACAATCCTAATGTCAGCCCCTGCCCTGGGTCTCCCAGGTGTGACCAAGCTCTTCCACTTGTTTGCGGCAGAAAATGGGTATAGTAAAAGGGGTCTTGACCCAGAAACTGGGAAAAAGGTCAGTAGTATATCTGTCCAAAAAGCTGGACCCAGTGGCAGCAGGGTGGCCCACTTGCCTGTGGATTGTGGCCAGTTGCTATGCTGGTTAAAGATGCAGACAAATTAACTATGGGACAGGACTTGGTGGTATCTGCTCCACATGCTCTAAAGAGCGTGGTTCTCCAGCCACCCAACCATGCTCGTATGACTCACTATCAGACTCTGTTGCTCAACTCTGACAGAATCACGTTTGCAGCCCCCACGGGCCTGAACCTGGCCACCCTGCTTCCGGATCCTGACCTTGAGCCTCCCATCCATGACTGTCAGCAAGTGCTTGCTAAAGCTCATGGCTGGTGCAAAGATCTGTCTGATTAGCCCCCGGCGAACGCTGAGGCTACTTGGTTCACTGATGGGAGCAGTTTCTTAGAAGAAGGAAAACGGAGAGCAGGTGCTGCCATGGTAGACAGGCAACAAATCGTGTGGGCACAAGCTCTGCCTGAAGGAACCTCTGCCCAAAAGGTTGAGCTCGTTGCCCTCACCAAGGCCCTTGAGTTGGGGTAAGGCAAGAAGATCAACATCTATACAGATAGCAGGTATGCCCTCGCTACAGCACATGTTCATGGTGCCATCTACCAGCATCGAGGATTGCTAACCTCTGGAGGAAAGGAGATCAAGCCAAATCTGAAATTCTGGCCTTGTTAAAAGCCTGCACAAGCCAGCAAAAGTGAGTATCATACACTGGGTCACCAAAGGGGTGACTCCTCTGTAGCCAGAGGAAGTAAACTGGCAGACCAGGAGGTCAGGGCAGTAGCCTCAAGAGTTGCCCCAGTGATGGTGGTCTGAGATACAGAACCACCAGGACCCAAGTTCCGGTACTTTGCTAAAGATATGGCGGTCATCTCAGGAGACCCCAACAACTGCTTTGATCAGGAAAAAGAATTCTGGTATACACCATCAGGAAAGAAGATTCTACCGCAGAAACAAACATGGACAATGATAAAGCAAATGCACCAATGGACCCACCTGGGGGTAAGCAAGTTAACTCAAACTGCCTTAAGATCTAAGTATTATATTCCAGGACTGAAACACTTGGTGCCCTTCCAGAAGGTAAATGCTTGCAGAAGCAAAGCTGACCCCAGCAAGAGACCTCAGGGAGATAAGCCAGAGCCTACTGAGAAGTGGACTTCACCGAGATAAAACCTGGCAAGTATGGCTACAAGTATCTTCTAGTTTTCATAGACACTTTCTCAGGATGGGTAGAAGCCTTCCCTACCAAGCAAGAAACCGCAATGGTGGTAGTTAAGAAGATAATGGAAGAAATATCACCCCCATTTGGAGTACCTAAGGTAATCGGATCTGATAATGGCCCTGCCTTGGTTGCCAAGGTAAGCCAGGGAGTGGCCAGGTACCTAGAGATCGATTGGAAACTTCATTTTATGTACAAACCTCAAAGCTCAGTGCAGGTAGAGAGGGGTAACAGAACCCTAAAAGAGACCTTGACTAAGTTGACCATGGAAACTGGTGCTGACTGGGTGGTGCTCCTTCCCTTGGCCCTGTTTAAAGTCAGAAACACCCCCTCCCGTTTTAGTTTGACTCCTTTTGAAGTCTTGTATGGGACTCATGCTCCCCTGACTTTTCTGGGGGATGTTCTTGAACTCACTTGTCATAGTAGCAATGATTTGTATGCCAGGTTAAAGGGTCTGTAGGTGGTACAGAAAGAAGTATGGTCACAACTGGCAGCTGCCTATGAACCTGGTACCTCTAAGACCTCACATCGGTTCCAGGTTGGGGATGTTGTCTACATCAGGCCCAGCCGCTTGAGCCCCATTAAAAAGGGCCCTATCTAGTACTCCTGACTACCCCAACAGCTGTCAAGGTAGACAGAATCACTGCCGGGATACACACCTCGAATGTGAAGCCTGCTCTCTCAACTGAAACAGGAATTTCAGAAGATATACCTACCTGGAAGACCCAGACTACAGAGAACCCTCTGAAGCTGAAGATCATCAAAGAACCCAAAGATGTGGGTCTGAAAGACCCCTCAAGAGAGGAGACCCTCACTCTAGTCTCAGGATTACACGACCCCCACGAAACTCATGAGACCGATCTTGCTGTAAACACACGAGGTTTATTCGGGAAACCAGTGTACTGGGGCCGAGTTCGTAACCCACACAGGGGCAGAGGAGTTCGACCCCTAGCTCAAGAAGTGTAGGGTATTTAAAGGAAAAAACCACAAGCCAAGGGGAGTAAGGGGAATTCCAACCCAAATTATTCAGTCAGTTAGGGAGGGGGACATATTCATTTTAGGAATGTATTCTAGGAATGTAATCTTACTGAATCATCTACCGGTCAGCAGGATGGAGAGCCTCGTGAGCCAGTTGATCTTCATTCCTAGTTCAAAACTCATTGTGGATCAGTCAGGAGGGGCAGGTCTCGGGATCCAGAGCCCTGAGGCTCTGAGTTAGCCAAGTTCCTGGAGCCCAGAGTTCTGAACCAGCTGACCTGCATTCATAGTTCTGCTCAGTCTGCTAGGGGTCATAAAAAATTTTTTTATATTTTTCATACTTTTCAGGTTCTCTCCTGGGTACTGTATCTTAGTATTTTTCCCTTCTATCATTGCCCCTCATCAGCCATGAAACCTAACCAGGCAGGTGATAAACGGGGCAGGAGAGACTGTTTGATCTAAAATCACCACCCCATATACCTGGTGGCCTGACCTTTTTCCGGATGTTTGTAAATTGGCTTTAGGAACCCCATCCACCTGGGACTTAGAAGGGTACTTTGATACTCAGACTGTTCCTTCAACGCTTTCTCGCTTTCTCGCTTTCTCCGCCTGAGCAACATGGGCTGGACCCATGGGGAGGTTGTTCTACCAAAGATCGGAGGAGCATGCTGAGGGCTTTTCCTTTGTATGTTTGGGCTCCTGGGCTCCACCAAGATCAGTCCCTAAACCCCATGTGTAAAGGAAAGGCAGAATTTTTCTGTAAGAATTGGGGGTGTGAGACCACAGGAGATGTCTCATGGGGGCCTTCCTCTGTTTGGGACTATATCAAAGTGGCAGCAAATTTTACTCATCAGGAAATGGGGAGCCAGGGAAATTCAGATCGGAAAGATATCCCTGAATGCTCAGGATGGTGTCACCCACTTCAAATCACATTCACTAAACCAGAAAAGCAGGCCTTAGATTGGACCAGGGGCTATACCTGGGGTCTTAGATTTTACAAAGAGATATGATGATGGACTATTGTTCACTATTAAACTGAAGGTCAAGACTCCATATAACCCCTTAGGCCCCGGTAAAATCCTGTCTCCCATCAAGCCCCCTATTAAAGCTCCTCAGCCTTCACTCCCCCAAGGGCTCCCTCTATCAGGCTGACCAGCCTTGCTAACCAAGGCATAGATCCCCCTCCTAAAGATGATCCAGAGTTACCACGTTTAGTTCATTTAGTTCAGGAAGTTTTTTGGGTCATCAATAGCACTAACCCCAATGCTACTAATTCTTGCTGGCTTTGTTACAAAGTAGCTCCCCCTTATTATGAGGGGATTGACTTTGTTAGAACAGTTAACCTGTCTGATGATGCCTCACAGTGCCGCTGGCAACAACATGATGCCAGACTCACCTTGTCTGCCATTACTGGGCAGGGAGTATGTGTGGGCAGATCCTCTCCTCACATGCCCATCTTTGCAACCAGGCTTTGCCTCAGCCCAATGCGTCTGTTTACCTCCTGCGCTCCTTTGAGGGATGGTGGGCATGTACCTCAGGGGTTACTCCATGTGTAAACTCTCAGATACTCAAAAACACTCAGGATTTTTGTGTTCTGGTACAATTAGTTCTCAGACTTGTGTATTATCCCTATGAACAATTACTGTCCCACTGGGATGAGAGTCAGCTCAGGTTTAAGAGAGATAACTGTTTCTGTCTTGCTGGGACTGGGACTTGTTGGGTCCCTCCCTTCTGCCTCAGCTGCAAGACACCAGAGCTTGCAACCTGAGACTCAACTCATGCCTGCTGTGCCTGAAACAAAGGCTCACTACTCTGAGTTTTGCCTTTGAGGATTCCAGAGGAAACCACAGCCTGAGGCATCTGTTGTTGACCTCCTCCCCCACTGTGGACTGCGCCTCCGGCCACTCCCTTGAGTCCAGACCTGCAGGACGCCCTGAGTCTCCACCTTCAGCCCAGCAGCCAGCTTCCCTTGGACTTCCCCTTTGACTTTGTTTGGACTCTTCCTGACTCCTCCCGAATTGCTTATGCTATTCAAATGTCATTGTAACCTAGAGATTCAGTCTTGCTTTCTTGTATATAAATGCTGAACCCCCAAAGTAAAGGCAAGCCTTGATTGGAAACCCTCAACTTGGCTTCATGTCCTTTTGTTCTCAAACTCTGTGTTTCAGGTCTCCTTTCTCCCTTCGTTCGAGATAGAACCCAGTTCATGAAACTGCAGGACAGTTTCAGGGACTGGGGGCAGTTGGAATGGCCACAGGAGTGTCATCACTGACACTCCAATGCCAGAGCTATCAGTCTTAGGTCCTCTATAGATGCTGACATAGTGGAAATGGAAAATTCCATTTCCAAGATCTAGGAATCCTTGACTTCATTATCTGAGGTAGTCCTCCAAAACAGGAGAAGCCTAGACGTCCTCTTTCTCTAGCAAGAAGGTCTGTGTGTGGCCCTGAAAGAAGAACGCTGTTTTTACATAGACCATTCTGAAGTTGTAAAGGACTCAATGGCCAAGGTTAGAGAGGGACTGGCCAAGAGGAAGAGAGAAAGAGAGCAGAGCCAGGGGTGGTATGAATCTTGGTTTAACTCTTACCCTTGGCTCACTACTTTGATTTCTACCCTCTTGGGACCATTGATAATCCTGATGTTGCTGTTAACTTTTGGCCCCTGAATTTTGAACTGCTTGTTGGCTTTTATTAGAGAACTCATAAGTATAGTTCAGATTATGACTTTAAGACAACAGTATCAAGAATTGGCCCAGAGTGACTTATAATTTCATGATTGAAATACTCACGAGAGAGGGGAATGTGTGACCTTAGAGAAGAACAGAAGATGGTTGTTGAAAGACCTTGCCAGGAATGTACACTCCCTTCCTGGAATGTCCCAGCAATACAAACTTTATGCTCAGACCACAGGGCAGGGCAGGTGCAGATAACGACCAAAAATGTTTCAGTTCCCGCTTCTGGTGATTAAGACCACACCTTGCCTGGGGCCACAAATGCCGAGAAAGGGCAGCTTGGGCCTCAAATAGGTGTAAACTAATTTATGCTATTACCAAAGACTACCTCAATAACTGCATAAAAACTGAGTACTTGGAATATAGGGGGTTGCCTCTTCCCCAATTGCAGGATAGCCCCAGCGTGCTGGATCAATAAACCTCAGGCTTGTTGCATTGATTTCCATCTCTGTGTTTCTGTGGTGGGCCATACTGGACATAAGGCTCTTCAAGTCTTACAAAACCATTTAAAATTGCATTGTACAGAGTCTGAAAGTTCTGTGTCATTGTGTCTCTCATCTTTATGTGCCTTGTTTCTTTAAATTTATTTAGTTCTCTAAGGACTTCATTTATACCCAGTTTCTTTTCTCTTTTATTGATTTTAAATTTAATATTTTGCCAGTTCAGAAGTCTGGAGCTTTTCAGTCCCAACGAAGCTCTGGGAAAATGTTCCCCTTGCCCTTCTGTGCATTTTTAGGCTTCTCAGGCCATCACGTGTCTATCTATGAAGGCTAACTCAACCCCCTCCATCAGCCTGCCCTTGCTGGTTCTGGGCTGGAGCCACTATTTGCCCTTCTGTGAGAGGTGAGGCCTATCTGTATGCATGACTTCCAAGCCTGTTGTAATTTATTTAAAAATCCAGGGTAGGTTTTGTAAGGTGTGGTATGGTGAGCTGGGAGGGGCGCCTCACAGAGGCATCCTTTTCCCCTGAGGTACCAGTCACACAAAGGTAATAGTATGGAATTGAGTTTATTTAGGGCATTGGTAGGGGGAGTTGAGAAGGGAGTAGAAGCAGAGAAAGAGTGGGGACAGAGAAGGACGGGGGTGGGGAGGGAAAGGGAAGAAAGAGGAGGCCAGCCTGGAATGTGTGGAGTGGAAGGTGGGAGGAGAAGGAGGAAGGAGAAAGAGGGAGAAAGGAGTCAGGGAGAGAAGATACTCGGAGCAGGGGGTTAGATGGTAGAGAGAGTAAGAAGGAGGACAAACAGTCCCTTTTATAGCAAGCCCGGCCTACCTGGCTGTTGATAAGTGGGGCGGAGCTTAGAAGGAATGCTAGCAAAGCCTATCTGTCCTAGCTCTGGGAAGTTTTATTCCTATGGAGTGTTCCTGAGGCTCTGGTTCCCTGCTTGCTATTCCCTGTTCACAGGCCTCTGCTTGCTCTCTCTTAAAGGGATTTAGCCTCCTGTCTGGCTAGGAAACTGTGTCCATCTCTGGGAAGTGCTTGTTTGCTAGCTTTCCAGACACTTTTATGGCTTTCTGAGTTGTCTCAGGCCCTATGCTTGGATAATGTGCCCCTTGTTTGACATCATTTATAACCGCAGGCTTTTCCACCTGTGCCTCAGTTTCTGAAATAATGACTCAGAGACTTAATTGTATGTGAATAAACTCCTAGGCCATAAGCTCAGGCTGCTTCTCCAACTAGCTCAGAACTTCTATTCTATTCTATTCTATTCTATTCTATTCTATTCTATTCTATTCTATTCTATTCTATTCTATTCTATGAGTGCTACATGGCTGGTTACCTGTTCGCAGTTTCATGTGTCAGTCTCCTCAGAGTTCAGGGTGAATCTCCCCTTCACCTGACTCTATCCCAAATTTCCAGTCTCTCTCTCAGATGTCCCACCTCCTATTTTCTGGTCAGCTCATTGGTCAATCAGCTTTTTATTGACAGGTGATGCTTCTATATGGCACATAAGAGATTCTCTCTACACAACATTCCACAAAATTCACAGACCTGGGGGCCATCTGGTTGAATGGTTGTTGAGCTCTAGAATGCTATCCACTGAACCAAAGAACAGTGAGCTTGCCTAGTCTTGCTTATAGAGTAGAAAGGAAGGTACCTTTGTAATGGTCTATAACATCCCCTGGAGAAGCTTACATGTAGAAATTTCTTTTGCTGTTAAAAAAAAAAGTATGTGTGCATATATGACAGTATATGTGTGTGTATGTGGAGAGAGAGAGAGAGAGAGAGAGAGAGAGAGAGAGAGAGAGAGAGGAGAGGAGAAAGAGTGTGTGTGTATGTGTGTATATATGTGTGTACATGTAATCACAATAATTATAGAAGAGGTCATAGATTCCAGAGGAAGTGCTAGCGAGACACAATAGAGGTTGGAGGTAGAAGTGGTAAAAATTATGTAAACACAGTAGATTCACATATGAAATTCTCAATAAATTCATTTTGGAAGTTTAAAACAGTACTGACAGAATTCACTCCTAAAGTACAACTTTTCTTTTTGTCCTCTCTCTCTCTCTCTCTCTCTCTCTCTCTCTTTCTCTCTCTCATGGATATGGATGTTGGTTTTGCCTGCATGTATATCTGTGTATCACAAGCATCCTAGATATCCTCCATAGAGGCCAGAGAGGATACTGCATTTCCTGGGATTAGAGTTGTGAGCCACCATATGGATCCTGGGAATTGACCTTGTGTTCTTCAGAAGAGCAACCAATGCTCTTCACTTCTCCAGTTCCAGACCACAACTTTTCATCTCCACAGAGGCTCTATGATTAAGACTAAAAACCTGATCTCTAAAAAGCACGAAGACACAGCTAGTTCCAGTCCCCAAACCTGCAAATCCTTTTTGTTAGACAGCCACATTTTCTGGGCCTAATTCCAGACCCTTGATTTGAGAGCCCTCTTCCCCTGTTGAATAAAATAGCTCAGTTACCAGATTTACCTTGCCTAGCTCATGTCACCCATTTCCTGCCCTCACCCAATTTAAAGAAGTCCAGATTATTGCATCAGACATACAACCCAAGAAAGAAGTCCACATGCCAGAACAAATCACAGAAACAAGAATGACATGAATGTCAGAACAGCGAACCTCCCATCAAATCCACTAACTCTGTAGAAGGGTTCCCCCAGGGAGAACAAATGATTTCAAAGAATCAATCTTAAACAGTCTTAAATCTTATCAAAAATTTAAGGAATAGAAAGGACACAGACATTTCATTGAACTCTAAGAAGATAACAATAAAAGTTTGAGTGATATCCAAAAAATATAAATGTGCAGTTAAATGAAATAATGAAAATAATTCAATATCTGAAAATTAAATATAATAAGTATAAACATTGATGAGCAGAGAAACTAAAATAAAGATGTAATTGAAAAACTCAGTATCTCAATTAGAAAACTCAGGAGAAAGTCTTATAAGTAGAGTGAATTAAGCAGAAAATAGAATATCAAGACTCCAAGATAAAGTAAAGAAACTACACAAAATAAAAAATCACAGGAAAGGAACATGCAGGAAATGTAGAACATCATCAGACAAGCAAATCTTCACATTATAGGCACAGATGAGGAGGATGACAGATCAATGGTTTAGAACACATCTTTAACAAGATCACAGAAGAAAACTTCCCCAAACTAAGAATATTTGTATACATATACAAGAAGCACTCAGAATTCCAACTAAACAAGATCTAAAATGAAATACTCCACCGCATGTTATGGTTAAAACACTAAATATATAAAACAAATAAACATATTGAAAGCTGCAAGGTAAAAAGTGCAAGTCACATGTAACAGAAAACCCTATCAGAGTGGCATCTAGTTTCCCAGGGGAAAATTTCAAAGCCAGAAGAGCCTGCAGCAATGCGCTTTGAGTTCTAAAAGACCATAACTGCCTATAGACTACAATACTCAGCAAAAATATCCACCACAATAGGAGAAATAAAATATTTCTATGATACACATTTCCAAAAAACACACTATATCTAACAAATATCAAGAAAAAAAAAAACCACTAAACATAATACTAAAAGCAATACTTCAAATTGAAGAGAGGAATAAACACATATGACATGTTCTATAAAGAAAACAAGTGAAGTTATAGTTTAACAAAATACAAAACACAACTAAGGACACAATCAATTTAATGAAAAGCAAAGCACAAATAAAAATGTCAAGATAACTGAAGCTATACATACCTCCTAATGAAGCCACACATACCTCCCAACGATAGCCACACATACCTCCCAATGATAGCCACACATACCTCCCAATGAAGCCACACATACCTCCCAATGAAGCCACACATACCTCCCAATGATAACTTTAATGTTAATGGATCCAACTCTTTAATTAAAAGTCACAGGCTGGCTGAGTGAATTGAGAAAGAAAATCCAACTATCTGATATCTACAAGAAACTTCACACAATAATAAACATATGTGTGCCAAAGTATAGTGCACATAATTTCATTAAAAGTACATGAAAGAAATTAAAGATACAGATAACACAAGTTTAATCAATGTAGGTGATTTCAACACCCAACTCTCTTCAATAAATCGGTCATCTGGAAAAAAATAAATGGAAAAAAAAACTCTGAATGAAATGACATTTACATCTAGTGGTATCTATCAAATATTCCATCCAAATGCCAAAGAATACACATTCTGCTCAATAGTACATGAAAGCTTCTCTAAAATATTCCACATGCTAGGTAACAAAACAAAGGAGAACTTAAATAATTCCATGTAGCATATTCAACTATTATGCAATAAAACTTTAAATCCATAGCAAACAAAAGCAAAACAATCCAATAAGTATATAAACTCCTGGAGATGAAACAACTCATTATTGAATCATGAATGGGTCAAAGAAAAAAATCAAGAAACAAATGGAAATATTCCTGGGACTAAACGAAGATGAAAGCATAGCACAGACGACCTCTGGAGCACATTTAAATCAGTTCTAAGAGAGAAGCATATAGACCTAAGTCAAATATGAACAGTCCAGAAAAGAGCGCAAATTAATTATTTAATGATGCATATCAAGAATTTGGGAAAATAAAAACAAACTAAACCTAAACGCAGTAGGTGGCAAGCAATAATGAAAGTCAAAGCAGAAATTAATGAAATAGAAACAAAAGAACCAATGATTCTAAGAGCTGTTTCTTTGAGAAGATAAACAAGTTTGACAGACACTTGGACCAATGAACCAAACAAAAGAGATGACCCAAATTAACAGAATTGGAAACAAACAGGGAAACATTACAACAAACACCAAAGAAATACAGACTAAGGGAATCCATAAAGAGTTTAGGAATATATTTACCACGTGACCCAGTTATACCATTCCTTGGCATATACTCAAAGGACTCAACATCCTACTCCACAGATATGCGGTCAGCCATATTTATTCCCAATAGCTAGGAAATGTAAACAAGCTAAATGTCATTCAACAGATGTATAGATAGAGCAAATGTGATAAATGTACACTGGAATATTACATTACCATAGCAGGAAGTCTGTATCCAAAAATTGTGCCTACAATTCATTTCTTGGTGAAGCAGAGCTATCAACTCTCAGCTTAACTACAATGGAGGTAAAGTCCTTTGGTGATGTGAGGGTCATTGAAGTACAGCCTTATTACAATGAAATCTAATGTCTAAAAATTGTTCTTATTTTGGGCTTGTACCACAGTAAGAGCCAAGATTTTAAACTCTACTAAATACAAAACAAACAAACAAACAAAAAGACTTTATATATTTATGTTCATTTAAGAAAATACTAGTAGTGATGTATTATTTTGAAATACACAGTTAATATGTTTGGAGTTATTTAAAATTTATACTGAGAAAAACATATGTATTTTCAGTATGGCTGTAGACAAGCATCTACATAAGACTGTTAAATTGATTGTTCTTTTATATCAAACAACTTTTAGAATACTCATTTTTATTGTTATAATATTTTATAAATGTTAAGGACTATGACAAAAAAGATATTGTATGTATTGAAGGGGGGTCTCCGGGAGAAGTTAGGGTACAAAAGGGAAAGAAGAATGTAATTTAATTCTATTTACTTAAAGTATGTTTTTAAATGTTAACAAATTCAGATAAATTGAAATCATGTAACTTTTCTCATCATAATGCATTAAAAGTTAAAAAAAAAAAAACAGGATAGATTATCAGTGTAGCTCTTGGTTGCCTCTCAGGGGTTGAGCATACTGGAACCCTATTACTGAAGATATCACACACACACACACACACACACACACACACACACACACTTAAGACACCCGATTCAGATGGCTCAAGATGGATCTGACCTGAAAGCTCCCTTTCTAAAGTCTAGCTTCCATGGTTCCAGAAAATTCTACACAATCTACCAAGGGAGGGAAGCAGTTAAACAGTCCTGCTCAGCAGCAACACCTGTGAACAACAATTACCAACATGGCAAATGTACACAACAGTGAGTGGCTAGAAGTGCCACTCACACGTGGGTGGCAGCCAACAGCTGTCTACTGAACAAGAGGTAAATCATGCCTGGGATTACAAACATAGCCAACTACCTAGGGCTGGCGAGATCACGGACATTAGAAAAGAATCTACATCTCCACTTTTCTGGAGCAGAAAAATTCCTGACTACATTCTAAATCTTCTCCTTTGTCCACACCTCATCAAGGAAGTGTCTCTTTACAGCAAATGGAGAACATCACAGAAAACCACACCTGGACCTAATGCAGAGATCAACAGATTGAGGGAAACCCCGTCACAATGGATACATCTACATGACAGCTCCTGAAATGTAGGACTGAAGGAACATTGTAGAAAATTAGAAGGAACTATAAGAATATTGGTATTGTATGTGACAGTATTTCCTACAAACAGCTGCATAGACAAGACAGGAACAATGGTAGTGTCAGTGGACATGCTAAAATAGGAAGGAGAAAGTCTCACAGGTGCTATTCCAGACAAAGAACAATTGACAATTACTGACTGCTGAGAGAGGCAGGCTCACCCTCTCCCAGTTATGAGCCCCTCTATTGATTATCCAGTACCAAGTGGTCAACCCAGAAACCATACATAGACATATATATGCATGTGTGTGCATATATATATATATATATATATATATATATATATATATATATGTATATATAGTGTGTGAGAGAGACAGAGAGTGAGAGAGTGAGAGAGAGAAAGAAAGAGAGAGAGAAACAAAAGAAAAGAAAAAGAAGCTATCAGCTTGAGGGTAGGCATTGGAGGGGCTAGAGAGGAGGTAACTGGGAAGGGTTGGAGGGTAAAATTGAAGAAGTAGTGATGTAATTCAATTTTACTTTTAAAATGTATTATTTAAAAGCAGCTCAAAAGATATAACAAAAGCAATGAAAAAAGGCTAAAACCTATTGGAAATTATTAAGCAAGTCCCATGCAGAAAATTGATCTTGAAATGGATCTTCAGAAACTTTATAGAATTTCTTAAGCATTCTATAAACTGATAGCAAGCCTAATTGTTGAAACACACAAGTTCTCTTACATACATTTGCATTGAAATTTATAAGTTGAATAAATATGAAATGAAAACCAATGGCACAACTTTATTGTTTTTAAAAGGATTCTCATTGAGTCCCATGATGTTCAGTTTGGTCGATTTAGACATATACCCAAAGAGAAAGAGCCGTTGCATCCACTACCATACTCTGATCACTTGCAAGTCCAGCTTGTACTGCATGCCTACCGTACACTGTGACTAGAGTTAATACACTTCGTAAACATACTGGAATGGAGAAAGTAGGATTCCTGAATTTCCTTCAAAAATAAAATGTGAGTCAAATGAAGCATGTATAGACATAAAAACTACAAAATACTAATGAAATAAATCAATTACATAAATATTAAATAAGTAGTAAATTCTTGGGTCAATAAACGCTAGGTGGTACAAACAATTCCCCCCAAATTAACATATCAGTTTATCACAATTCCTATCAAAATCCTAGGATTAAGGGAGGGAATATGGGGTGAATTTGATCAAAATACATTACATGAAATTCTCAAACACTTAATAAAAAGATTACTTTTTAGAATTCCAGGATTATAGTCATAGATAAGACTATTCAGAAGGTCACATTATGAGACAAATGAGGAAGAATAAAAGACTTGAGCTTTGTACAAGGAGATAAGAATGGATCGATTTGCATTCTTCTACATGCTGACCTCCAGTTAACCCAGCACTATGTTGAAAATGCTGTCTTTTTTCCACTAGATGGCTTTAGTTTCTTAGTCAAAGATCAAGTGACCCTAGGAGTGTGGGTTCATTTCTGGGTCTTCAGTTCTATTCCTTTGTTCTACCTGCTTGTCTCTGTATGAACACCATATAGTTTTTATCACTGTTACTCTGTAGTACAGCTTGAGGTCAGGGATAGTGAATCCCCCAGAAGTTCTTTAATGGTTGGGAATAGTTTTTGCTATTCTGGATTTTGGTTATTCCAAATGAATTTACAAGTTGCTCCTTCTATCTCTGTGAAGAATTGAGTGGGAATTTCGAGGGGGGTTGCATTGAATCTGTAGACTGCTTTTGGCAATCTTTTACTATACTTTTATTAATCTTGCCAATCCAGGAGCATGGGAAATCTTTCCATCTTCTGAGATCTTCGATTTCTTTCTTCTGAGACTTAAAGTTCTTGTCATACAGATCTTTCACTGGCTTGGTTAGAATCACACCAAGGAATTTTATACTATTTGTGACTATTGTAAAGGGTGTTGTTTCCCTAATTTCTTTCTCAGTTCATTTATCTTTTGAGTAGAGGAAAGTTACAGATTTGCTTGAGTTAATTTTATATCCAGCTACTTTGTTAAAGTTGTTTATCAGCTTTAGGAGTTCTCTGGTGGAATTTTGGGGGTCACTTAAGTATTCTATCATATCATCAGTAAATAGTGATAATTTGACTTCTTCCTTTTCAATTTGTATCCCTTTGACCTCCTTTTATTGTCTAATTACTCTGGCTAGAACTTCAAGTACTATATTGAATAGATAGGGAGAGAGTGGGTAGCCTTGTCTAGTCCCTGATTTTAGTGGGATTGTTTCAAGTTTCTCTCCATTTAGTTTGATGTTGGCTACTAGTTTGCTGTATAATTGCTTTTACTATGTTTAGGTATGGGCCTTGAATCCTGATCTTTCCAAAACTTTTATCATGAAGGGGTGTTGGATTTTGTAAAATGCTTTCTCAGAATCTAATGAAATGATCATGTAGTTTTTTTTTTCCTTTCAGTTTGTTTACATAGTGGATTATGTTTATGGATTTCCGTATATTGAACCATCCCTGCATTCCTGGAGTGAAGCCTACTTGATCATGGTGAATAATCATTCTGATGTTTTTGGATTCAGTTATTGAGAATTTTATTGAGTACTTTATTTAGTGAGTATTTTTCCATCTATATTCATAAGGGAGATTGGTCTGAAGTTCCCTTTCTTTGTTGGATTTTTGTGTGTTTAGTTATAACTGTGGCTTCATAGAATGAATTATGTAGTCTTCCTTCGGTTTCTAGTTCGTGGAATAGTTTGAAGAGTATTGGTATTAGGTCTTCTTTGAGGATCTGACAGAATTCTGCACTGAAACCATCTGGCCCTAGGCCTTTTTTGGTTTGAAGACTTTTAATGACTGCTTACATTTATTTTGAGGTTATGAGACTGTTTAGATGGTTTATCTGATCATAAATTAACTTTGGTCCCTGGTATCTGTCTAGAAAATTATCCATTTCATCCAAATTTTCCAGTTTTGCTGAATATAAGCTTTTGTAGTAGGATCTGATAATGTTTCCTCAGTTTATGTTATTATACTTTTCATTTTTGATTTTGTTGATTTCGATACTGTTTCTGTGCCTCTGGTTAGTCTGGCTAAGGGTTTATCTATCTTGTCGATTTTCTCATAGAACCAGCTCCTGGTTTTGTTGATTCTTTGTATAGTTCTCTTTGTTTCTACTTGGTTGATTTCAGTCCTGTGTTTGATTATTTCCTGCCATCTACTCCTCTCATGTGTATTTGCTTTTTTTGTTGTTGTTGTTGTTGTTGTTCTAGAGCTTTCAAGTGTGCTGTTAAGCTGCTAGTATATGTTCTCTCCAGTTTCTTTTTGGAGGCTCTCAGAGATATGAGTTTTCCTCATAGCACTACTTTCACTGTGTCCCATAAGTTTGGGTGTGTTGTACCTTCATTTTCATTAAATTCTAAGAAGTCTTTAACTTCTGTATTTCTTCCCTGGCTAAGTTATCATTGAGTAGAGAGTTGTTCAGCTTCCATGTATATGTGGGTTTTTTTGTTTGTTTGTTTTGTTTTTGTTGTTATTGAAGACCAGCCTTGGCTGGGCAGTGGTGGTACACGCCTTTAATCTCAGCACTTGGAGTCAGAGGCAGGTGCATTTCTGAGTTCGAGGCCAGCCTGGTCTACAGAGTGAGTTCCAGGACAGCCAAGGCTTTACAGAGAAACTGTCTCAAACAAACAAACAAATAAAACAAAACAAAACAAAACAAACAAAAATACAAAACAAAACAAAAGATCAGCCTTAGTCTGTGGTGATCTGCTAGAAGGCATGGGATTATTTCAATCTTCTTATATCTCTTGAGGTTTGTTTTGTGACCTATTATACGGTCAATTTTGGAGAAGGTACCATGAGGAGCTGAGAAGAAAGTATATTCTTTTTAGGATGAAATTTTCTATAGATACCTGCTAAATCCACTTAGTTCATAACTTCTGTTAGTTTCACTGTGTCTCTGTTTAGTTTCTGTTTCCATGGTTTGTTCATTGATTAGAGTAGAGTGTTAAAGTCTCCCAGTATTATTGTGTGAGGTATAATGTATGCTTTGAGCTTTAGTAAAGTTGGGCTTTTGTTTGTTTGTTTTTTGTTTTGTTTTGTTTTTAATGAATGTGGGTGCCCTTGCATTTATTTGGTGCATAGATGTTCAGAACTGAGAGTTCATCTTGGTTGATTTTTCCTTTCATGAGTATTAAGTGTCCTTCCTCATCTTTTTTGATAACTTTTGGTTGAAAGTCAATTTTATTCAATATTAGAATAGCTACTCTAGCTTGTTACTTGGGACCATTTGCTTGGAAAATTTTTTCCAACCTTTTAATCTGAGATAATGTCAGTCTTTGTCACTGAGGCGTGTTGCCTAGAAGCAGCAAAATTCTGGGTCCTGTTTACATATCCAGCCTGTTAGTCTGTGTATTTTTATTGGGGAAATAAGTCCATTGATATTTAGAGATATTAAAGACCATTGATTGTTGCTTCCTGTTATTTTTGTTGATAGAGGTAAAATTATGTTTTCATGACTATCTTCTTTTGGGTTTGTTGAAAGATTCCTTGTTTGCTTTTTCTAGGATGTAGTTTCCCTCCTTGCGTTAGAGTTTTCCATCTATTATCCTTTCTAGGGCTGCATTTGTGGAAAGATAGTGTTTAAATTTTGTTTTATCATAGAATATCTTGGTTTCTCCACCTATGGTAATTGAGAATTTTGCTAAGTATAGTAGCCTGGGCTGGCATTTGTGTTTTCTTAGGGTCTGTATGACATCTACCCAGGATCTCCTGGCTTTTAGAGTCTCTGTTGAGAAGTCTTGTGTAATTCTGATAGGTCTGCCTTTATATGTTACTTGACCTTTTTCCCTCACTGCTTTTAATATTCTTTTTTGTTCTGTGCATTTGGTGTTTTATTATGTGACAGGAGGAATTTCTTTTCTGGTCCAATCTATTTGGGATTCTGTAGGCTTCTTGTATGTTTATGGGTATCACTTTCTATAGATTAGGTAAGTTTTCTTCTACAATTTGGTTAAAGATATTTACTGGCCCTTTGAATTGGAAATTTTCACGCTCTTCTATAGCTATTATTCTTAGGTTTGGTCTTTTCTTTGTGTTCTGGATTTCCTGGATGTTTTGGGTTAGGAGTTTTTTGCATTTTGTATTTTCTTTGACTGTTCTGTCGACGTTTTCTATGGTACCTTCTACTCCTGAGATTATCTCTTCTATCTCTTGTATTCTGTTGGTGATGCTTGTATCTATGACTCCTGATCTCTTTCCTATGTTTTCTATCTGCAGGGTTGTTACCCTTTCTGATTTCTTTAATGTTTCTATTTCCATTTTTAGATCCTAGATGGTCTTGTTCAATTACTTCACCTGTTTGATTATGTTTTCCTGTATTTATTTAAGGGATTTATGTGTTTCCTCTTAAAGACTTTTACCTGTTTACCTGTGTTCTGTATTTCTTTAAAGGAATTATGTATGTCCTTCTTAAAGTCCTCTATCATGATCATGAGATGTGATTATAAATCAGAATCTTGCTTTCCCAATGTGTTGGGGTATCCAGGGCTTGCTATGGTGGGAGCACTGGGTTCTGATGAGTTCAAGTAGCCTTGGTTTATGTTGTTTATGTTCTTGCCCTTGTCTCTCACCACCTAGTTACCTCTGGTGTTAGCTGGTCTTGCTGTCTCTGATTGTAGCATATCCCTCCTGTGAACCTGTGAGCCTGTGATCTTAGGTGTGTCAACACTCCTGGGAGACCAGCTCTCTCTGAGCAGATTTGGGTATGGTGTGTTGTGGCACAAGGTTATCTCTAGGGTGCAGATAAAAACCTGAAGAATCCTGTCTCAGACTGCTCCATGGTTCCTGTGTCCTGTGGGCTCCAGGCAGGTCCGACTTTAGAGCAATAGTAGTGGTCTCACCTGTGATATTAGGTGTATCAAAGTCCTGGGATTTACCTATGGAGAGCAATGCAGCTCCAATTCTTCTGTGCTTCTAAACTGAAGTAAGTTTTGGGGTGTGTATTTTAATTTTTTCCCTGTAAAGTATGTTATTTTTATAGGAAAAAAGCTGTTGAAAATAAATTGTAAAAGTTCTCATAGTAAAACCAGGAAAGTAGTTCCATGATTTCCAAATTCTTAAAAAAAAAAAAAAGCTGCCAGTTTACCCACTGGACTATTCCTCCGTCCACTTCCTGTTACCATAAAGAAAAACAAATACGTTTCTGTTCAGCAGCATTTTTTCCTGTGCAGGCATGTTTTTGCTTGGATGTAACACATTTGTATGTAAGTGCACATGCATGTACATATGTTTTCCTGTGGAGAACTGACTTAGATGTCAGGCGCCATCATTCATTCATCTTCTACGCCATTCATTGATATAGAGTCTCTGGACCACCTAGATGTCACTAACAAGGCAAGTCTTATTGAACAACTTGCTCAAGGATCTTGTTGGTGTCTTCCAAGCCTGGAATGAGAGGTAGGCTATGATTCCCACCCAGCATTTATGTGGGTGCTGGAGATCCCACCACTGAGTCATCACTCCAGCCTCCAAAGAACATTTTCTTATATCCATACATCTCTGATCCACCTTGGTCCAATTTCAAGTAGGTTGTGCTCAGTAAATACAAATCATTACCAAAATAAAGCACAGTAAGAAGAACATCTACAAGTTATTAGAAAGAATGTGCAACTCTGGTGTCATGGTGCATATTAAACTGGTGGAGATGGTCCCTTCATGAATATGATAGGTGGTTTTGTTTGTCATTTCAAGTGGGGTTGGAATCACCTAGGAGATGTGATACACACCCGTTAGGGGATGGCAACATCTCTTGGGCTGAGACTAGGACTAAACAAATGAAGAGAAAAAATACAAATGAATCTATGTAACTGGGCAAAACTGACTGAAAGCAACTTAAAGTGACCACTGACCCATGTGACATATGCTTCTATGTCTACCTGTGCCTTCCTGCTCCCTGCTTCCACCTGTGTCTCTGCTAGCAGATACCTGAAGGTGCTGATTTCTCAGAAGACAGAAAGCAAGGAAGGAAAACCAACTTAACAAGGAGAAAGTGCACGCAGAATGAACCCCACAAGGGAAGCCTAACCCTGAGGCTTGGAATTTAATTTTTCTGGTAATGGTGTAATTCTTCTCTCAAGTGAATCACTCTTTATTCCACTTCACTTTGCATGTATTATCTCTAAGGAGCAATATTTAATCTATAATTATCTTACTATATAATTTAGACCTTTGGATATCGCAGTAAGATATGCATTAGACAAAAGAGCCTGGTGCTAAATTGTTTTGCCAGGATAAGCTGTACCATTCCCATTTGTCTTTACCTCTTCTTTTGAGAGTGTTGCTTACTGAAGCAAGGTTATGGGATCCATATAACCATGGTGGAACTATTCAGACAAGCCTCAACAAATGGCTCAGGCAAGAGTTCTGGGAAAGGATACTCAGAGAATATCTTTCTTTCTGCCAAGAGACGTTTACAGTATTGGTCTCGTTTCTCCCCCAAGAACTACAAGGCAGGGAGAGCATGAATATCGAAGCCGAGTGCACCAGAAAGAAAGGAAAATGAAAAGGGAGAGGACAGGATGATAAGAGGGAGGGAAAAGAAATTTCATGGCAGTGAAAGGAACAGAGAGCGAGTGAGCCACCAGCTGCTCTTTCAGTCACTGTGGCTATGGGAGGTAACTATGCCCTTGCCTTTTCTGGTAATCACAAGATTTGTGTACATAGTTTTGTGCAGAGCTTAGCACACTGCTGAATCACGTGGACAAAATCAATTTAAAACACCCATAACAATCTGCTGTTTCATGGGGGAGGAACTTTTCCATGGGAAAACATTTTTACCATACTAATCTCTTTCCTTGGTCAAATGCAAATGACCCCCAAAACCTACACCCCCTCAATGCTTTTCTAAATTACACAATGAACAGAATCGTGTAAAAAACTCTGTCCTTGGTCCAGGCCAGTCAACTGATAGAGTATCTGCCTCTGAATTCCAGGGATGTCTTTCCTTAGCTTGAATTACCTTGAGAAACTAACGTGACTGCAGACTCTAAGCAAGAAATGGCTCCAAATTTGCAAGTCTTGGTCCAACCTTCTCATACGATCCAAAAGGGTCTGACATTGAAATTCTAGTTTCAGTGAAGTGTGTTAATGCATATTTTAATGAATGCAAACTGTGAGGTCTAACAGTGCTGTGGAAACATTCCCTTTAAAAAGAGGAACAGTTCCAGAAGGTACAGGCATTTAACCCACAAGTCACTTTTTAAGAAGCTTATTCCTAATGAATATAAATATGTCATGTTATCTGAAAATTAAGGTCATAAATTAGTGATAATAAGAAGAGTATAGAGTATATCATACTAGTTAAAAGAAATGGACAAATGACAAGCTACCGAAAGAAACAGCACATTGAGTATGTCAGGCAGAGTATTACCCATGCAGCATTTTAATAGAATCATTTCTTACGTTTTCAGCTCCAACTCTCACCTGAAATCGCCCACAAGATCTGTAAGCAGTGGTACCTTGTTGCCAAGAGTCATTTCATTCCAGTCCTTTGCACAGATGAAACCCAATAGTAAAGGTAACCTAAGGCAGTAAGAGTAGGATGCACATCCCATAGTTGAAATATTTTTCAATGGAAACTAAGGCCAAACAACAGGTAATGATGTGATGCAGTAACAACTGCCCCTCCCCCACAAAGACGTGTCTTCACAAAAAGGACATTACTTCTCATCTAGATTGGCTGCTGTAGGTCAGAATGACCTTACGGAATGCTTTCATGCTGGGTGAGACTATTTTACAAAACAAGTCATTCATCTCAGCCATCCCTCCCACAGCATATGTACCTGATGGTCCAGAGAACACCCAAGAATACAGAACCAAGTGGGTACCCCCTGTCACCAGGCAGGTCACTTGTATTCAGAGATCACAACTCAGAGAAGATTCCTTGGCTGTGTCTTGGGGATACTGGAAATCACATCTCCTATGTGACTAGGAAGGGGAAAATATACCTACAACCAATAGGAAAAGTAGAGAATGTACAGGGCCTCACTTTTCCTATGTATAGGATGGTCTTCTTGTTGGGATTACAATTAGTGCACAGCTCTATCGAGTATGACTAACATCTGGGGAGAGCTCATTCTGTTTTGGTTTCTGCCATTCTGGGCAATCTCAGTACTACTTATCCCCTACTTTATTTTCTCTCACAATTTCATTTTAACTTCACTTTCATTTAAGATGATGTTTCCCCGTCTGAAGAACCTGAAATGTCACTCCTAGTCTGGATTATGTGACTTCATAAAGCCAGTAGTTATTCTCATCATCCAAAGCTAAATAAAGACAAAAGACTGTTCCTGCAGCTTGAATCTAGAGTGGCCTCTGAAGGTGTATTCAAGCTTGGCACCTAGCCTGTGATGCTTCTGGGCTATAGCAGAGCTCCTTAAGTTATGGGGTTTAATGGAAGAAAGTTGGGTCCCCAGGGCCACGGTCTTGAAGGAGATATGAGGGGCCAGGTGCCTTCTTCCTTTGCTCTTTCCTTTCTAACCACCATGGAGTTCATAAGTACCCTCCACCATGAAGTAATGTGCTATCGCAGGCCCAAGGGAACAGGGCCAAGCAGTCACAGGTTAAAATTCTCCTAAATTTGAGCCATAGTACATTTTTTCTTCGGTTGAGTTGTTTATCTCAAATACTTTGTCTCTGTGGTGGAGAGCTGATTAACACAGTTGTAAACGCATATAAACCATATACTCAGAAAATGTTCAAAAGGCTTTATCACCATGCTAGGTACAGTTTACATCTATTAACACAATAGTCACATTTATAATGATAGAAGTTCCTTGACCACAGAAGCCATGATAGACTCACCACTGTTATTCCCATTGGCCAACAGAGCAGCCATCATGGATGACCTACAGGAGCACTTGACTTCCATTAGTGAATGAACAAATGGCATCCTTCTAGACTCTTAGACCTCCAAAATCATGAACTAGGTTCCTCTGACCATCCACAACTACTCCCTTCTGACACTTCTACCTCGTTTTCACTCAAGGACTGTACTCTGGCCACTCCACACCCATCAGACCAACCTTCACTCCAGACACAGACATGAACCTGCCACAACTTCTATTTTCCAGTAGTTCCATCTCTTACCTCTTCACTGGCTCAAAAAGTTTCTTGTATTCATTTGATTTGACAGTTATGCTTGCTTCCACATACAGAAATTAATATGTGGTTTCATCTGCAATGAATGTTGATATGTGTGTGGACATTACAACTCAAAAGCTAAAGAAGCAAATGTCAGAATGAGAATTTCTTTCAATGGTAGAGTGTTTGTCTCATATATACAGGCCCTGAGTTCAATCCAGATTTATTAAAAAACATCAAATGAAAATAAAAGAGAAGAAACAACTCTCCAAATATGGTTGGTATGGATTTATATGTACATGTCTAAAGGACTTTCTCCCCTTCCTATTTCAGATCATCTTTCTCCAATAGCCCATGTAACTGCCATATGGTTACACTGTACATAGTGAGATTGCAAATGTTATTTGTCCAACAACTTTGCGTTTTTATTTTCTAAGAATTCTGCAAGGCCTATTCCAGTGTCTAGACAGCTGACAATTTCATAATTCAAAATGATAATTTACATATATAACTTAATACACATATGATTTCAGACCTGTATGATCTCTCACTCAGTGAAAAATATACAGTTCTAAAGGTCTTCTTGTAAGATCCATATTCAAAATCAATATAGCTGATGAGAAATAATCAGGGCCAACTATCAGTTTTCTGATAGAGAAACAGACATTATCCCATTGTCATTATATACATTTTAAATTCCATGTCAAGATTCCATTTAGGGAAAGTTTCTTTTAAATACTCTATACATAAGGTTTTTCCAAGAATGACTCCAGGCTTCTGGGTGTCTTTTCCCTATAGAGTAAAACTCTGGTGCTCTCTTTACTGTCAGCCATGAATAATTTTACAACCTTCCCAGTAGGTTATGTGCTTTGGAATTTTTCATTGGCCTGTGAAACATTTATTATATTCTGAGAACTTATCAGGCATGGTATAAAACATGGAAAAGATATAGTCCTTATCCAGTGCCCTCTCCATCTAAATAGCACAAGCAAGCAAATAAAAATAGTACGTTGCAAAGATTGGTTTCAATTTCCTTCATTTCTTTTTAGGATTATGATGTCATTTTTCAAAGACCATGTCCGCAAGCTTCAGTCTAAGGAGAGCCTGTGGTCATATGAGATTAGAGGACGGTTCACCAAAGAAATGAGTTTTGAGCAAGACCCACTGAAGCAGAATTTGGGCCATACATCAGAAGAAATGCTGAAATAGAGCTTAGCATAAAAGAACTGAAACACCAGCCTTTCTGGCAGAGGCAACTGTGCTGAAATTCTGAATTTAAAGGAAAGAAATATTTAAGTCCCTGCTCTTTGCTCAAAACAGTGGTGAAGTCTGAGACCTTAGGAAGATGGCCTCACCTTTCTCAACTTGTGCTTCTTCAGGAATAAGAAGAGGATGAAATTCCCAGTTTGTGTAATTTCCATAGATAATGGAAGGGCACAAGGCAAGTCACAGGAAATATTTTGTAATTCTTAGTTGAAGGGAAATGAGCATTGTGTGGTTGCCAACTCTGATTTTCTTCTCATTTGAAAGGAGCAGGTAGACAGAGTAGCCGTGGTCAGTAATGGTCCTGGACAGCTTGCCATGCAGTTTTTGGAGGAGAGTGGTTTTCCTCTCTCAACAACCCAGGAAGAGGATAAGCATCTCTGAAGCCCTGTGAAGCTATGACTTCTGTAGGGAAGAGTGAGTCTGTGGGTACCATGCTGTGACCATGTGCTCAAGACAGTTATGTGCAGAACAACCTGGCCATGTGCCTATATCTGTAATGATATTGACAAACTTTGACAGAACACGTAACAAGATAGAAACCCTGTATTATTTAATTGTATTGTTACAAGAAGCCCATGAGCTATCATTCAAGACCTCTGTGCAACACCCCATGGTAGCTGAAGTTTTGCAATACATCTTGTCACTCACTGGCAGTATGACTTTGCAGAAGGTATAATACCCTAGGTCTGAGCCCCACACCTTAGTCTACAGTATAAGCATTGCAAAAATGAATCCACTAGTGAGTTCAGAACAATAAATATGAATTCAAGTAAGGCACTTAGTTCAGTGACTGGTGCATGGAAATCACTTCACAAATGCTGGTTATGCTTATTTAATGCACTTGTTAAACAGGTGAAAATTATGAGATGCAGTGGTTTCACATATCAACTTGACTGTACTAAGGTATATGCAGATAACTGGTAAAGCATTATTTCTGGAGGTTTTCAAAGCTATTAGCATTTGAATCAGTAGATTGGAGAAAAATCATTTAATCCATTGAGGGTCTGGATAGAATAAAAAGACAGAAGGTAAATGTTTCTCCCTTCTTGAGTTGAAAATCTATCTTCTGTGGCTGGCAGGCAACTGAGCACCTGATTTTTGGGTCTTCCAATTTGGAAGTTATATCATACTTCCCCTCTACTTCTGTTCCTAGTCTCAGGCCATAAGACATAGACCTAATCACACTATAATCTTTCATGGCTCTCCAATTTGTAGATGATATATAATTTGACTTCTCAACCTCTAAAAGCCATATACTCATTTCCAGAATACACTCCCTATCCCTGTATGTCTATAGAGACACTGATTTCCCAGTTGGTTCTGTTTCTGAGAAACCCTGAGTAATGCAGCTCTCTGTCACATGTAGGAAGTAAGCCACATGTAATAACTTCAACTCACAATGCTCTCCTCAGTCTCCACATACCACAGTCTCCGTAGCCTACATAGTTGACAAACTTACTAATAAGGAAAGTGCAGATTCTACTTCTAATGGATTTTCAGGGGTTCTAGAACATATTGTAGATAAATTCTTGTTCCCCTTGGGTAGAAAAAAGGCCTGTCTCTCTCCTTTTCTTCCTATCCTTCCTGGAAACCCTGCCTTCTCTTTGACCAACGATTAACTTCTGACATTTTTATGTAGCCAATCAACAATTAGGGAAACAGTAAAGGAAACTCCCCCCTGCAAAGGTCTCTCTTTCAGTCATTACTCAAGACCAACATACTCAAGACCATTCTCTAGTACATAGGGTGGCCTTGGGTAGATCTTTAGTAGGACATGAAATCTTGTATCTAGTAAAAACCTAGATGTGTTATGCTGTTGTCTACAAACCAGACGTTGAGAGGAATGGGCACAGAGAACATACAGGGCAGTATAAAGATGGTTAAAGGCAAGCCCTTCTTTGGACAAAAGTGGCTCCTAACTTCAAGTGAGAGCAATGTGGGAGTTCGTGATAAAATCACTGCTTACAAAGGTAAAGACCAGCAAATAACTGGAGTTTTCTCCATCACAAGATGAGCTTCACTAGGACACAAAGCAGAGAAGCCACATCAGCTGAGAGGCTGGGAGGGCAGGGAGGAGGCTAAGTGGGAAATGATACAAATTATAAATTTTATACGGAGAGGGTTCAAAACAGAAATGAATAAACTCAACACTTCTATTAGTGCCGAGCTCTGAAAGCTTGGAAGGAAAGGAGGGGGGCTGCGGGCCACTACAGTGAGAGTTGTTCTCCTTGCTTCTTGGGCTGAGGAGGCGACCATTATTGAATGATGCTCAGTCATTAGAAAGAAAGTAAAGGTGACTGAGCATTTCATGTGACAATTGTTCCTGGGGTTTCCATAATATGTTAACTTTTAAACATCCAAAAGGGGAAAAAAGCAAAAACTCCTGAATTCCAGAATGCAGTTTCTTGGAGATCAACCAACAGACAGTGTGAGTTAAAGTAAATGCCATGGAGAAATATGAAACTGTCCCGCAGTTTCACGAACTGGGTTCTCTCTTGAAGGGAGGGAAAAGGGGAACCTGAAACACAGAGTTCAAGAACAAAAGGACACAAAGCCAAGTTGAAGGTTTCCAATCAAGGCTAGCTTCTTTACTTTTGGGTTTCAGCATTTATACATGAGAGCCAAACTGGATCTCTAGGTTACAATGACATTTGCATAACATAAACATTGAGAAATCAGGGAAGAGTCAGGAGGGAGTCAGAAGGGAAGGTCAGCACCTGCTCAGACTTCTGCAGATGTCCTCAGGCAATAGGCGTTGTCATGGGCGTAGTTGTATCTCAGCTGAACTTCTAGGGGAACTTCTTTCAGAGATAAGCTGATAGTCTGTGGAAGGTCTTTCAGGTTTAATTCCCTAGGTGACTGCCTCGGTGGAAGCCGCCAAAGGCCTGAGGCTGAACTGGGCATGGGAGGCAACAGAAATAAAACAAGGCCCAAGACAGAGTGAGAGATATAGTTGTTCTTTAGGCTGCCCAAAGAAGGTCTCCGCAAGCAGGTATGGACAGTTGACGTTCAAAGCAGGGGAGAAACATTCCAGCATAATGTATATCTTTGCTTCTGAAATGACAAAAAGAGAAGGAAGTCTAATCACATTTTACTATGTTCCTACCTATTGTGTAGAACACAAAGACATCAAATGCCAGCATGAGGCCAACCAGAAGCCAGTGCAGGGATTCAGGAAAAGATGATGGAATTGTGTATAAGTGGTCCTACACTAAAGTACAATGGATGACCTAACAGAAAAGGGCCTGGTCAGGGTGGACTGCCCAAGGTTCTCAAACTCTGTACTGAGTCAGTGTGCCCCAAGGAAAACAGCAAGGACAGCAAGGAAAGAAAACATCAGCAGAAAGAGTGCCTGCCTCACAATGCAAACAACACACAAGACTCCTCAGGACACCATACAATGCTTTACGACGCCACCTAACACGGTAGCCACTATAGGTTCCCGTGTCTGCTAAATCAATAAAACCTTAATAAGTCTAAAAGGAAATAGATTCAAATGGGAAATATTTATTATTTTTGGCACATTAATTTTCCTTGGAGCTAATGTGACCAGAGTATATTTTGCTACATAAGTAAGCAGGAGTAACACTGTGTTGTAGAATTCCCATGAGAGGAAACCTGGAGGAGCAGGTACCAGGTAAAGACAACCAGATAAGATATTGAGGGTGCTAACATAAGGCTCATTTTGATGTTTAACCCAGTGAATCCAGGCCCAGCAGGAACTTAATTAAAGCCCAAATGAATACAAGAGGATTCTGAGAACCAACAGTTGTAGAGGGAGGAAAGATCGGTATTTTGATAAATGATGAATCCAGTAAGGGAGGTAGGGAAAGGTGTGGGGAACCTGGACAGTAAGGACCTGCCATGGTCTAAGCTGCTGGAGGGGAAGTTATGATGTTGAATATCAATTTATGGTCTTGTCCATTGCAGTTGAAATGGAGGTGAGGATCACATTCAAGAACTATGCGATTGGGATTTTGACATAGAGTCTCTAAGGTAGAATTTTGAACTTTGCATTATGAAAACTTTCAATTGTATATAAAAGTTGACTCCACTGGAGAGTCTTAATCCTAAATCTTAAATATGATAAGCAAAGACAAGTCTAAGTGTTTAAAGAAAGATTAGAAGACTGGGAAACCAATTAATCAGTGAAGTGTTCCCCTTGCTAACAAGAGGATCTGAGTTGGTCATCAAACCCACATCATTTTGATTTATTTTGTTTTATTTCATTTTGCTTTGTGTTTTAAAGCAGGGTGAGCTTGTGCATTCTTGTCATGCCAGTACTGGACAGGTGGAGCCATGTGTTTCACTGACCGTCTTAGTATACTTGGTGAGTCACAACCCAGTGAGAGACTCTGTCTCAAAAATAAAGTAGGAACAATACCTGGAATTGTCCTCTGATCTACATGCAGGAGGAAAGAGGGGACAGAGACAGGCAGAAGAAGGAGAAGGGAGAAGGGAGGAAGGAAGGAAAGATGGAAGGAAGGAAAGGAGGCAGGGAAGAAGGAAGGGAGGGAGGGAAGAAGGAAGGAAGGAAGGAAGGAAAGAAAGAAGGAAGGAAAGAAAGAAGGAAAGAAAGAAGGAAGGAAGGAAGGAAGGAAGGAAAGAAGGAAGGAAGGAAAGAAGGAAGGAAGGAAAGAAGGAAGGAAGGAAGGAAAGAAGGAAGGGAGGGGAGGGAGGGAGAAAGGGAAGGGAAGAGGAAGGGAGGGAAAGGAAGGAAGGAAGGGAGGGAGGAAGGAAGGAAGGAAGGGGAAGGGAGAGAGGGAGAAAGGGAGAGGGAAGGGAAGAGGAAGGAAGGGAAAGGTAGGAAGAGGGAGGAAAGGGGGAAGGGAAAGGAAGGAAGAAAAAAGGAAGATGAGAGAGGAAGGGAGGAAAGGAAGAAGGGAGGGAGGAAGAAAGGGAAGGAAGGAAGGAAGGAAGGAAGGAAGGAAGGAAGGAAGGAAGGAAGAGGAGAAGAAAAAGGGGAAGGGTGAAGGGAAAGGAAAAAAAAGGAAGGAAGGAATGAAGGAGGAAGGAAGGAAGTTCTAATTTTACCTCCCCTTTCTCAGAGAGAAAAAACACTCACTTCTGACATGACAACAGTTCGATGTTTGGTTGCTAACCAAAGACACTTTGGGTTTCAATTTCAGTCTATAAGTGTGTTGAGCTAAAAGGACGGGTACTACTAATCCATGTGGTTTACATTAATGCTATTCACGATGTTTATCCAAACTCTCTGCAGGAAGCGGCGACACCAGATGGCCCCCATGTTCATGTGTTGCTAAAATACATTCAGAAGAAGAATTCATCAATCGTGGCGTAAATAAAACACATGTCTCTGCATTTGTTATTGAAAGCACCATTTCAGAGTCAAGATACTGCATCAGGATGCGCACAAGAAAAGGTTCAAAGCAAACATCTTCCCAAGCCATTTGGATCAAGTGTTACCTGCAAAGCAAGACAGAGGCTTGGAAAAGAGAATTTTAAAGGAATATGAATTTCAGTGGCTTCCAGAAGGAGAGCAAGTTATTCAGTGCAAAAAGGGTGAATTTCCTCAGCACCTTCCTGACTGTGAGGACATTGTGTGCATCTCAGGCGGGTACCAAGTGGTGCAGTAAAGCAGCAAATTAGAAGAATGTAAATTCTTTAGTGGGAATTGCACGCAGGGGGGAAATGCCTCCTAATGCTCATATTTGTTTTCATGTAAATAATGTACACTCTCCCTAAAATCAGACGGGCCCAGGGATAAGTAAGATATCCAAACCTACTGGAGACAAAAGCTGGACCCCAAAATGCCAAGGACATAAGTAGCTTCTTTCTTGGGTGCAATTCTTCTTGGCAAAGGAAAACAACATACTTCACTGAGATCTGAAATTCAGCAGCTTCTATCCTTTGCCCCCTCTTATTCTTGGTATGCACATATATGTGTTTCCATCCTCTTCCTGCTTCTCTCTGCCTGTCTGTCTCTGTCTCTCTGTATGTTTGAATCTGTCTGTGTCTCTCTGTCTCTGTCTCTCTCTGTGTCTCTGTCTCTGTCTCTGTCTCTCTCTCTGTCTCTCTTTCTCTCTCTCTCTCTCTCTCTGGTTTCATGTTACACTGAATTGTATGCTAATTGGTTGAGTGGATCCAGATGATATAATTTCTGTTTTAACTGTTTTAATTGTTATACCTCCCAAATCTTTCTGTGTGTTGCCACACAGATGTAGGGGTACTCAGAGTGCTTTCTGAGATTAATCAAAACCTCACTTTTCCCAGTAGGCAAAGTGAGTGGCCTGAGTTTTCTATTGTTCTCTTAGCTCTAGAGATAATGATTCACAGCCCCGGCCCTAAAATGTCTTTTATTGTCTATCGGCACCGCCTTCTTCTCTCTGTCCCTAACCATTTATAGCACTCAGAGACTGTATCTCAAAATCCAGTACATAATTCATCATGACCTTTACTGTCTACTGGGGAAATTATTCTCTGGCAAGTTAAGCTCACTTGACCTCTCGAAAAGGCTCCTCAAGGATGCCATTATGGATGATCAGGCAGTCTCGGTTGCCTTGGCCTTGGTCCTGGTGATAGAGGAATTCATCTCAGAGGTTCAGGGAGCCCATGACCTAGTAGCCAATAGAAATGAGGTAGCAGGATTCACACTCCAAGATTCAGAAGGGAGTTAACACAGGAGGTCTAGGGTAGCCTTAGTGAGATGTGAGAGAGTGAGTGTCCTTGCTGTTGTGAATCCAAACATCAGTGTAATGGGACATCTGAAGGGTCAAAGGGATAGATAGCAACCTGTAGGAAAAGGACTGGGGTGAAACAGATGTCAGACAAAGTCTGTGAGGAAATGGGATAACAAACTTGGAGGGCAGAAACCTAAGAAACACAACACACATCGCTCAGCCTCTAGGAGCACACAGATACTCAAATCTACAGATGTTCAAGTCTCACAGAAAAGAAGATGTGTATATATATATATATATATATATATACACACACACATCCTCTTGATTCTTCATCATACCTAATACAGTATAACTGTATACATGGTTGTTGCACTGCACTATTTAGAGTATGATAGCAAGAAGAAAAAATTCTGTCCCTGTTCAGTGCAGATTTGGTTTTTCTTTTGGTCTATTTGGTTGGTGGCTGTGTCTGCAAATATGAATTCCACAGAAATATTCAGAGACTGGGTGCTGTATATTTAGGCTGAAACTCAGAAAATCACCAAAATTCAACTAGATATTTAATCCCGTAAAATATGGCCTGTTATGCATTATTATTATTATTATTATTATTATTATTATTATTATTATTATTATTATCCACTTAGGCACCCTTTAGTTCACTTTACAATGCTTCCTCAGTGTATCTTAGGTAGTGTAAATCTACCCGGAAAGAGGGGTATAGGCCAGCTGCTCTAAGTGAGGGTGCTTGTTTCAGGAGTTGTTAGATAGATTTTTGAAGGCGCCAAGAAAAGCTTCACCCTCCACATGAGGCTCTGCTAACAGCTTCTCCATCTTCACAGCCTATCAACTGCAGATATTCTCTTTGTTAGTATGGTACACATGAGAAATGACTCTCCCACGACGAGATGAGTGATGATCAAGATGTGTGTACTGACCAGAATCCTGCACAGCCTTCCTACTCACGCATGAGCAGGGTGTGTGAACCCAGCAAGCTTCAGAGCGCACACAATTAGGAGCAGTGCCCGAGGCTTGATTCGGAAATTGTCCCAAGTCCAGCTGCTGACTCAGAAGATTCTCATTGTCTGAATTTGGCTGGGATGTTAGCTGAGTCCTGCTGCTAAACTACTGCTTCTTTGACACTAGTGAACCATCCATGCAAGGAGGCGGTGGAGCTCTATAAGTGACCGAGGGCTAGGACCTCATCAAGCTTGTAGGACAGGCTAACACCACTCCCTCAGGGGCTCTTCAACTCAAACCTCTTTGGCAGAAACCAAGCTGAACCATGCTGTCATTAAAATCTGTGAGGTATCCTTCACCTTGACCAATTTTGAATGGTGAAGTCACCAATATTCCTCCCAAAAAAACTTAATGTAAAAATCAAATTGGCTCAGAATGGCATACAACATCCTTCTAAGCATAGAATTGGGCGTGAAGCAGTTAAACAAAACTTTTAATTAAATCACCACTTTGACACATGCTAGAATTATAAGATTATTGATAATTTATAAGAGGAACTTATTTTGGAAGGGCAGTTTCAAGGTTTGTATCAGAGAAGACAGCAAGACTCCTCTCTAAGAAGTCCCTGGTACCAAATCGGAAGGAATCCCAGACACCGCAAAACTATATCCTTGACTTTGGAGTTTAAGAATAGTGCATTAATATGCCTTTGAGCACAGAGGGAAAAGTGTCCTTTCCAACCTTTCAGTTGGAGATAGAGAACTTGAGATCCATACATCGTTGGTCCTGTGGCCACAGTCACAATGATGCCGTGTAAACATGGTGTCACAAAATCTGGGTTTCCCAGATTCCTATGAAGTGGCTCTTCAACAGGCATATACATCACAGCCCTCTGGGTAGCGTATTAAACCACAGATCAATGGTCTCCACCTCTGCTGGGTGATTCCACAGGTCTGTTCACTGGCCAGTAGGGGAAGGGTGTTGAGAAGTTACTTGTTGGACAGCTTTCCAACTTAGGCTTACGTTGCTGCTCCAACAACTACACTGAGAATTGTGGTCATTCCTTATTTTTTTCCATCATTGCTGCCTCCCCATCCAGGAACATCAGTTCCTGCATAGTCTGTGTCTACTCTATCTATAGGACGCAAGGCTACAAACTGAACCTAATACCTCTCCCCTGAGTACTCCTCCATCTGCAGGACACTCAACTGCAGCCTTCCATTTTCATCTGGGTCAACCTTCAGGAATACCAAAGGTGTGTTTTAGTTCCTTCGCCCACCCCACCTCCTCCCAGAGTCACAGAGGAGATGGCCTTATAACACCAAGAGCCACAAGCTCTAAAGTTTGACCATCTCAACACTGGGCAAACCAGGATGTGTGTACCTTTTATAAAACACAGTTTGATTTGTGGTTTTAGACAAGTAGATCCCGTGTTCCTCAGCAGAAAATGCTCTATTCAGGAACCATGACAGGTCCAGAGAGGTAAAGGATGCAGCTAACACTCAAGACCATCATGGTCAAAGGAAGCAGAAGGTTAGGGTAGTCAGCAACTTACCTTAGCCATGATCTGTATTTTCAGAAAGTGTTCCTACAGAATTATAGTAACAGCATTATGTTTTGAAAAGTAGAAGACCAGGAATCCAAAAGTATTTTATAATAGAAAAGCCTGGATTATAATAGGAAAGAAGGTAGGCAATAAATACAGAAAAAAAATCTTCACTGGGAAAGGGAGAGTTAAACAGTAGAATGAGCTAGAGGTTTGGGATTTGTTTTCATTACACATCACATGCTCTTTGATTTCCCTCTCTGGTGACAATCACTGGTGCAGAGGTGAAAAAGGAGAGAGAGAGAGAGAGAGAGAGAGAGAGAGAGAGAGAGAGAGAGAGAGAGAGAGACTAAGCCACAAAGAGAGATAGGCATGTGTCAAGAGAGGCAGAAGGAGAGATGGCAGCATAGCTGGAGAGACTAGGCCTGAAGGAAGGGAGAGTTTCAGCTTTCTCAGAAGGCCAAGGAAAGCAGGTGTCTCTTCGATGTCCCTCATCTCTCTCTGTTCCAAGACCTGCAGCTGCCTGGTTCTCTCCTCCGATCCCAGATCCAGTCATTCTTGCTGACTAACGGAGGGAACCACCTCACTCCAGTGTCAGAGGTTCACAATTTATAAAGTAGTGGGAGAACTCACCCCTGAGAGACTCCACATGCAAATCTTTAACTTTGGTTTTTTTAACCTTTTCAAAAGGCTTTAAGAAACATGCTCCTGGGGCCAGGGAGGTAGTCCAGTTGGTAAAGTGCTTATCTAGCATACATGAAGCCCAGGGCACAATGTCAGCATAAACTGGGCAGTGATGCTTACTGGTAACCTCCGCACTCAGGAGACAGAAGCTAAAGGATAGAGAGCTGAAGGCCATTCTCAAATGCATAACGAATTTGAGGCTAACCTGGGTTACATCAGCCCCTGTATCAAAATTAAAATAAAACAAAATTAAAAGAAAAGAAAACTGGTTACCAATTTTGAATACTTTTAAGGGGTTAACCTGTTAAAGTCTGTCACAGATTTTCCAAGATTAAGGCTACCATCTTTAGACAGAGATGTAGAAAACAGATTTTGACTAGCAAAATAGTCCAATTAGAGCTAAAAGATATGCATAATTCATGTATTTTCATGCTTCCACTGTGCTTGTGGTATTAGTATAATGTACATAACATTAGGGCTATAAGGTAAAGCTGTGCATATTTGAGTTCTTTAAATATACAGATGGCTACTACATAAATTATTACACATTCAAAGAGATTCATATTTTAAGAGACAGAAATAACATAAAAATAATTGAGTTCAGAGTGTCCAGAATACAAGGGTACAGTGGCAGGTAGGAAGAATGGATATACTCCTGGAGACTGCTATGCTATTCCAGAGTCACTAGGCTCGTCCTGCTCTTTTTCTGCCCAGTCTACCCCAATGAGGAAGAGAAAGGTTAGTATCCTCGCCCACTAAAACGAAAATGGAAGGTCTGTTACTACTCAGCACTGCAGGCCTCCTACCCTGCCGTCAGCCACACCCTCCTTAACTGTTGCTTGTTACCACATGAATATTATTACTGTGCAGGACAGCCACTCTGATGGATGAAAGCTGATGATGTATTGCTCTCAAGTAAACAGACTGCACTATCCGCAAACGGCCTGGCTCATTTCCTGGAAGTTGGGGGGGGCGGAGGGGGGGAGGGCAGGGTCTTCCAATAGGAACCGGGATCTTTGAAAAGCATTCCTTTGTTGCATTGGAGTGGAAAGTTACCCTGAGAGAGTGCAGGCCTCCAAAGCAAGAGCTCAGAGGTAGTGACGGTGTATTACAGGTAACCAAGGGAGAACCAGAGGGTGCCTGTGAGTATAGCCAACAGTAACATCCTCAATCTTGAATTACTGTGAGCAGTTCCTAAAGAAGAGGCGGTTTCCTGGGCCTTAACCTCAGAGACTCTCATACACTATTCATAAGGACAGGTATGAATGAACCGTTCCAATAAGCTCACACGTGGCATTTGTTCTGCTGGGGCAGCAATCACTTTCTAAGTGGCAAAGCTTTACAGGATGTAACCAGGTCAGTGTTTAATCAACACTTTTCCTAGTGGACTCTCCCTGGGCACTGCGGATTTCCACCTCTGTTACATGTTAAGTGCGAAAAGGATCTTTCTAAACTTGAGAGCATCATTTCCTGGATTGATCAATCTATCGGTTGCGGGCCCGTGGTTGTGTCTGAAACAGAGCCTGGTTGGCATACCGTGCCACCATCCACTAGGGCCACAATATGAATGGCATTAGTAAATCATGTGTGCCGTGCTCTTTGCTCACTGAGAGCTGACTCTAGAAGCAAGAACTCCGTATCTGAGACTCAAGCATCTGCATCTCCTGTGTCCCCTAAGGTCTTTCTTAGGGTAGTCTAGGCCCCTGCCGATGTGGCAGGGAGAAACCAGAAGGGCAAGCAGCGAAGAGCATTAAAACCTTGGTGTCCTTGAGAGCCGCTAGAAGCTAACCATTTCCAGCAGAGGCGACTGTTGCTTATCCTGTGTTCTAAACACTCATGCAGTTGGAGCACAAAGCTAGCTGCTTAGCCACACAGAACTCTGCCTGCGAGTCTCTCAATCAGGAGCTCAGTGGGGCTTAGCTCATCATTTCTGTTTGTGTTGTAAGCCCCAAGGTGAAGTTTTGCTAGGATCCGCTGCTGGTTATGTACCTGCTTTATGCTATTTGTTCTTTTGCCCCTTATTTACTACCTACTTAACAGACACGCCCACCCGTTTGAAGTCAAAAGTCAGTCAGCTCTGGTATTGTTGAACATTCTTTGTACAGAACAAGGGCACAACCTATACTAATTTAGCCTCTTTTGTGTTGCAGTCTTCAGTGTTGCAAGGGGTGGGGGGGGTGGGGGGGGGATGTGCCTGTATCTCTGTAGCCATGCTGAACTTTTGTCTTCCTGATATTGTTAACCTGAAGATGTACAGGGCCATACCAAGTCACTCCAGGTCAGTGAGGCAGCACACACCTTCTCTTTTGATCTCCCTCGTTTAAAAAACATGATTTTTAAATTTATTATTTATTATTTATTTATTATTATTATTATTATTATTATCCCATATATTACATCCCAACCACAGTTTTCCCTCTCTCCTTGAAAGACCCCCAGAACTGGGGAGATCCTTACTCAAGTCTCGGGATGACACGACCACCCAATGACTCACGAGAGACCGAACTTGCTGCAATCACATGAGGTTTATTGGGGATACCGGTACCGGGTCGATCTCATGACCTTGCTGGCCAGAGTTCGACGCTGAACACAAGAAGTGTGGGATATTTAAGGGAACGTCCACAGGCTGGGGGTGGGGAGAGGGTTACCAAGGAAATCAGAACATAGAAACAGTGGAAAATTTCAGAGGGACCTGACCAAGGTATTCAGTTAGAGAGGGGAACACATTCATTCTAGGAATGCAATCTTCATCTATCGGTCTGCAGGGTGGAGAGTCTCATAAACCACTAGACCTTCATTCTTAGTTCCCCCTTCATAGTGGATCATTCAGGAGGGGCAGGTATCGGGAACCAGAGCCCTGAGGCTCTGGATTAGCAAAGTTCCTGGAACTAGCTACTCCACCTTTTTTTTTTGGCTTGTGGCAGAGGTTTTCCATGCCCGCTTTTAGGTAAAAGTTATACATTATACATTCTAAGATTCTCCAGCCTTTCATCCTCTCCTCCCAGTCCCTCCCACCACCTCCCCTATCTTCTGGATCCACTCCTTCTCTCTTTCCCTTTAGAAAAGAGCAGGCCTTCCAGGGATATCAACTAAACACAGCATGCGAAATTACAATAAGACTAGGCACCTACCTTCAGATCAAGGCTGAACAAGGCAACTCAGTAGGAGAAAATGTGTCTCAAAAGCAGGCAGAAGAGTCAGAGACAGCCCCTGCTCCCACTGTTAGGAGTCCCCACAAAATCACCAAGCTATACAACTATAAGGTATATGCAGAGGACCTCGGTCAGACCCACACAGACTCCTTAATTGTTATTTCAGTATCTGTGACCCCCTATGAGCCCAGGTTAGTTGATTTCTGGGTTTTTTTTTTTTTATGGTGTCCTTGATCCCTCTGGCTCCTACAACCCTTCCTCCCCATCTTCTGAGGAATTGCCCAAGCTCTGCCTAGTGTTTGACTGTGGGTCTCTGCATCTGCTTCTGTCAGTTGCCGGATGAAGCCTCTCTGATAATGATTATGCCAAGCTCCTGCCTATGAATACAGAAGCATATCATTAAGAATCATTTCATAGATTGTTTTTACCAGTCTTTTTTTTTTTTTTAACCAGTCTTGTTTGGTTCTCTCCTAAGTCTCTGAGCTATCCAGCTTCAGGTTTCTGGCCTTCCAGGCAGTGTCAGGTGTGGGTTCCCTTTAAGGACATGGCTCTCAAGGTGGAACAGTCATTGTTTGGCCACTCCCACAACTTCTGCACCATTCTTACCCCAGTATTTCTTGCAGGCAGGAAAAATTGAAGACAAAGGTTTTGTGTCTAGGTTGGTGTCCCAGTCCCTCTACTGGAAGCCTTGCCTAATTACAGAAGATAGTTGGTTCAGGCTCCATATTCCTCATTACTAGGAGTCTTAGCTAGGGGTCACCTTGGTGGATTTCAGGGAGTTTCCATTGTGCTAGGTTTCTTCCTTGACCCCCGATGCCCCTCAATTTTTATCTCTTCCAGTATTCTCTCCCTTCATCCCATCTCTTCCCCAACTGTACTCATCCTCTTTCCACCCCCACTTGCCCCCAGTCTACCCTTGAAATCTATTCTAGATTCCCCTTCCTAGTGAGATCCATGTGTTCCCCCCTGAGCTCTCCTTGTTTCCCTTTACTTCACTGCTAATATCTACTTGTTTTTCTTGGGACCGGGTTGCCTCACTCAGGGTTTTTTTCCTAGTTCCATCTACTTGCCTACAAATTTTATGAACTTACTTTTTTTTTTTTTAACAGCTGAGTAATACTCCATTGTGTAGATGTACCACATTTCCTTTATCCAGTCTTCAATTGAAGGACATCTAGGTTGTTTCCAGTTCCTGGGTTCTATAAATAAAGCTGCTATGAACACAGTTGAGCAAGTGTCCTTGTGGTAGGATGGAGCATTCTTTGGGTATATGTTCAGGGGTGCTGCTGTAGCTGGGTCTTGAAGTAGATCACTTTTTTGAGTAACTGCCAAATTCATTTCTGAAGTGGCTGTACAAATTTACGCTCCCACCAATGGAGGAGTGTTCCCTTGCTCCACATCCTCCTGAACAGCATGAGTTGTCACTTGTGTCTTTGATCTTAGCCATTCTGAGAAGTGTAAGATGGAATCTCAAAGTCATTTTGACTTACATTTCCCTTGTGGCTAAGTATGTTGAAAATTTTTTAAGTGTTTCTCAGTCACTTGAGAGTCTTCTGTTGAGAATTCTCTGTTTACACCTCTACCCTGTTTTTGCATTTTATTTATTTATTCGCTTTACATGCCAATATCAGCCTCCCTTTTTTCTTAGTACCCCCTCACACAGACCCTCCCCCTCTCTCCTCTTCTGAAAGGGGAGCCCTTCCCTAACCACCATATCACCTCCCAATCCCAGCTCACTGCAGAGCTAGGGCATCCTCTCCCACTGAAGCCAGACAAGGCGGCCCATTAGGGGATCCATAGGCAGGCAAGAGATTCCAGGACAGTCCCTGCTCCAGTTGTTTGGGGAGCCACATAAAGACCAAGCTGCACTTCTGATAATTATGTGTAGGGAGCCTAGGTCCAGCCCATGCTCACTCTTTTGTTGATGGTTCAATTTCTGGGAGTCCCCAAGGGTCCAGGCTAGTTGACTCTGTTGGAGTCCATGTGGTCCTCTCATCTCTGAGCTCTATCTAATATGTGGCTGTGGGTCTCTGCGTCTGTTTCCATTGGCTGCTTGGTGGAGCCTCTCAGAGGACCATTATGCTAGGCTCCTGTCTACAAGAATAACAGAGTATCATTAATAGTGTCAGGGATTGGTTCTTACCCATTGGATGGATCTTAATTTAGGCCAGTCATTGGTTGGCCCTTCCCTCTGTTTCTGCTCTGTCTTTGTCCCTGCACGTCTCATAGATAGGAATCATTTGTATCGAAGGTTTTGTGAGTGAGTAGCTGTTTTTATCTGTCCACTGGGAGTCCTTCCTACAGGAAGTGGGCAACTTCAGGATCCATACCCCCTACTTCTAGGAGTATCAGCTAGAGTGGCCCTAATAGACACCCTGGAGCTTCCCCTCACTGCCCATGTCCCATGTACATCCTAGAGATGCCACTTCCCACACACACCGATTTCTGTTCTCTCTGCCCTGCTTTCCCTACACCTAATCCTCCCTGCCTCTGGTCCACTCCCCATCCTCTCATCTACCCAGTTCCCTCCCTCCATGAACTGTCTACAACTTTTTTTTAAATTTCCCCTTCTGAGCAATATTCAAGCATTCTCCCTTGGGCCCTCCTTGTTATTTGGTTTTGTTGGTCTGTGGGTTGTAGCATGCTTAACCTTATGGCTAAGATCCACTTATAAATGACTGTACCCCATTTTTAATTGAATTATTTGTTTTATATCTAGTTACTTGTATTCTTTATATATTTCTGACATTAGCCCTCTGTCAGATGTGGAGTTGGGGGAAATATTTTCCCATTCTATAGACTGCCATTTTGTCCTATTGATGGTGTCTTTTGCCTTACAGAAGCTTTTGAGTATCATGAGGTCCCACTTATTGCCGATCTGACTGCTTGTGCTATTGGTGTTCTGTTCAGGAAGCTGTCTCCTGTATTCCTTCATTGAGACACCTGCCCCCTTCATCAGTCTCAATACAACTTGAATGTCCCAGCTCTATTGAGTTCATCTTCTCATAGTTATTTCAATAGAATGAAACAAAATTTTCCTTTCCCAGGGCACATTAAAGACATGGAAGTAAAGAGAAATGAATGCTTCTCAAAGGAACCTTTAACCTAAGTCATCTTAAGCAAAAGCCAGTTGTTCCTAAGCACAGCCTGTCAGAGCATTCAGAGAACAGGAAAGACTTGGTTTGGTATCTGTACCATAGCTACACTTTTACAGATGGACCTTTGTTTTTATTGATTAGTTGGTTGGTTAATTGGTTTGGTTTGGTTTGGTTTGGTTTTTTAAGGAAGGGTTTCTCTGTGAAGCCCTGGCTGTCTTGGAACTTGCTCTGTAGACAAGTCCAGCCTTGAACTCACAGAAATCCAGCTACCTCTGCCTCCTTAGTGTTGGGATTAAAGGAGTGCCCCAGCACTCCCCCAGAAGGTCCTATATTTTGTTATTGTTGTTATTCAGTCAGTAGGCATCAGTAACACTTTTACCTTGTTAACAGTCCTACTGGGTAGATATTGCCAGAGACATGTCTCATTCTGGGATACCCCAACAAATCATACACCACAAAAAAGGAAATGGAAAAAACAAACATTGAAATAGGAAAAGAAATTTCATCACAGAAGCTATCCGAGGACAACCAGGGCAATAGTGTTCTTAGCTGTCTTCAGAGATTCTGACATGAACTTCAAAGTTAAATAAGAAGAACTGCAGGGCATTAAGCAGTCTTTCTCAAACCAGTCTGCTTGATAAGCATCTTGGGTCTAGCCCTGTGAAGTTTGGAAAAATGCATTACTGGTTGTGAAGAATACTTGGTTGTCATCCTGAAATGACTGTTCTTACTTAAGTAATGGAGGATAGCCTCCATTCTCATCATGCAAAGGGAAGGGCCACCATGACTTCAAGGTTCACTACATTTGGTCAATAACGGACCCTTTAGGCACTACCCAGGGAGTTTAGAACAGAGTACTGTAAGGGTAAGAATTGACAGTCTCTTGAGTTCGATATCCCTCCCAAGTCTTGTAAAAAACCTTATTCTTAACTTGGTACCTTTAGCCTTGAAGGCGAGCAAATGGAGTTAGGTAAACCTGGAGCTAATAAACCTTGTGTTGCTAGTTTTTAGAAAGGCATCCCTGATGTAATTAGCATGTCTACCTGTAGATGAAGCAGGAATCTAACCCAAACTTTAAGATAATAAAAGAGACACACACACAGTGAAAGCAAAGATGCCTTGCTAGGGATTTGAGCAAAAGTAACCATGATACGCTTCTCCCACTGTGTACCAGAAACTAAGCCCAGTCTCAACTATGGAGGACCAACATGCTTTAAGACAGTCCACAAACACCTATGCAAGGAATTTTATCCCAAAGATCTTTACTTCTTCTTGTAGCAGATACTTTCCTACCAGGTATGTCGATACATCTAACGAAAGCCACTGAAGAAAGGGTTTAGTCTTACAGTTTGTGAGTGCACACTGTTGTGGCTGGGAAGCCATGATGGGAAGAGTGTCACATTGCATCTACACTCAGGAAGCTGAGCTATGGAAGCTCATGCTCACGCTCAGTTTCCCTTCTTTATTTCGTCTTCGATCCTAGTCCACAGAATGGTGGCAGACACTTTTAGAGGGCTCGACCTACCTCAACCCAATCTGGAAAGCCCCTCACATACATGCCTGGAGGAGGTTTGCCTCCTAGGCACTTTCTAAATCCAAGCAAGTTGATGATCAATATTAATGACCATGTGAATATAACTTGACAACCGAGAGAGGAAAAGCCAAGCAGTAACTAAGCAAACACAACTGAGACATCAAACTCCCCTGAAGAAAGCGTAGGCAACCTTGCTAATCCTCAGTCTATTTCTCAGGCTCCATCCTGCCTCAGACTCTCCCGTGTTCTGTTCCTGAATTTACAATCCCAGAGACCACTGTGCTCAAGAACTTTAATTCCCAAGTCTTAGGAATTTTATGTCAAACAAATATTGACAACAGTTTCTAAAAAGATTTTCTTAAAGAATAAATCAATCTGATCAAATAAAATGTAGGCTTCTTTGCTTTCTTTGTAGGCATTACATGCTTGTGAGAGTAAATTCTAGATATGAGGCCATGTATACATACATACATGCGTGCATACATACCTATATATACACATATTCACACATATTCACACATATATACTAATATACTACATTGGATCTTAGTCAAAAGACTGAGAAGCAATTCATCTGCATGTATGAACCTAATCAATTCTATGTCCTGCCAGCCCCCTGGCCCTTGCATCTTCCTAAGACACATCCTACTAGACTGGCAACCTTTGAGTGCTCTGGTACTGTCTAAAAGTAGACCCTTCTCTTCTGAGAAGGGCTAAACTATGATTCAGCCACTCCGTTAATTTGACTAATTAGCTTTCTGTCTCTCAGTAACAGCCTTAAAATCAAAATAAAATAAAATAAAATAAACCCTCTGGGACTCTAAATGCTTCTTGAATTTCCAAAGAAGCCTCTTGAGGGTCCAGCGCATTGGTAGCTCTTCCAACTTTCACTTCTGGTCCAGTTAATCCCCTGGAAGATGATCTGCTGCTTTCCTTGACAGAGAAGCCATCAATTCACTTGACCTCTAAACAGGCAGTCTCTGAAACAGTGCAACCTTTTCAAAGATACAATTCCAAATTAAAATCCTGTGTCAGGAGAAAAACATTAACTGAATTGCAAGTGTTCTTTTGAGCCTCATTTAACTCAGGTGTACAAAGTTGAGATGGCAAATTTACATAAGACTTGTTTCAAGTTTGGATGGCTTGCGGGGGTGCAAGGCAAAATCTGTGTGTTTATTCATTACTATGAAAGAACTATAATAAAATTTAGATATGAAATTACTACATTTTAACAATTTAGCATTTGCTCCAGGGCAGTGAGAAAAGGCCTCATATTACTGGCTACATATTATTAGGCTGGCTACATATTGAGGAAGCATAATAGTGTCTGGACACCCTGCACACTCTGTTCCAAGCAGAAACCTAACCTGCAATGAATGTCATTGAAAAGATTATTCGAAGCAATCTTTTCAATATTTGTGATACCTCCCTTGTTTTTAGACACCTTAGCTGTGAAAATAATGGCGGGAGGGCCTGGAGAGATGGTTCGGTGGTTAAGTGCTCTGACTCCAGTCCCAGAGGACCCTGGCTAGGTGCTTAGCACCTACATGCTGAGTCACAGCTGTCTGTACCTCCAGTTCCAGGGGATCTGATGCCCTCTTCAGGCCTCTGAAGGTGCCAGTCACACACATGGTAACAGATATGGATGCAGTCAAAACACTTGTGAACAAAAAATAAAAAATTTTTTAAGTGAAAACAAAATATTGCTTTAAATTATCTAAAAAAAAAAACACTGAAAATACCTGATTCTACAATTTTTTTTTATTTTTAAACTTTTTATCAATGAAATCTTAATTTTACAAAAGAGGACATGAAGTTCGAAGGAAGATGCAGGGGTGGGAGTTAAGCAGGATTGGAAGGAATTTGGGAAGTGGAATATGGTTAAGATGTATTGTATATATACATTAGATTCTCAAGGAAAATATTAAATGTTTTAACAGCAGTGTACCTTTTTGTGGTCACACCCCCTTTCTACTCCCTCTACCCCAGTCCACCTCTGTCCTCATCACTAATCTGAGTCTATTATTGTGAAGTTCTCCTTGTTTCCAAGTCCAGCAAACACTGTGCTGTACCTTTACATGAGCATGTTCCTGAGTTGGAAGCCACTCAGCTGTGCCTTCCCCTGACATCACTCTTCTCCCAGGATCCCTGGTTTTCCTCTCTTCTTTATGGATGCTCTGTTTCAATATCATTTCTCAGTTCCTGCCTTTATCTCATCTTTGCATATTGGAGGATCTTGGATTCTGCTCTCAGTGTCTCTCTTTCTACCCTTTATGCTCAGCCTCATCAATAACACCTAGAAGAATAGAAAATAATTTTGTCAGGAGAAAATTTCCTGAACACCAATAGCTTATGCTCTAAGATCAAGAACTGACAAATGGGACCTCATGAAATTGCAAAGCTTCTGTAAGGCAAAGGACACTGTCAATAGGACAAAATGGCAACCAACAAATTGGGAAAAAGATCTTTACCAATCCTATATCTGATAGAGGGTTAATATCCAATATATACAAAGAACTCAAGAAGTTAGACTCCAGAGAACCAAATAATCCTATTAAAAAATGGGAGGACTCATGGCTCCAGCATCATGTGAATAGCAGAGGATGTCCAAGTCGGTCATCAATGGGAGGAGAGGCCCTTGGCCCTGTGAAGGTTCTATGCCCCAGTGTAGGGGAATGCCAGGGCCAGGAAGTGGGAGAGGGCGGGGTGGTAAGTGAGTGGGGGGATAGGGGATTGTTTTAGTTTTGGGGTTTTTTTATTTTTATTTTTTTTTCTTATTTTACTTTATTTGTCTTTTTTTCTTTTGGAGGGGAACCTGGCATCTAATTTAAAAAAATTTTAAAATGGGGTACAGAGCTAAACAGCTAAACAAAGAATTCTCAACTGATGTATTCCAAATAGCTGAGTAGCACCTAAAGAAATGTTCAACATCCTTAGTCATCAGGGAAATGCAAATCAAAACAACCATGAGATTCCACCTCACACCAGTCACAATGGCTAGGATAAAAAACTCAGGTGACAGCAGGTGCTGGCGAGGTTGTGGAGAAAGAGGAACACTCCTTCTTTGCTGGTGGGACTACAAGCTGGTACAACCACTCTGGAAATCAGTTTGGCGGTTCCTCCAGAAATTGGACATAGTACTACCAGAAGACCCAGCTATACCACTCCTGGGCATATACCCAGAAGATGTTCCAAAATGTAATAAGAACACATACTCCATTATGTTCATAGCAGCCTTATTTATAATAGCCAGAAATTGGAAATAACCCAGATGTCCCTCAACAGAGGAATGAATACAGAAAATGTGCTACATCTACACAATGGAGTACTACTCAGCTATTAAAAGCAATGAGTTGATGAAATTCTTAGGGAAATGGATGGATCTGGAGAATATCATCCTGAGTGAGGTAACCCAATCACAAAAGAACACACATGGTATGCATTCTCTGATAAGTGGGTATTAGCCCAGAAGATCGGAATACACAAAGAACAAACCACGAACCACAAGAAACTCAAGAAGAAGGAAGACCAAAGGGGGAGCAAAATACCCATGGAAGGAGTTGTAGAGACTAACTATAGAACAGAGACTAAAGGAAGGACAATTCAGAGACTGGTCCACCTGGGAATCCTTCCCATATTCAATCCCTGTTCTTGGTAAAATGCATCAACTACCCAAGTCAGAGGCATGGGATGCATCCCTACAGGAAACTGAGAGTTTCCAAGATGGGATGTGTGATCTTACATCTCTTAAATCTCCTCATTCATCACTTCATTTATTTGCATTTCATTATCTCTCATAAAGTGATATTAATAATAATGTCCAATTGATGCTGTGTGAGTGTGTGAGTGTGTGTGTGTGTGTGTGTGTGTGTGTGTGTGTGTGTGTGTGTGTGTAAAAAAGCAATGCAGAAATCCTCCAAGACAACCATCATGTTCAGTCACTGGTTCAACAAGCTCCGGAACTCATAAAGGGACTTCAACTGTCCTCTCAGGGAAGTCAGGCAGATAGCTCATACAGCAGCAGGTATGAAGGCATGCTTAGAGGGTGCCAAAGTCTGACTGTCCAGAGCTGAGTCGGGGCCAGTCACATGCACACCAGTGTGGCTTACCTTCATCTCCAGGTCCCCCAGAGGCCAAGCTAATTAATGATCATTTGATGTCCTTAAATCAGATTATTCCTACATACTTGTCTAGACCCTGGTTAAAATATAGACATCTGTTAGGGTGCAGTGTGTGAAGGCTGTCTTTGTAAATTCAATTGTTGATTGCTCTACTGGCAGAGATTTTGGTACTTGGTACTGGCTGGATGTTGGTATTGTTATTCTTATGGATCATCACCTGCCTCAGTATTTTGTAAACACTCTTCCTCCTTCACCTGTTAGATTGACTTAATAAAAATATGATAACCAGTAGCTAGCCAGAAAAGGGAAGGCAGACTTCCAGGCTGAGGGAGAAGGAAGCAGAAGCAGGAGATTCGCCAGCAGGACAAGGAGGTGGTTGGATGTGAACAGGAGCGAAGTGGTAAAGTACTAGCCACCTGGCAGGTTGTGGGCTAGTTAGTCGGGTTAAATTTAGATTGAGTTAGCTGAGAGTCTGCCCAGCTATCGGCCCAAGCTTTAGTAATTATTGATAAGTCTCTGTGTCATTATTTAACCACTAACTGGTCCCAAATCCTTACCAAGCCTAAGGATCACATCCCAGGAACTGGTCAAGGATCAAATCCTTTATTGCATAAAGATTAATAGCATATGCACAACACAATGTCTGAGCACCCAGGAAATCCTTATTGTTGTCAATCTTCCATTGTGTGTTCTTTGTCAATTATGACAAGTCACGACCAAGTTCCGCCAAAACACTTTCTTTTCTTTGTCTTACCTCTCTCCTCCTCATTTTTAGTGACACTAATTTTATATACAGTAGTGGAAATGCCAGAATAAAATAAGAAATGATATTTTATTTAAAAAAACATAAGTCAATATGAAGATAAAAACAACCTAACTTTTCTCAAATTAGTCTTTGAAAGTAGTGGACACCATAAACATCACAATGGACATAGGTAAAAGAATATGACCCCAGGGCCAACCAAATTAACAGAGAGAAGTCTCCAAAGAACATCAGAGTTATTCAAGACTAGCAAAGTGCTGCAACTGGAATACTATACCATAGTAAAGTATGGCTATAATCAAAAGGTCGGGACAAAAAAGAGTTCCTAAAAGATTCGAGTGGATGCAGACTGGACGCGGACTGGACACGGACTGGACGCGGACTGGACGCGAACTGGATGCAGCCTGGATGCAGAGGAACCCATTGGTCTTGGAGAACGAAAGTAGGAGTGGGGGTGTAAACATTCTGGAGACAGTATCTTTTTCAGTTGTTGCAAGCTTAGAAATATTCAAGATAAACAATTTTCTAAAGAAATCTATGATGCACATATGCAAAGCCTGGGATACATACAGAATGTAACAAAATCTCTTGTAGGTCTTTTAGAAAGCTCCGGAAACTATATTTATCTCAGACAGGCAGCTGTCAGCCCTCCCTCTTAGTTCCTTTTCCTTTCTAATTTTGGCTGGGTCTGACAAGAACAGTTTTATCTCGGAATCATCAACTTTCAAACAACTTTAATTTTAGCTAACTTTTTGCACATTTTCATAAGAAGCAGGCAAATATTCCTTGAAATAGAAAAGGATTACTCTCAAAAGGAACTGTATAAGAATAGTGTACTTTTACAGTGGGGTACTACTCAAAAGTTAAAACAACAAAGTAGATTTATGTATAAAAGTTTGTGTGACCATTGATCAGCTATAGCAATGGAAGCATACAGCACGATAAAGTATCTTGAAAGTTTCTAAACCTCCAAACACAACACCAGTAGTCTGTATACATTTACATGCCTTGAGCATGTGTGAGCATGACTGGAGCTCTACCTAGCAAATGTAGATTATTACTAGGAAAGGAGGTGTGAGAATGATAAAATGGAGAATAGGAACCTAAGAGTTTTAACCACTTCAGTAAAGTTCTATGGAAAGAAAAAAAAATACAGCAAACATAGGCTCTGCAAAAATCACTCTTTCTTTCTATTCCCTTATCCTATGCCTGTGCCTACCAGGGTTCACAGAGAAGGACCAATAGGGGAAATATGTGTGTGTGTGCGCATGTGTGTGTATTTCATGCAATTACCATGTGTAGCCTGGCACACACACACACACACACGCACACACACACACACACACACACACACATACATACACACACATACATTTTTCAACCATAAAAACAAATGAAATATTAATGTGGTCACATAGATGAACACTGGAAATGTAGGCCAAGTGACCAATGACACCCAAAGGCAATGATACCTAAAGGACAAACGCTGAATGATTCTACTCGTCTGACATATCTGTAATAGTCAAGCTCTTGTGGATAAGGAGCAGATCACAGGTTACCAGGAGCCCAGAAGATGGGGAAATAGGAAGTTGTTGCTTAACATTTATAGCATTTCTTGTTCTAGGTGATGAAAATTATTTGGAAGAGGATAGTGTTAATGTCTATACAACACTGTGACTAAAATACATATTGCTGAATTATATACTATAAAATGATCAAAGCACACGGACTAGGGAGATGACTCAGTCAGTAAAATGTTTGCCACTCAAGCTTGAGGGCTTGAGTTTGGTTTCCCAGTACCCACATGAAAAGTCAAGCATTACTGTGTACCCTGAAATGCCAGTGCTGGGGTGGGGATGGAAACAGGAGATATAGGAGATACATGGCAATTGTCACCAAGTCTAGACAATCCTTGAGCTTCAGGCTCAATGAGAGATCCTGCCTTAAAAATAAAGTTGAGAAAGCTATTAAGGATGACAATGGCATCATATACATGCATGCGTATACCTACACACACGTGTATTACAAAGACACATAGACACATGAATACTCAAAACATCAAATACTCTATTCACACACACACACACACACACACACACACACACACACACACACACGTACACGTATACACACACCATGCATTGAAATTAATGATGAAATATACCAAAACATCTATTCATACACTTAAAGGGAAGAACTATATGTGACTAATTTAGACAGATTCAGTCTTGGGAATTGGATTTTCCAGCTGCTGAGTCAGGCTAGGCAAGTTGAGGCCAGCTGTCCGAATGGCAGGTTTGAGCTCTGGGTACACACTGATGCTGCAGTCTACAGCATGATTTCGTTTTCACCATCAAAGACTTCTTAGGCCTTTCAAATAATTGAGTGTCACACACCCAGATAGCCCAGAATAATTTTCCTTTCTCGAAGGAACCTGACTTTAGAATTTCATCATAACACAAAATACCACTGGAGCAACACCTATAATTTTTCCCCAAGAAAGTGGATTTTTCTTTAGTATGGTTTCACTCTGTAGCCCAGACTGGGCTAAAACTCAGCTCCCGGAAATTCTCTTGTCTCAGCCTCCCAAGTACTGGAACTACATGCAGGATGTACCACACCTGATTTTGTGTCCTTTTTGACTGGTTAACTGACAGTAAAGTAGCCAGGCTACAGAAAAAGTCGAACATCCCATTGTGGTTTTCCTAACAGGCACTTACTGCTCTCTTCAACTCCCATGTACATTCAGCTTGCAACAAACTCCACGGGCTCCAAAAAGATTCCAGGAACATTTTATTGAAATATGTAAGTTATTTATTTACCTGTGATATGAAAATTATGAGTAGAGTGACATCTGAGTGGCTTTTACTGTCTCCTGACAAATAATGGTGATTAATGGGATTTCCAGCATCCACCCTGAGTTTACCTTCTGTCCTTTGAAAACTCAGCCTTGGACTAGAGAGATAGCTTGGTAGTAAAGAGCACTTGCTGCACAGTCATGGAGACTGGAGTTTAGATACCAGCACCCAAGCAACAGGCTAGATATCCTGCAAGTGCATGCAACTCCAGCTGCTTAAATCCAATATCCTCTTCTAGCCTCTGTGCATACAAAGGTGCGTAAACACACCAACAGCAAAAAGACCTAAAGATAAGATAAACATTTTTTAAAGTATAACAAATTTTAAAGTAAGCCTATATATATATGGTAAGCTTAGAACATCAAAATCAATAAGATACAAGTCTCAGGAAGTTCGCGGTCTACTTCTGTTTCCAATTATAAACCATGGACCATCCCCCAACATAACATGATGAACCCAATCTACTACCTGGGTCTTCCTGACCATCCACCCTGCTTTGGATGTCTCTGTTAACTCCCTCCACCAACTGGCCTCTCAATATGAAAGTGAATATGGAAGGATGTCTTAGTAGAGTTTCTATTTCTGAGAAGAGACACCATGAACACAACAACTCTCTCTTATCAAGGAAAATATTTAATTGGGGATGGCTTTGAGGTTTAGTCCATTATAATCATAGCAGGAACCATGGCAGCATGCAGGCAACATGGTGCTGCAGAAGGAGCTGAGAGTTCTACATCTGGATGAGCAGGTGGGAGGAAGAGAACTGGCTTATAACCTGCTCCCACAGAGACACACTTCCTCCAACAAAGCCACACCTACTCCAACAAGGCCACACCTCTGAACAGTACCACTCCCAATGGGGAGGCCAGTTTCTTTCAAACCACCATAGAGGGTGATTATATAACAAGCAGAGAGTAACAGTTCAAGAAGCTGAAAGAAAGGATTTTGAGTGGTTTCACCTTAGAGAGATAACGCTTGACCTAAACAGTGCTCAATACAGCAATGTATAAAACATCACACTAACAGATATTCCATTAATATATACCATTTTTATATTTCTATGTACCAGCTATAGTAAGTTTAATCCAAACTTACAAAATATCAATGATGAACACAGAAGTTTTTCATAAAATGAAAGCAGTTGCCATACTTTTAAAAAATAAAAACAAAATTACAGCCCCTTCTTTCTGATATATATTTTTCTTTCATGACAAAGCTGCAGAGGCAGGACAAGCAAGACGAAGTCATGCAAGTGGGCGGCCCACTTGCATTCTGTTCTCCAGTTCCTCCACCCCACCCACTCTAGCTCCTCCCCTTCTCAGCTTCCTTTACTCTTCCTTTCTGACACATCTTTTGTTTGCATGCTTTTGTTTGTTTTTGCCTTGACCCTTCCCTCTGGCCAGGAGTCACCCCTGCCATCAGTCCGTGGTAAAGACAATGACACTCTGGTCAGCAGGATGCAATCAATAAGATAAAGCAAAGCAAGTGTAGAAAACGCAGGGTGGAGGAGTAAGATAAAGCAAATGCAGAGTATAGATGGCTCAGTCAGGTGCTTTCTGCACATGAATGGGGACTTGAGTTTCATCCCCAGACCCCAGATGAAATGACCAGACATGGTGATGTCTCCCCAGGGCTGGGGAGGTAGAGACAGGTGGATCCCTGGGGCTCACTGACCAGCCAGCTTAACTCAGTGAGCAAGTCCCAGTGAGAGACCCTATCTAAAAAAAAAGGAAAGGCGGGTGGTGCCTGAGGAATGACACAGACATTGAGCACGTACCTACACGTGTACACACACACACACACACACACACACACACACACACACACACACGTACACGCACACACATACAACATGCATGCACAATAAAAAAAAAAAGAAACTTTTTTCAAGATGAAATATTTACCATATTAGAACCATTTCTTAAAACATAAGAAGTTCTAAGTTCTACTTCCTTTAAGTTTGCTTGAAGTGATAATCTTCTAAGATGGCTCCGTGGTTATTTTATGCTGATCATAGTGCCCTGCCAATCATTTTGTGCTATTTGGAAACATCGCTCTCTGAGAAGACAATGACTCCCATAAAGACGTGATCTGTTAGCGTCTGTCTGCCTTAGGCTTAGGAAAGTTTCCCTCCTTGTTTTTGCTGCCTGTAATTCTTGAATGTCACTTGAAAAAGAAAATCCATAATTTTGCAAACAGAAATTACAACCTCCACCCTTATTGAGCATCAAGTAGCATGTAGTCATGCATGCAAACTTATTGTAGGAAAATAAATAAGAATCCTATGAAAATTAATTTAATTACACTCTCAGAGTTTTCCTATTGACAGAATGTGCACATAACTCCTTTAGGACAATAACTTCCTAATGGAATCTAGTAAGCAAAAGGTTTGTTGTTGTTTTCTAAAATCACTTAATTGTCCATTTCTCTCGGGATCATAGCATGCAAGTCAATAGTAACATTGCCATTTAAAAGGAGACACTGAGGCAGACCCACATTTCAACCAGAAGATCTTCTGAACAACACTGCCTAGTCCTATGTTATTTTCCTTCTGTGCATTGAAATATACATGCAAGGTTGTATCTGTGAGTTGATAGAGAAATATATGTGCAAAGTTGTATCTGTCAGGTGATGGAGAATCCTAATACTGTGTATTGTCTGACATTTCAGTTGAACAAATACCCGAAGGACCCTCCCAGGTGGATAGAACTTGGCTTTAGGCAATTAGTGTTCAAAGCCACATTAATGTTGTCTTCCTGAAGCTGCAACTTGACAGTCTGATAAACAATAGCACTGAGGGAGGTGTGAACTTCCACTATTTATCTCAATGGGCTGTTAACTTTGAAACCTAATTATGATCACTTAAATGCCAACACTGTTAATCATTTCACTGCTGAGCACTGTACCAGAAACATCCAGCCACAGCAGAGAGCTTCTTCCCAGGGTGGCCAGGTTCAGCTGCCGTGTCCTGATGAGCTTCTGCAGACTGTCCTCTTGTTACTGGCATCAACCTCAGACTACTTAAATGGCCACCTTCAGCACGGGAGCCACTGGCTTAAACAAGACACCTCGGCCTGTGCTTAAAACAAAGAAAAAGCGTGCATGTCTGTTGCTGGGTTGTTTCTCTGTTTAATATCAGAAGTGGAGCTTTGGCAAGACCCTGGGTTTAGCTGACAGCACCAAAAAGAAAAATAAATAAATAAATACTGAGACTAATAAACATCTCTGCTTGCTTGCAGTTAAGAGGAGGTTTACATAATGTGTTGATCTCACCCAGAAAGAGCACCCCAACATTAGTAGATGCTGTTTCACATTTAAAAGAAAGAGAATGAAAGAAGAGGTGGAGGGTTGCCAGCTAAATCCTGAGTTCTGTTATATTGTGACAGAATTTCAGTGTGACTTATGTCACATTGAATATGATGGGGTGGGGGGATCAGTACTGTGTAGAAGAGTTTCCTGGGAATGTTCACATCTTCCGCAAGGCAAATGGGGATGGGGGTGGGGGGAGGCAAGATATTTCTTTTTCTATTTTGTTTTCTAATTTGTAGTACTGGAGGCCGAACCCGGGGCCTCATGCACAGTAGGCATGCTCTCTATCACTGAGCTATATTCCAGATCCAGATATCCTCTTCCAATGAGCAATTGAAGTCAGGGCAGTAGTTTGTGTATAAGAAGGGTCTGCAGCAGGGGCTCTCAAACAGCATCCCTTGAAAGGCAGTTTCTCAAGCCACTGCAGATCCTCGGGGCGGATGGGCTGTGAGGCTGAAAGAACAAACTCTCAGGATGCTAATGCTCACTGGTGTGTAAGAACTACTGGTCTATGAGAAACCTGCAGTGCTGAGGCCAGGACCTGCCTGTCATTATCCAGAACCAAACAATGACCTCTCTGCCTACATCACCATTAACCCCACTGCATAATTAAAAGGAAGGAAAATCCATGTCCATTTTTGCAAGATACACTTTGTTGTACCTCTAACCAATAACTTTTGAGCATATCTTTACCCATTGTCTTGAGAAAACTCTGTGCCTGAGCTGCTAAGCAGAAAATCTAGGAAGAAGTGAGAAATACATATCAAATTTAAATCGCTTGAATAACACCTTTGGCTTTGATGTACATCAATCATGTTTAGCTGGTATACATCTCTTGCAGACAACATAGAAAAACACTCCTAAAATCTGTTCAAAACTCAAAACTTCTACCTCAAGCTCAAAATGCTAATGATTTGCAATCATTTGATCAAAGTAAAATTATTGCCTGGTGTGGTGCCACATGTCTGTAATCAGAGCACTCAACAGGCAGAGGCAGGTAGGTCTCTGTGAGTTCAAGGCTAACCAGGCCTAAACAGAGAGTTCCAAGCCAGTCATGGCTACATAGTGAGATTGCTATCTCAAAACGAAATTATTATATATGATGGTTAATATTCTCAACTTAACAGGCCCTGTAATCACTGGTGCCTATGTATGGTTAGATTAGGGAAGATCCACATTTAATGTATACAATACCATTCCATGGGCTGGGGTCCCAACTGAATAAAACTGTGAAAGCTAGCTGAGTGCATCCTGACTGTGGATACAATGGGACCAGCTGCCGTACATCCCTGACGTCATGCTTTCTCTGTTGTGGTAGAATGTTTCCCCTTGAACCATGAGAAGAAATAACCCTGTGTTTCTTAAGTTGCTGCATTTATCAGGTATCCGCCACAGCAACAAGACAAGTCACTAGTACATTTCCACTATACATTCGATCAATCACTTTCTCTGAACCTTGGAAGACATAGCATTCCCCAGAAACTTTTGATGTGTCTTGAACAGAGGTTACTTACTCAAGAATGACACCCCTTTTTTTCTGAGGCTGAAGAGTACCTCAGTGGTTAAGTGGACTGGATGATTCCCAGCACCCACATGACGGCTCATAACAATCTGGAACTCCAGCTCCAAGGAATCTAACGGCCTCTTCTGGTTGTCTGACAATATGAGGCACACATACAGTACGTACATACGTACACACACACACACACACACACACACACACACACACACTGCCACATATAAAATGCTTTTTAAATAAAAAAGGAATGTCCTTTCCCTAAAGTCATGTTCCTGTTGAAATTAAACAAGTTCTGGTAGATGTTATCAGGGTTATCAAGTTTATCAAGTAACAGAAAACCCAGGTGACTTGATTTTTTTGTTGTTGTTGTTCATTTTATCCATCCAAATGACTCCATACTCCCAAGCAATTCACCAAAACGGACCAGCAAGGATCACTTCTGTCCCATAAACTTAACTTGGAAGCTCAGCTTGAAGCTATCCCAACCCCGAATTACTGCTGTACAAGAGTGACAATCTCACTGAAGTGTTTTATTCACTGTCTAAGGAGCAGGACTACCACTAGGGATTTACTACCTGGTAAATAGAGATGGGTCCTTGACAGGAAGCCATCTCTTTCACAGAATGGTTCACTCTACTGCTGCTCCCTCGGCTAGTCTCTCTCTGCAGAGGCAGCCAGGGGCTAGGAAGACTGAGTTTTTAACCTCCTTGCATTTAGCAGGCTAGCCCAACACAGTTTCACAGATCAAGTCAAGACTTGAGTTTACTGCACAATTGTGATTGTAGTAACCAGAACAGTATTTACACCCACAGGCCTAGTCGTAATTCCTACAAATAATACAATGAGGGCCAGGTGATGTCTGTACATACAGTCATACAGTTGAATAATAAGAGAAGATTCCTGAGTGTGGAGAACTTAAATCTTTTAAAATAAACAATATTTTAAAATGTGTAATACTATCTTTAAAACTACTCCTTTTTAATAAAAAGGCTGCCCAACTTTTGCCCCAAAACAAGAGACACTATCCCTAGAATATTGTATAGTAAATAAATCTCCCTTTGCATTGGAAGAAGAGAATGTAACTTCTGAAACATTTCACTGTAAGAATTCTCTGCAAAGGCCATTGAGAGCAAGATGGTTAGTGTCCTCTCTGTCTAGGACAAACAGGAATGCAAGTAGCCTGAGGACTTCCCTCTCAATAGTAACTATAGACACTGGAGAGTCCATTCTCCTGGGCTCCAGTCAACGATCTGGGCATATGAATCACCTTCTTAGTCTATCTCTTAGATTATACAGCAGGGATAAAACTGGGAAACTTTTCATAGGTGAGTGTGAAAGTGAGACGTGTGCACAGTGTATTTAGAACAGTCGTGCCATGTCCGACACAAGGAAGTATGTAAGTAGAATTTGTTTCCATCCCCATCACATTTGACACAGTATCGAACCTTGGATGGGACAGCTTCCCATTAGAATGTGCTCTCAAATTACAAGGCTCAAAAAATAAAATGGAACTATAGAAAAATGAAAGACTGTGATTGCAAACTATATAAACTTTACTACACAAGTAATGAAAAACTGCATTCCTGTTTATTTTGATGTGAAAGCACCACAGAAAATATATTTCTTAACCAAAAAACAAGAGTTTTAAAAAGAAGGTCTTTCTGTGGAAACTCCCAACCCCATTAGTTCAAATTGTCAACCCTCACCTCCTTACCTTTCAAGCTCAGTGTATCTTTCTCTTTTTGTGGTTGTATATTTGAACCTCAGTGACCTAGTCAGTTGCACTTCTCTCTTGGCAATATTTGAGTATGATTTTTAAAATGTGGGCGGGGCAGGAGACACAGTTTAGTAAATTTGTAGGTGAATAACCCAATATTTTTTTGAAAAACAGAGACAATGTGGCTTACTGGTGAACACATGGAATAGATTAAAAATCAGCATTTACTACTGTGTTGCCCTCAATAAAGATTAAATGTAAGAAGGTGTGCAGTGAGTTTTTCAGGTATTAAGTGAAAATGTCTGATAGATGTTTGATAAATGTTGCTTTCTTTCCATTCCTCCAATTAAACAAGGCATGGAAACTAATGGAAATAAATTTTCTAAGGGCCAAAAGGGGTTTGTCCATGTCCTCTTCACATTATGGATCAATGTTTCAGATGAAGGTGTCAATGATATAATTACATTCACAAATGACACAAAACTGGGAGAAATGGGAAACCTATTGAGTGGATGAACTAGTACTCAGAAGGTTTGCACAGCCTGGTGACCGCCTAGCTTGAGTTCAAAAGCACATATTTTAATATAGATTAAATACAAAGTTCTCTAGTGCATCCCATGTTCCACAAATACCAATTTAAAGAAACTCAGATTTGTATTTTTAAAAATGAATATGACTCTGTGGTTTGAAGAAAATAGAGTATTTTTAAAAATGAATATGACTCTGTGGTTTGAAGAAAATAGATTGTGGAACTATTTAAACCCCAGGCTATGGAGTGGCCATGCAAAAATACATCTCTAATCTCATGTGTTCTGCAGCCTAAGAGTGACCCCAGAATACAGATTCAGATGGACTCCACATAGACTATTTTATCATGACAACAGTTTCATGAAGTTTCTATAGAAACAGAACAAAGAAAGTCTTCAACAAATCCCTTTAAAAAATATGGAAATATGAGCTAGTCAGGGGTCTGTCTTTATATTCTTAAAGGATTTATCTAGTAATCACAACATGTTAGGTCATACACAGAGGTAGAAAAATGGGTATTTAGGGATCTAGAGATAGCCCAAGACAGTTTGGGTACCAACCTGAAGCATCCCAGCTCCCGGTGAAGATTTCATCAGTCAATCTGCCTGTTGAATGCTAATCACACGTGCGGCTCCTTTCTGAGAAATCCAGCTCTTGGGGGCTGTAAGAGTCTGCTCTGTCTTCCAGGTTCCATCATTTCTTAACCCTAGAATGATGTGGGCAGAAATGACGTGACCCTTGATGCCCATTCAAATACACTTTACACTTCCTAAAAGGCTTTTGGCATGGTAAAGATCTTTCCTCACTTTGTTGGTAGCCATTTTGTCCTATTGACAGTGTCCTTTGCCTTACAGAGGCTTTGTAATTTTATGAGGTCCCATTTGTCAATTCTTGATCTTAGAGCATAAGCTATTAGTGTTCTGTTCAGGAAATTTTCCCCTGTGCCTATGTGCTCAAGACTCTTTCCCACATTCTTTTCTATTAGTTTCAGACACTATCAATAGGACAAAATGGCAACCAACAAATTGGGAAAAGATCTTTACCAATCCTCTATCTGATAGAGGGCTAATATCCGATATGTACAAAGAATTCAACAAGTTAGACTCCAGAGAACCAAATAACCCTATTAAAAAGTGGGATACAGCCGGGCGGTGGTAGAGCACGCCTTTAACCCCAGCACTTGGGAGGCAGAGGCAGGCGGATTTCTGAGTTCGAGGCCAGCCTGGTCTACAGAGTGAGTTCCAGGACAGCCAAGGCTACACAGAGAAACCCTGTCTTGGAAAACCAAAAAAAAAAAAAAGTGGGATACAGAGTTAAACAAAGAATTCTCAATTGATGAATACCAAATGGCTGAGTAGCACCTAAAGAAATGTTCAACATCCTTAGTCATCAGGGAAATGCAAATCAAAACAACCCTGAGATTCTACCTCACACCAGTCAGAATGGCTAGGATAAAAACTCAGGTGACAGCAGATGCTGGAGAGGTTGTAGAGAAAGAGGAACACATCTCCATTGCTAGGGGAATTGCAAGCTGCTACAACCACTCTGGAAATCAGTTGGGTGGTTCCTCCGGAAATTGGACATAGTACTACCAGAGGACCCAGCTATTCCACTCCTGGGCATATACCCAGAAGATGGTTCAACATGTAATAAGGACACATGATCCAATATGTTCATAGCAGCCTTATTTATAATAGCCAGAAACCCAGATGTCCCTCAACAGAGAAATGGATACAGAAAATGTACACTTACACAATAGAGTACTACTCAGTTATTAAAAACAATAAATTTATGAAATTCTTAGGGAAATGGATGGATCTGGAGAATATCATCCTGAGTGAGGTAACCCAATCACAAAAGAACACACATGGAATGCACTCTCTGATAAGTGATTATTAGCCCAGAAGATCGGAATACACAAAGTACAAACCACAAACCACAAGAAACTCAAGAAGAAGGAAGACCAAAGTGCAAATACTTTCTTCCTTCTTAAAATGGGGAACAAAATACCCATGGAAGGAGTTGCAGAGACAAACTATGGAGAAGAGACTGAAGAAAGGACAATCCAGAGACTGTTCCACCTGGGAATCCTTCCCATATTCAGTCATCAAACCCAGACTCTATTGCGGATGCCAGCAAGTGCTGGCTGACAGGAGCCTGGTATAGCTGTCTCCTGAGAGGCTCTGACAGTACCCGACTAATACAGAAGTAAAGGCTCACAGTCATCCATTGGACTGAGAACAGGGTCCCCAATGAAGGAGCTAGAGAAAGGACCCAAGGAGCTGACGGGTTTGCAGCCCCTTAGGATGAACAAAAATATGAACTAACTAGTACCCTCAGAGGTCCCAGGGACTAAACCACTAGCCAAAGAGTACACATGGTGGAACTCATGGCTCCAGCAGCATATGTACAGCAGAGGATGGCCTAGTCAGTCATCAAGGGCAGGAGAGGCCCTTGGCCCTGTGAATGCCAGGGCCAGGAAGCAGGAAAGGGTGAAGTCTTTTGACATGTAGTCTGCTTGCATTCAGCTGGGGAAACGCCAAATAGAACACCTTTCAAAGGGTTCTCACAGGTACCAGCCAGAGTCAAGGGAAGAGACTTAACTGGTTTTCCCTCCAAGTCCCTCCAAGACTGTATGCATTCCAGGCTCCTCCCCTCATCCCCTGATGCTGCCCCCTCCCCCCCAAAAAAAACCAACCTATTCTTATACTTTCAAGTTATTAAACAATTTTATTGAAGAAATTAAATTACTTTTAAATTTTTGATACTTTAAGAGACTGAGTGCTAATGATATCCAATAGGAGGAAGAGAAAATGACATACTTAAAGAGCAATTATCTTGACAGATTTAATCTTGCAGCCTGCGTGCCATTCAGAAGGAGATTCCAGCTGAGTCTCTTTTGGATTTTGCTAGCAGGAGTTTCATTGAATAGTCCCCAAACCTATCCTGGCTCTTTCTGTTTTCCCCTTAGGACTCTTTACAGAGACTTCTCCAATTTTTCCTTCTCTGAAACTTCAACATGGTCACATGGTAACTTCAGAACACTGCAGTTCCAGTAGCACAAACACAAAGGGCAATGGGCCCACATCTCCCCTCTGAGTTCAGCGAATGCTGACTTCAGCTCTCAGACCCCTGAGGCTGGAGGAGCTGCCTTACATCCTTCCTGCTGCTGTAACTTCATCCCTGTGGCTAAGCAGCTCCAGACTCCCCACCCTCTGCACCCGGCGAGCCCTAGCATGGGCTTCTGCCACTCTAAGACTGTGGCTCTAATCGGTCAGGGAAACTGAAGACAGTTTTATCTTTATCTGGAGACTGGGACAGCTCCTGCCAGTGTTCCAATGCTTCCACATCGGTACACTCTGACTCCTTCTAGCACCTACTGGCAGAGCAGGGAGGTTTCGATCTCTCAGTTCCCATATCCTGGAGTTTCACTACCAAGCCCCCATTTAGTTCCCTTGTTGACACACAGAACTACAACAGAGAGTATAGTATGGGAAAACTTATAGGGAGGCAAGAAAATTAGCAATCAAGAAAAACCATTGTCAACAAAGACTGAAAACATCAAGAGCACCACACCCGGGGGGTGGGGGGAGAGAAAGAGAGATAGATTTTTTTTCGTTTTTGTTTTGTTGTTGTTGTTGTTTTTATTTTTATTTTATTTTAGTTTTTTTCCTTTTTTTTTCAGAGGGGAAACTGGGAAAGGAGATATATGACATGTAAATAAAGAAAATATCTAATTAAAAAGGGAGAGAGAGAGAGGAGAGAGGAAGAGAGAGAGAGAGAGAGGTGACCTATGGCTCATTATAATACTAAAACATTCCCCCATCCTTGTGTGGAGATATAAGATGCTATTTAGATAGCAATGCATGAAGTTGTATGTAGAACTATACATGATGTAGAACATACATAAGGGAGCTCATGCTATGTAAATGACCCACAAAATCCATTCCATGCTACACTAATAACAACGCAAACAAAAATAAGATAAACCATACAGAGAACGAAATAGGAAAACCCTAATCCTCTGTACAGTATCATCATATGAGAAGTAGTTTCCCTTTATGTTCCCTTCTCCTTGGGACTGTACTATCTCTCAATAAGCCAAAATTGCTTCTGCTCAAGTGGTGTGTCCTGTTCAGTTTCTAATTCAGAGACAGAAGGACCAGACACAACCCCACTGAATCCCAACATTGACCGTTATCACTGTCTGGGCCCTGTCCCTCAGAGGGTGCTCATCTGTGTCCTTGGCATCTCCTGAACTACTTTTGTCTTCACTTAAGACTTTAGTCCTCACTTGGATCCCAGAGTTCTACACTTCAACCCAGGACAGTGATGAAAGATCCAAGAAGGAATCTGCTTTTTCTTGCCTCCTACCATAGCCCATTATGACCTGTTCTCTGCTTTAGCTTTTTTTTTTTCAAAGATTTATTTATTTATTTTTATGTGTATGAGTACACTGTAGCTGTACAGATGGTCATGAGCTATCATGTGGCTGCTGGGAATTGAACTCAGGACGGCCCCGCTTGCTCCAGCTGTAGCTGTAGCTCCACTGTAGCTGTCTTCAGACACACCAGAAGAGGGTGTCAGATCTCATTACGGGTAGTTATGAGCCACCATGTGGTTGCTCGGATTTGAACTCAGGACCTTCAGAAGAGCAGACAGTGCTCTTGTCTACTGAGCCATCTCGCCAGCACCTCTGCTTTATCTTAACATAACAAACTTCCTACCTAATACATTCCTTAGATAATCTTTGCTATCATTCCAGACCCAGACTTCTTGAACTTCTACTTACAAGCTCCTCTTTTATAATTTGTGTATTATCCGTAGGTGTATGATGTGTGTGTTCACTATGTGGGGGCATGTTCATGTTATGAGTAGGTGCATGCCACAGCAAGTGTATAGAAGTCAGAGGACAGTCTTATCTCCCTTCTTGTTTGAGGCAGGCTCTTCTTCACCACTGTATCTTCCAGACTTCCTGGCCTGTAAACTTCTGAAACTCCCCTGTCTCTGTTCATAGGTGCACTGGGATTATAGATGTACACTACAGCATCTGGCTCTCCCTGTACTCTAGGGATTCAAATTCCCTTGTTCAAGCTTGCATAGCAAGTTTTTACCCACCAATCTGAATCCCTAGCTCACAACCCCCTTTTGCCTAGGAAATTTTTGTATGACCCCCCCAATACATAGGTATGTAAAATATGTATACCAATCAAATATTTGTTGATAATAAATCATAAGTAAATTTATGTTAAAACCATTATTTAGTACCTATATGATTATGGTGGTTTAAATAGGAATGTCTCTCCCCACCACCACCACCATAGACTTATGGGTTTGAATGGCACTATCAGGAGGTGTGGCCTTGTTGGAGGAAGTATATCTCAGTTCACTTCCTGCTGCCTGATGATATAGATGTAGAAGTCCCAGCTCATTCTCCAGCACCCTGTCTGTCTGCATGCTTCCCTGCTTCCCACCTTGATGATAATAGAATAAACCTCTGAACTGCCAGGCAAGCCCAGCTAAATGTTGCTGTGGTCATGGTGTCTCTTCACAGCAATGAAAACCCTAACTAAGACAATGGTCTTATAGTTTACTAAAGATTAAAGCAGATTTACATATGATTGAGATGGATGTGCTTATTACCTGAAAGAAAGTAATCTAAAAATATGCTAATTTAATACTTGCAGGCTGAGGAATGACTATATAAAAATATTAGAGGTCTTTGTTTTCCATAATTGTGTTATTATATTTTTGTAATAACAGAAAACTTTGTATAAGCAGTAAGAAACTGTAATTCATAATACATTGCAGTCTAGAATCTTAGCTTGCTGTCTTAGATTGGGTCTAATATTTGTATTATGTTAATTGGGTCCCCCAAATTGCGTGAGAATCTGCATGTAAGATATGGAGGGTCCCTGCCCCTCAGCTGAAGGTCCTTTGATTTTGATTGGTAAATAAAATTGCCAGTGTCTAATGGTTGGACAGGGAGACAAAGGCAGGACTTTAGGATTCCCCGGCAAGGGACAGAGGGATGAGGAAGAAGATTAGCCACCATGCAGGCAAAAGAGTAAAGACCAGGCTTGAGAGGGTAGGAGAGAGAGCACAGCAATCTTGTAAGAGCCAGGAACGAGTAGCCCCAGGGACATCTCCCCACTTGGTCTAGAGCAGCAAAGATGGAATACAGACTTTAGTAAGTAATAACTCAGAAAAATTGGAGGGGAGGTTTAGACACATGGAAATTTGGGAGTGGCCCGGCCCCATTGAGCTGTTTAAGGCATATTAAAATATAAGGCTCCTTCTCTCCTCTCTCTCTCTCTCTCTCTCTCTCTCTCTCTCTCTCTCTCTCTCTCTCTCTCTCTCTGTGTGTGTGTGTGTGTGTGTGTATTTCATTCAGGAACCCAAGACATTGGGGCAGGTAGTGAGGAATATGCCACCACTGCTGCCAGGTTGATTAGAGAAGAGGTTAATTGGCAAATACTACATTAGCTGTTTTAGGCAGTATTTGTTGGCTTTCTGATTCATAAGAACATGCTCCATGTAAGATACCATCCTGTGTGTTCAGAACCCAAATTGCAGTGAAGTCTCATGATGCAATCTAGATGAGCATTACCAGAAGCATTCAGATTTATCCCATGTTTGATTTTGAATTAATTTTTGATCATTGTGTGTTCAGAAGCCTTCTGGTGTCACCAGATGTTTCATGAGCCGTATGTTCAGTTGTGTGGCCCCCAAGACCCACAATTTAAGAAGTCCTTTAGTTCTAACATTAGCTACAAAATCTTCTAGTAAAGGCAAGCCAGAATGTGTAACAGATAAGGAGGGCAGGTGAAAACAAATATTGTAAAATTCAGATTTTAACAGGTGCGTAGGGCGATGGTTATTAAAATATATTAATCTGTCACACATTCTGCTGATGCTATACCTGTTGAGAACCTGTCTTTCCCACAATCATCTCTGCCACTTTGTTAGCCTTCTCAGTGCAATTAAGTCATCTCATTCCCTTAAACTCAGGACAACTTGCATCCATCTCTAGTCTATACAACCCACTGTACTGCAAGCACTTAGACACCGCCTCCATTATTAAGTTGTAATAAAGAGGCTGTGTTATGCATACCATATATTTATAACACCTAGTAGAGTGGACATTGTATGAACTCTCCTAACTATGTTTAACCTGTGAGTGAACACAACATCCTGTCCTACTTACATCTTACTAACTTTTCTCTTCAGAAGCAACTTAAAGGAGGGATATTTATTTTAGTTCATAACTTCAGGGGTTCTGGTCTAAGGTCACTTGACCTCATGTACTTGGATAGAAAACATGGTAGTAGAAATGTATGACAAAGAAGTTTCACTTCATGGTAGACAGGAAATAGAGCAGGAAGAGGTGAGAAACAAGATAGCTGAAGGGTCTGTCTCTGGTGATCTACTTCCTCCCATTGGGTCTCATCTCCTAAAGTTTCACAAACTTCTCCAGAAAGTACCACCAACTGGGGACTTAGACTTGTCTAAGAGCCTGTCAAAGCATGATGAATGACTCCTCTCTGAACTACCCCAACAGAGCCCAGAACTGACACCTCTGTCCCTATCTGTCCCTATTATCTATGTAGATAGGTTTTCCACTGTCAGTTAGTGCATCTACCACTCTAGTCCCCAAGCCAGTGATATTGCTCAGATATCTTCATAAATGTGTGTATCAATCTTTGTAGTAGGAAGAATACAAAGAAAGGAACTCAAGAAGCTCGTCTCATCACATCATAGTCAAGAGCAAAGAGAACAGATAAAGCTCTGCTTTCCATTCACTGTCTTTAATACAAGAGAAGGGAGAACTTGAACATTGTATTGTAATGACTACAATAACTATAATAGGGACACATGGAACTATAACAGGAAATCACTACATCCTGCCTAGAACATTTACACCTTGCACTTCAGAAAGTTTTCTAGACAATCATGAGAGGAAGAAGCAGGTTTTATGGGAGCTTCTAGTTTCATTTGCTTTACTGTAGTAAAACGTTCAGACAAAAAAAAATAGGGGAGAAGAATTTATTTCAGCTACAATTCCAGATTATTTATTTCAGCTATCATTCTAGATTATAGTTCATCACTTCAGGGGAGCCACAGTGGCAGAAGTTTGAGACAGCTAGTCATATCACAACCACAGCCAAAGAGTGGAGAGAAGGTGACTATATTGCATATCTGCTTGCCTATGCTCAATTAAGTAAATTCCTCCATACATCTACAGTTCAAAGCCCTTACCTAGAGGATGGTGCCACTCACAGTGGTCATCCTAAACCAGTCAATACTCAAGACAACCCCGGACAGATATTCCCACAGGTCAACTTAGTTTAGATAATTCCTCATTAAGCTTCTCTTCCCAGGAGGTTCCATGTTGTGTCAAGCTGACAGTTAACTATCTAGCAGATGTCCATATCAAGGTCCTATGGCCAAGCAGAGTTCAAGACAAAAATAAAATTAGGTTTTTTTCTCCCTTTCTAAGTCTTTTGTGACTGCCTCCATTTAACTAGAAAGACAATCTCATACTCTCACTAAGGCCAAATGTATTGTTTGCTTTATCCTTTACCTATGTATGCTCATTTTTCAGCTTTTTATTACATTAATTATTTACATATTTATATTTAATTATTTTAGTTAAACAGATTTATGAAGTGCTTTGTGATAATTTCATACACGCATAAATTATATCTTATGATCAAATGGCGCAGTCAACATTTATCTCTCCTTAAATGTTTAGCATGTAGTAATTGTATGAATTTACAGGCTGTTGTGATATTCCAATGCCTGTTTATAACACACGCTGATCAGTGCAGGGTAATTAACTTTCCTGAGTCCATATTATTAGTTTGTGTTGAGCACCCATAACCTTCTCTCTAGTTATCCATAGAACGTAAGAAGACTGGATTATTGCAAACTGTAATTTTTCTGCCATTACTTCTATTTTTTTTTTTAAGTCGGGGAATGGGGAGGCATGTGTGTGCCCCAGCATATATGTAGAGTCCAAAGAACAACATGGCTCTCTCTGAGACTGTCATGCTCGGTAGCCAATATCTTTACCCCTGAGCCATCTTGCCAGCCTTAAATTGTCACTTCTATTTAACTGTGTTTGGGTATCTACTCTCCAACCTCCCACTGTCGTGGGTCTCCCAGCACCCCTCCAGACTCCATCAATAACTACTAGGAATCCTGACCAACCTTCCTCCATATGAAGTGTCTCTCTGCATCTCATTTCACTGAATATATTACTTCAAGATATTTTGCTGCAGACGGTAGGGGTTCATTCTTTGTAGTGGATCAATCTTGTTTTCACAACCTCCATACGGCTCACCACAGTGGCTACAGTAGCTTCCGTTCCTGACAACAGGATGTGAGAGCTCCCTTCATCTATTCTTTTTGTTATTTTTAAACTTTATCTGTCTTTATTTTTATCTTATTTATTATCAATCATTTGTGGTGTTTTAATAATAACTATTCTCGAAGGGGTGTGATGATGATACCTCCTTGAGGCTTTGACCCATATTTCCTAGATGGCTACCGCGGGCTCATCACTTTTCATAAACCACCTGACAACTTGAATTGCTTCCTTTGAAAGGTTCATATGCTCTGTCTATTCTTAATTGAATTATTTGTAGGTGTCTTGTTATGGACATTTTAAATTCTTTATATGCATATTTAGTCATAGTGGTCATCTGTCACATGAATCGCCTTTGTTTTTTCTCCTAATCTGTAGGTTATCTCTTTACCATGTTTACTGTTTCCTCTCCTGTATAGAAACTTCTTAGTTTGATAGCTAACACATTTCTGTATTTTTGCTTTTATTTATTTCTCTTATTTTGAAGAATCTTGCTAAAACACTGAAATTATTGCCCTGCTGATGCCACAAAGTATTCCCTTCATGTTTTCTTCTAACAGTTCTGTTCTTTCAGTTATTACATTTAGGTCTTTGATTGGTTTTGAGTTTATTGTTTATACTGTGAGAGAGATACCCTGTGTCTATCTCTCCAATGGGTTCCCTGCACCATTGCTTAAAGGAATTGTCCTTTACCACTTTCTGGTGACTTGGTCAAGCATCACTGGACTATGAATAAACTGGGTTGTTTCTTAGTGTTATTTTTTATATTCACTGAATAACATTTTAAAATATTGTATTTTATGTGTATGAATGTTTTGCCTTAGTGTATTCTTTTACACCATATGGTTACAGTACCTGTAGGGGCCATAAGAGGGCACTGGATGCCCTGGGTGTGGAGATACTTACACTTTTGAGGTACCACATTGTTGTCTGGCATTGAACTTTGGTCCTCTGCAAGGGCAGTCAGTGCTCATAACCACTGAGCCATCTCTTAGTCCGTAAAGCTGTTCTGCTTTTAAACTACACCCCTTTGTTATATCCCCTTACTCTGCACAAATATTGTTGAAAACAAATTAGGATAAACTCATGCAATTGTGTTAACTAATACATTTTGCACCCAACAGGCAAGTTTTAGCATTTCTGTAAGCACATCCTAAAACTGATGCTACATTATGTTGATGGAACTTTTCTGACCACCTAAACTATGGGTGGGATCAAGTACCCACCCCAACCACAGGATAGGGGTGGGAGGTCCTGCTTCTATAGTCCTGGGTGAGGGATGCAAGACTCCAGCAGGCCATGAGGAAAGCTTGAAAAGAGACCTTATGGCTAAGGAAGAGATACTCATCTGGATGCAAGTGGGACACAGACAGGAACCACAGCAAGCTAAAAGGAACAGGAGCTCACAGCACCTAATGATGCAAGTGTTGTGTCCAGGAGATTTCACAATGACAGAAGAATATCTCATTATGAAAAAACAATCAGAAATTTAGGGAAGGTGCATGGAACATTCTACAAGACAATTAACCTAAACTATTACAGGGAATAAAAGTGTTATCAAGGGAAATGAAGAAGCTAAAGAGACTGTTGTTTTAGATACTCAGGTGAGTGAAACAGCTGAATGCAATGTGTGACCTTCAAATGAATCCTAAACCCCTTATTAAGGGTGGTACAGGCTACCTAGAGGACAGTGGCCAGTGAGCTATGTGTCAGATTACACAGAATCCTTACCAAACTTTCTACTGACATCACAGTAATGATGAACATTATCCTTCTACTTAAGATGTATGCTTAAGTAATTTTTATCTTTAAATTTCCATACACTATATTTGGATCGTAATACTTCTCCTCCCCTCAACTCTTCCCAGATACTCCCTCCCTCCAAGTATTTTTGATGGAAAATACTACTACTTACCTTCAAATATTTTGCAAAATATTAAGTCAGGGAGGAGCAGACAACAACTGTGGCCACATGTTAATGAGTGTGAGACACAGGTGAAGGTGCACAGGAACACAGGTGTGAGACACAGGTGAAGGTGCACAGGAACACAGGTGTGAGACACAGGTGAAGGTGCACAGGAACACAGGTGTGAGATCCAGGTGAAGGTGCACAGGAACACAGGTGTGAGACCCAGGTGAAGGTGCACAGGAATACAGGTGTGAGACCCAGGTGAAGGTGCACAGGAACACAGAGGTAAGACCCAGGTGAAGGTGCACAGAAACACAAGTGTGAGACCCAGGTGAAGGTGCACAGGTACACAGGTGTGAGACCCAGGTGAAGGTGCACAGGTACACAGGTGTGAGACCCAGGTGAAGGTGCACAGGTAAACAGGTATCGATTCATTTTTTTTCAAGTATTTTTAAACTGTGGGAGTTTTTTGTTTTGCTCTTATTTTTTTCTTTTTTCCCAAGGCTTAAACTTTGGTTGGAAGAGTACAGTTCCCTTCATCATGGCTGACTAGGAGGCAACAAGAGACTGTCTCAGTCTCTGGTATACATATTAAAAGTTCTACAGGCTACAGAGATAGCTCAGCAGTTAAGAATGCATACTGCTTTTCCATAGAGCCCAAGTTCAGTTGCCACCACCCATGTCAGACAGCTCAGCTGTCACTCCAGCCCTAGGAGGATCTGAGGCTACTGGCTCAGCAGTTACCTGTACCAAGGTACTCATACCCACACATATGTACCAAATAAAAAAAATAATAAAAATAAGTACTTTTAAAAAACTACATTTTTCCTTAATATATGACCTGAAAGCAAGAACAAATTCTAAAAGTGGACAGAATTTAAAAGGCAGATTTTAAACAGAAACTAAACTGAATAGCTGGGGGGCATCCAAAGCCAAAAAGAGGTTTGAGGAGTTAGAGTCAGGACCCAAAGGAGCCACCGACCCTGATAAATAGGGACTGAACAATCCTTCTAGAACCTTAGACCCTAGGAAAGGTTCTCCTGTATATAAAATTTTAAAACAACAAACAAGCAAACCCCTCAGGCTCATAAACTTTACATAGCTCCCAGCTGCCTTCCCAAAGATGTGAGTGGGGAGGAGAGGAATCAGAATCCAATATGGGCCCATGAGTGTCTGAGACAATTTCCCACTGGGCCAGAGTCAATACAATCCCCTCCACCCCCAGAAGAACCTTCCTAGTCCAGAGCAGAGAGGCAAGCCAGTCTAGAAGAGGAGAAGAGGAGGAAACTGGTGCCATTTCACTTGACTCTGCTGGAAAACCACAAACAAAAACAAAACCATCAGCCTCCCGATGGAATGTTCCTGACATGTCCCTTCTCCTCTTGTGGGAATTGATATTTCCAGGTAGCTCTGGTCTTTCCTCTTGAACTCAGCCTCTGAAAGAAAAAAAAAAATGTCGTAAATTGGGCTAAAGGAATGAGGTAGTCAGTAAAGTAAGTGCCACACAAAGTAAGGACCCAGGTTGTGTCCCTGGGATCTATATTGAAAGTCAGGCTCCACACTGCACTGGCCTAATCGAGGGGCTGGGAAGGTGGAGATAGCAGATTCCTGGTGCTTGCTGGACAGTCAATCTCCCCAAATCAGAGAGCTCTAAATCAGTGGGAGACCACATCTCAGGAAGTAAGGTGCATGATGATCAAGGATGACAGAGATGTCAACCTCTGGCCTCTACAAAGACACACATGCACACATAACATACAAACAAACATAACATACATAACATGTCTACAAAGACACACATGTACACATAATATACAAACAAATATACATAACATTCAAACTATCTTTTGATAGCTTAAATATAAGCATCAATTTATCCTGCTGGTCCTTAATTGTATCAGAGTGTTATTATATTATCATTAACAACAATTACGATTGCATCATCACCATCATTAATTAGTTTTCTCTAGAGGTCACTTTGTTCTCTACTTGGAACAGAGACACAGGGGAGCTTCCTGTCGACTTGGCCCTCCAGCTTGCTCAAACCTTCACAAAGAGGTACCCTCTCTTTCTACTCTGGTTCTACACTTTTCAAAGTGACTTCTTCCCAGAGAACTTTCTGTCTTTTATGTTCCAGTGACTTATTGAAGAATTGCTCTTTCAACTCAATGGACAACTTCCTTCTCTTCCCTATAACACATCCCACTAAGAAATGCTTGCAGTTCCTAAGGTCTGACATCGGGCAGGAGTCAAGGACATTAAGCTGCACACACTGGTTTGAAGAAGAGCTGCCTTGGAGTTTTTGTTGTGCCTGATATCGGCTTTATTAAAATTCTATGTTAGGTAGAAGAGGATGGAGATTGATTTTAGAGAATGATCAATAACTATAGTGACTGTATTCGGCTCTTTTCAGTCATCATTTATGCATCTCCAAGGTCATGACCCCCCCCATGATATGTACCTTTTCAACTCAAATCATGTCATCTACAAAACAACTCAATGATGCTCTTTTGCTATATAATAGGACTGTAGAAAATGCTTCCTTGTTGAAATCAGAAATAAAAACTGGCCCATATTTCCCACCATGCAGTCCTCATTCTGTTCTTCAAGGGTATAGTTAATCTTTCTAACTTGTACATTCTACTTTTGCAAATTCGGATATACCCTAAACCAACAGCTAGTGCTCATAGTATGTTGCAGTTAAAATTACTTGGGAGTTTCAACTTCACCTTTGACCATTTCATTCCCAGATAAAAGACACACAACCTTATATAAGCCTTCACACACTAGAACTTGGCAGATATCAACCCTCTAAAGTATTTTGTTTACTTCTCTGTCAATAACCCTGAGATATGATTTGTCATGTTCTGCCTGGGTCACTTTTACTCCAATTGGCCAGCCCTCACAGTTTCCACAATCCATCTACCCCATGGCCTCTTCTCCTTGATCTTCTTCACTCTCGTAGTCTCTGCCTCAGACTCCAAGTCCCAGGAAGTTCCATATACCTCTCTTCTGCCCAGCTCTAGGTTGTAGGCATCTTTATTCAACCAATAGTTTTAAATCAAGGAGCAAGGTTACATAGCATCACTTGGTGTACATGAGGATTTTCTTGTCCCAAGACTTTGTTGGGAGGAAGCAAGTATTTCGGATTACAATACATAACAGCAATAGCAGCACCTTTTTGGTTACTTGTGTACAGGGGGATATGTGGGGCTTGCTGTCAGCCAGCCTGGTCTTCTTGGCAAGTGCTAGGCTAATGTGAGAATTTCTAACAACAAGTGTGGAGAACGGTGACACTCCCTGTGGCCCTCTGGCCTCCACATGCACACAAAACAGTTATTTGGCATTCACATCCTCAGCTGGAGCTGAGCAAGGCAACACCGACTTCCTGTTTTACCTCTACTATACAAGCCTCCTTTCGAGTGCATTGTCTAGTGCCACTGTTTGGCACTTCTGTGAGTTTTGTTGTGTCGTCACTGCTTAAAATGGACCCAAGCATGGGGCTCACTGTTCTCTCTGGTGCTCCTGTGCACACACAGAAGCTATGAAGCTGGCCCTGATGAAGGAAGCAGACATGTTGGCTAACCCTCATGCAGGAATAAGAAGTGGTAGTGTTGGCCCTGGGTTTAGTGTCAATGAACTAACAACATGAAGAAACAAAATCCAAAGTAAATATATTGATTGGTTGACATAGAGGTTCTTGTTCACCTACTAGCAGTTTGAGATTTGCTCATTCAAGGCAAATCTCTGAAACAACCACTGTGACTAATGAGAATCTATTGTGGTTGTGGTTCTTCTTTATTTGAGCAGATCGTTTACAGGTGATCCAAGAAGATACCAAATTACTGTGAGTTTCACTCTTTTAGAGATAGGACAGGAAGGATATTCTCCGGGAGAAGTACAGAAAACCATGGAAAGAAACCACTTTTGAATTTTCCCAACTTCTTGTTCAATACAAGGGACCTCTCCTGGGAAATGCTAAGAGTCTAAGGATCATTAGACCAAGAACATCTGGTTGGAACCTTTGTAACAACTTCATTCAGTGGCTAGGATTAAAAAACTCAGGTGACAGCAGATGCTGGTGAGGTTGTAGAAAAAGAGGAACACTCCTTCGTTGCTGGTGGGATTGCAAGCTGGTACAACCACTCTGGAAATCAGTCTGGTGGTTCCTCCGGAAATTGGACATAGTACTACCAGAGGACCCAGGTATACCACTCCAGGGCATATATCTAGAAGATACTCCAACATGTAATAAGAACACATGCTCCACTATGTTCATAGCAGACTTATTTATAATAGCCAGAACCTGGAAACAACCCAGATGTCCTTCAACAGAGGACTGGATACAGAAAATGTGGTACATCTACACAATGGAGTACTACTCAGATATTAAAAACAATGAATTTATGAAATTCTTAGGGAAATGGATGGATCTGGAGAATATCATCCTGAATGAGGTAACTCAGTCACAAAAGAATACACATGGTATGCATTCTTTGATAAGTAGATATTAGCCCAGAAGATTGGAATACACAAAGTACAATCCACAAACCATAAGAAACTCAAGAAGAAGGAAGACCAAAGTGCAAATACTTTCTTCCTTCTTACAAGAGGGAACAAAATACCCATGGAAGGAGTTGCAGAGACTAACTACGGAGCAGAGACTGAAGGAAAAACAATCCAGAGACTGCTCCATCTGGGAATCCTTCCCATATTCAATCATCAAATCCAGACACTATTGTGAATATCAGCAAGTGCTGGCTGACAGGAGCCTGATATAGCTGTCTCCTGAGAGGCTCTGACAGTACCTGACTAATACAGAAGTAGAGACTCACAGCCACCCATTGGACTGAGTACAGGGTCCCCAAAGAAGGAACTAGAGAAAGGACCCAAGGATCTGAAGGGCTTGCAGCCCCTTAGAATGAACAACAATATGAACTAACTAGTACCCTCAGAGGTCCCAGGGACTAAACCACCAACCAAAGAGTACACATGGTGGGACTAATGGCCCCAGCAGCATATGTATAGCAGAGGGTGGCCAAGTCAGTCATCAATGGTAGGAGAGGCCCTTGGCCCTATGAAGGTTCTATGCCCCAGTGTAGGGGAATGCCAGGTCCAGGAAGCAGGAGAGGATGAATTGGTGAGCAAGGGGTCGGGGTGGGGGACAGGGATTTTGTTTGTTTGTTTTGTTTTCATTTTTGTTTTTGTTGTTTTTTTATTTTTATTTTCTTTTCTTTTTTTCTTTTCTTTTGGAGGGTAAACTGGGAAAGGCGATATCATATAACATAAAGAAAATATCTAAATAAAAAGAAAAGAAAAGAAAAGAAAATTACCAATAACACAAAAAAATGAAAAAACTTCATTCAGGATGTACTCTGATTTATGAGGTATTATCACAAGCATCATCTCTACTCCTTTAATTTCGTATCTACTCTGTGAGAATGAAAAGTGGGACCCATATTCCTACATGAGGCATTGTCCTTGATGAGGAGACAACTTGATCCAGACTCGTAGCAGTTCAGTGGCATAACTGGAAATCAAACCCAAGCCCTCCTGTGCAGCTCGTTCTGATGTTTTCCAGGCCTGCTCTGGCTAGCTGTTCCTCCTGGCCCCTCCCTTCCATTAGCATTTTCTCATTGCACCAGTCAATAAGTTATTGAACTAGTAGTTTCCTTTTTTGTTGTTGTTGTTGCTGAGACAGGTCACAAGTAGCTCAGGCTGGCCTTGACTTTGTCTTGTAGCAGAGGTTATCCTTGAATCCCTGATCCTTTTGCCTCCACCCCTACCCCGAGCCAGCATTACAGGCATGTGTTATCATGCCTGGATAAACTACCATATATTTAAGAATCAGTCATCATTAAAAAACGAGTGAATTTTCAGTTCATGTCACAACAGTGAAGCATTTCACTGTCGGTAGCCGCCTATGGAAAGCAAGACTCTGGTATAACCCTAGAGCAGTGGTTCTCAACCTTCCTAGTGTTCTGACCCTTTAGTGAAACTCTGCATGTTATAGTGACCCCCCCAACTATAAAATTATTTTGTTCCTACTTCATAACTATAATTTTATTACTATTACTAGTTATGATGTGTTTTTTGGTAGTCTCAGGTGACCCCTGTGCAAAGGTCCTTTGATTCCCAAAGGGGTTGCAACCCATAGGTTGAGAACCCCTGCCCTAGACAATAGGAGTAGAGTAATAGAGGTAGTGTGGTACTTATGTGGACATACACAAAACAGTAAATTAGGCCGCCTAGTCAAAGCATCATCTCATAGGTCACTTTACAGTTGGGACATGCTGGTTATGCAACCTAGAGAGAGTAACAGCGGGTTTACACACAGAAAAAAAATGGCTTTTTAGTTCCAAAAAAAAAAATCTGTACATATGATATGTAGTTGGTCATATCCCAAGCTAGTGCTGAAGGAACATTCTAGAAAACGGAGACAGGGTGAATAATTATCAGAGAAGCAGAGAAGCTGCCACCACCCACCATCCACAGCCTTCAGTCCCTGCTCAGTGAGGGAATATGGGACTGATGTTTATATCCTTCTGTCCTCATTAGAATTGTCCTAATGGTGAGCCTGCATAAGCCAAGTCTAGGAACCTAAGTGCACACAAGACTTTGTTTCACTGGCAACAACTACCTGGGACCAAATATGGGACCTGTTCCAAAATGGAACAGAACCACAGAATGAATTTGTATGTTTGTGTGTATATATGTACATGTGTATATCACACACACACACACACATATAGTGAAGTTGACCACCAAGATTAGCCACCACCCTCTAAGGTGATGTCAGGTTTATGTAGCTTTTGAGAAACAAATGTTTAGTTATAAGTTGAGAGACTATGATGAAAAAAAAATGTAAGTGGCTCTCTGTAGAAAAGAGAACGTCGTGGAATTGTTGAGCTGAGGGAGGTAAAGCTTGCAGCCTCTACTCATGAGCTTCTCTGGTGGCTCTGAGCCCCTCTAAGGAGAGAGGGCTCTACTCCTAATAAGGACTTCAAAATCCAGTGTCCAGTGATCTGGCACACACACGGCTTTGGCCTCTGTCTTACTGTCCTCCCATCTGTGACAAAAAACCCCTAAGAGAACAACTTAAAGGCAGAAAGCTCTATTTGGGCTAACAGTTTAAGAATTCTCAGTCCATCCCTCATTTCTATTAGTTCTGGGCCTGTGTGGAGGCAGAACCCCATGACAAAGAAAGTGTGTTGTGGAAGTGACCTACCTCACAGACAACAGGAAGCTGAGAGACAGGTGGCTGCTGGGGACTTGGTATTGTTCTCAGAGGCAGCCTCCAATGACCTACATGCTACAGCCAGGCTCTGTCCCTCCAAGTTCCCATCACCTCCAATCTCTCCCAAACAGTCCATCGACTGAGGATCAAGCCTTCGACACACAAGCCTGTTGGAGTCGGCTCAGAATCAAACTGCCTCATCCTCTGCTGTACACAGTCCCTACAGATTCCGGTCACTCTGGAAGAGCATCTTGATGGTTGTTTCTATGACAGTGATAGAGAGAAAAGTGGAGGTCAATGAAACCTGTTGGGGAGGGAGGATCACTGCAAGTGGATCCTTGGTTAACCTGTCATGTAGACAATACTGTCTAGTTTTCTTGAAACTGGGAACTGGGTGAATAGAGAGAAAGCTGGCACACACAAAGCTAATCTCCCTCCATCCTGTCTGCTGGCAAGTGGATTCCCAACTCCAGAAAGTCACTTGTGCTTCCACAGTACTCAGGGTGGGCTGAAAACTTACCAGCCAGTACAGCAGAGACTGAGAGACAGGAGAAGGACACATTTCAAGCTTTCAAAGAAAATATGTTCAAGATGTTATGGGGGATTTGCGGAGATGGGAAAAGGTGACCCAGGCAACAGGCATACCTTAGAACTAGCACTGCCATAAAGGGAATAAAAGCTCTCTCCAGCCTTGCTCCTGGTCTCAACCTCACAGACAAGACAGAGACATCCAACCCTTCTGACAGCAGGCGTTTACAGAGGGACCTGCTGTAAGTCTTACTATCCTGAGGGATCTACCTCCTTCACACAGGAAAAATGAAGAGACTGCCTCACCTCATCAAACGATCGCAGATGTCCAGAGCCATTTGGGAATAGTTAATAGGAAAATGCTACTATGATCCCAGTGCTTCCCTGTAACCCAGAGACCTGGGTTTACATTTTCCATACTGAATAAGGCAGGGCTTCAGGGTCTGCTCCTCTTGGGGGACAAAATGGGGAAGGAAGGGTGAGCAGCAGGTCACTGAATTTCTTTTTCTTTTTCTTTTTCTTTTCTTTTCCTTTCCTTTTTTTTTTTCTTTTTGGCCTTTCTGCCGGAATGTGTCATTTATCCTCAGCACTCTGCCAGATTCCTGAAATCCTCGTGTCTTTACAAAATATTTTTCTATTTAGTTGAATCAGGCGTCACAAGCGCAATATGTCTTCTCTCTGTGGCTGCCTTTCACAGCCTGTGCCTTCACGAGACTTAGATGAGGTTTGGGTGATTCATGGCGCTTAAACTTCTCCAGAGCACTTTTTCCCATTGGAAAATTCTCTAAAACTGAATGCATCATCAACACAGTTGTCCATGCATTAAAGAGCTACAAGCAAAACAATGAGCACCATTTTTTAAAACCTACGCTTAAGCCAAGAAAAACAGTTATATCACAAGATGTTAAAAGACCTTATATTTCAGTTTCCAGGGATCTTTCATGAAGAACATGGCCTGTCTTTGTCTTAGGGCCCTTATTCTAGGCTTTCTAAATTGCAAACGAAAGAAATAGCTTATATTTTGTTTAGCTTGTTTTCAAGTTATTAGCATGATATATGGAGGCTTAAGTAATGTAACCTGCTATAGTTATATACAACTGATCACCCTTCAACCATGTTAATTCTTTTCTTCATCAGTGGGGAAAGCAGAAATTATTTTGTAAGTTAGCTGGCTTTCTCATTGTTATTTTTACATATTAAATGAGAAGAGAGTTACCTAACATGCTTTCGTGTGAGTTCTTTTACAGTCTCTTGTGAACATATAAGTTGTACTAATGAAACACAATTCTCATCTGGAACCTTAAATTAAAGATACAAGACTTCTGTGTGATCATGCATAGCTATACTCCCAGTATTCAAGAGGCTGATTGAGAATGATTGAGAATTGATGCCAGACTGGAAGTTCCAGGACATCTTGAGACAAATATTCAGACCCAAAGCAAGCAAACAGAGGGGTGTGTGTGTGTGTGTGTGTGTGTGTGTGTGTGTGTGTGTGTATGTGTGTGTAATATATTTTTCCATTGTGTAAATTCATTTTGCATAGTACTGTTATATAAGTATGTTTCATATAAGTATATTGACTATTTTCTCCACATCTCCTTACTCTCTGATCTTTCCTTTTCTTATCTCACTAGTCCCCACTGTTCCCTAGAGTTTTGCCTCTACATTATATTACACAAATATGTCAAATATACATGTGTGATTTTATGCTTCTACATAAAATATATACCTGCCTATATTTTTCTCCATCTGTTTCTATTGAATAGCAAAAAATTGTCCCAACAGGAATCCAGAGATTCAGGCTCATGTTTATCTTACCACTCACTCGATTTCCCCAAATGTCAAGTGGGCATCACATTTCCTCCCGTGAGTTCCTCAGCAGTGTGACACAGGAATATGATGGGTTTGAGGCCAGCCTGGGCAACATAGTGAAACCTCATCTCAGAGGAAAGAAATCTCTCCCATCCCAATGTGTAATATGCTTATTCTCTTATTTGACAAAGTTTATTAAACCTAATTAAGACTTAAGAGAAAACATGAGGCACTGCTTAAGAGACAGCCTGTGTAAGGTGGAATTCTCATGCCTATAAAATAGCACTACCTCCTGGGGTAGATGCATGCCATGGTTAAACCACTTTAGATATGAATCTGAGTCTACACACAGAGTAAGCACTCAGGAGATATTGAGCATCGTCTGTGCTGTTTTTATTGATTGCTAGAGATAGAAGATGGGAATGCACAGCTCCTAGCCTTGACAAGCTTACAATCAATACATAAAAGAAGAAACCCATACCACAATTCCTACAATGAGAGCTATGCAAGAACAAGTTGAACTTTTCATGTTCTTCATGCAATTTGTCTAAGTTACTCCGTTCATCAAAGTTGTATCTGAGTCAACAAGGGTTAAACATATGCTATTCCGGGGTTAAAAACACATCACTGCGCTGTGTCTTGTCCTTGTAAAACTGCACATTTTTCATACCAATAAAAATGTTAGGAAATTTTATAATAGGGCTTGAAGTCAGAAGGCGTGGGTATATAAGTTAGCACTCTTCTTATTACATGGAAAAGAAATTCAAATCAAATTCACTTAAGCAAAAAAGAGAATTCACTCATTCATTACCTCATGGAGCTGAAAAATCAGAGTTCAGCTAGCTTATCAAGGTCAGTCTCTCTCTCTCTCTCTCTCTCTCTCTCTCTCTCTCTCTCTCTCTCTCTCTCTCTCTCTCTCTCTCTCCCCCTCTCTCCAAATTCTATGTGTGCCCAAATAGTCCCTTATCTTTGGAATAGGCAGAATTACTTTTCTTCTTAGACTCTAACAAAGCTCTCTATGGGACTCTTACTGACCACCTTGGGTGGCAAGTCCATTCGGGAACCATTGCCACAAGCCCACTTTTGGACCAGACATGGGGACATTCCCACTAATACTGTGTCTAACTAGAATGAGAAGTTGGCTATTTCCACAAGGAAAGGGCATAGTGAACAGAGAAATGCTAATAAAAATGACTCTGAGATTCTCTCTCACCCCAGTCAGAATGAGAATCACCCATAAAACAAATGAGGACAAATGCTGGCAGGAGTTTCTGACAAACCTTTGTTCACTGCTATTGGGGCTGTAAACTAAACTAGAGGAGCCACTGTGGAAGTCAGCATGGAACTTCCTGAAGAAACTAACAGTAGGCCTACCATGTGACTGAACTACACCATCCCTGGGTATTAGACAAAGGACAAGTCATCACATAGAACAGACACTTGTACTTCGATATTTAGTACTGGGTGACCAACAACCAAGTGAAGGGAAGGAAATGGAAAGGGTGGGAGAAGAGGGGAGGTGAGGGGAGAGGAGGGAGGGGGAAGGGAAGAGAGGAAAGGAGAGGGAAGGGAAGGAAGGGGAGGGGAGGAGAGGGGAAGGGTGGGAAGGGAAATGTGGCTTAGGGCAGGTGTAGTGGTGCAGCTTTTAATCACAACACTTAGGAGACTGAAGCAAGAGGATCTCAAGGAGAGCCATGTCAACATAGTGAGTTAGAGACCAGCTAAGGCTACATAGTAAAACTGTGTCTCAAAAAAAAAAAAGTGAGTTTTATAGACCTAGCAGATATTTTTCAGTCATAAAGAAAAACGAAGTTATGTCATTTGCAGGAAAATGGATACAAACAGATGATTATATTAAGCAAGTTAGGACAGTCTCAGAGAACCAAATGCCATACATTTTCTCTCCTTTTTAAGTCTTAAACATAATAAATGTAGACCTTATATACGGACAGAAGACATGAAGAAAGAACCAAAACTGGGGAATAATTGGGAATCAATGGGAAGGGCATGAACTGGAGGGAGAGCACTCCGTATGAGAAGCAGTATGCTCAAAATACAGTACATACGTGCAAAACCCAGCATTTTATCATCCTGTATAGCTTCCTTTTAAAAGAATCTTTGTGGGGGATGAACTTAGATGCTCTAGAGCATGAGTACCTTAAAGAGGGAGGGTGCACCCCATCACTGGAGTCCCAAGGCCTGGCATGGTGCTGGGCAAAAGTCAAAACTCAATGCGTAATTGACTTATGACTGCATCCTCCCTGGGCAACAAGTTCCTGAGTATTACATACAGCTCTCTATACTACTGGACTACAGAAATAAAATTCCTGCTTTATAGAGAGAATCTGGCCATACATCTGTTAAGGTCAGGTTAGGAGACAGACAGATTTCTACAACTACTTCTCGACTGGTTTTACCTCCAGATGAGAAGTCTTCATGTGTTGTTCAGGAAGCAGATTCTTTCTTTCCACTGTAGTATCTTAGGGATGTCAGTCCTCATTTCTCTCTTGACCATTCTACATATAGCAACTATTAATGATCTTAGGCACACACTCAATGTCTTCATTTCTCATCAGAAGACGAAGTGTCAGAACCTCCAAAGACTTGAAATTAAAGCAGTGTTCAGACCAGAAAATAAAATGCTAGCTAGATTTTGGCAGAAGTTGATATTACTTTATCTGTAAGTCACAGGTCTCTGAAGCAGGTTAATTATATAAAATCACTACCTATCTACCTAAAATAATTGATCTAGATAATAATTAAACTAAAAAGATGTAGAAAAATTTAGTTAGTCAATCTTCTATTAGATCCTTTACAAATCTAATTAGAGCATAAATATTTGACCACACTTGAAACAAACATCTCTCCAGTCCCTGGCAATTTGACTTTCATCTGTCACTTTTGCTAAAGGTGTGGTCAGTTGCTGATTTTTGGATTAATTTAAACTACTGGAACATGTTACTCCACTTTAGTATACTACATAAACTGTTTTAATGTCTGTCTTTATGACACAAGGTTAGGAAACTGCCAGATTCATTTATTTTTCCAGAAAGAACCTATGAAAATTAACTAATTTTTACTATGAGGTTGGTTAATCTTAGAAGGAAATACCCTAACACCGATTGAGTTGTGTCTTGCTTGCACCATGGTCATTTTTAAGAGGAATCTTTCTCTGGAGACCTTGATGTGGTTCCATTTCATCTTTCTTCTTCCATGCCACAATTCCCATTTTGGAAATGCATGATTTCCTCTTCCAGAATCACTCATTCCTAAGAATCAAGTGTCTTCCAGAGTACTATATACTTGTCGCTTCCTAGAAATATAAAGCCACAGAGTGAAAAGTGTCTCAAAATAGAACAGAAATTAAGGTAACATGGAAAAGAGGATGAGAAAAATGTATGAGCCCGAGGAAGGGGAGGAGCTCAGTGACAAGGCACGATGTTTGCGCTTGTGAACTCAAAGTAGCAGTGGTTACCAGTAGGAAAGCTGTACAAGCCCGACCCATCCCTGAGGACCACTGACAGGTAATGGTTCCTGGCAAAGGGAGTCATTTTCTTTACTGGTTGGTGTAGCCACTTTTAAGTTGCCCATCTTCCAGTAAATAAGCTTCTAGGCATATACACATAACCCTGACTAAACTCACAGGCTCACACACCAAAAATGGCATGATGGAGGAGGGGGCCTGCAAGGAAGAAGGGTTTAGTGGACGTGGGATATGAATAATGGAATGTGAGAATGGCCAAAAACCCTATTATATACATATAGGCAATTGTCGAAGAATAAAACATTGGGAGAGGGCAGAGGCAGACAAGAGTCCGAAATTCCAGCCCTCAAAACCTTGGCACCTGTCCGCCTGGCATCACATATCACCCGCATACTGTCTTTTTATGACATACCCTATTTTCCTCTGTAAGAAAGCAAAACCCAGCTCCAGTATCTTTTAAAACAACAAACCGTGTTGAGGTTTTTGTATCTAGCTGTCCTTTCCATTTACTGACGATAACATCGGCTACAGCATCAAAACCAGGATCTGAAGTTCCCCGGGATCACGGCAGAGCTTCATCCTTCCTAACACATACTGTTGGTCTTAACTTTCTAGAATTCTGCTGAGAAGGCAGACAACAGCTGGCTCTGACTACAGCACTTGCGGCCCCCTAGTGGGGCAAACGCAGTTCCAACCTGAATGCAGAATGAATGCAAATGAAATAATAAGCCACAACCACAAAGGGAGAACATAAGAATACCCAGGGAAGGGTTGAAATCGTCTCGATAAAAAGCCCATTACGGGGGGGTGGGGGCGCATACAAACAACAATAACCCAAACTGAAGCTCAGAACACAAGTCTGAGTCTAAGAGATATTGAACGTGGAGTCAGCAGGAATAAGATGCAAAATCAAACGGAAGGGCAACGGCAAAGTGTCTGTAATGCGAATGCAGCCGGCAAAATGACTGTCATAGTGAGGGGCTGATATTCCCTCCTCACCTCACCGGTGAGCAGTACATCCTGAGATGCTAAACTCAGAGTCACAGCTCAGCTGGACCTTTGCTGCTGACACGATAGTTATTTCTCTTTGTGTCATTCCACCAGGAATATTGCTTATATGAACTGGGAACAGGAGGAAGGGGTCAAGACAGAGAAGAAGACTGACTCTTCTCATAGACCCAGGATCGGCCACATCAGTCTCATCCTGTGTGAGTTTACTATCTTTCCAACCACAATGGTAACTACCCGATAGAAATTGGGATCCCTAACCCCGAGTGTTCTGCATGCTTATTAGCACTCTCCTCACTGGTCTTGTTGGGTCAAAGTGCAAAACACAGTAGTGGGCTGGGAAGTTGATAAAATATTTGTTTTGAAAGCAAGAGGAGCCAAATTCAATCCCCAGAACCCACATGGGGAGTTGGGCCAGGTATCATGGTACAGACTTAACAACACCAATCCTTGGGGCGGCAGGTGTAGAGCGGGGGACGGGGGATCCCCGGTTTCGCTGGCTAGCAAGCCTAGCCTACCTAAAGAGTTCTAGACCAGTGAGAGATTATTTTAAACAAGGGGAGGAGGTGACATGCAAGGTTATACTCTGAACTCCACATGCACAAATGTACATTACACACATACAAAACTACAAAGCACACTCACTGGCAGCCACTAACAGTCACCAGACTTGCTGTATACCACAGGGATCCTAAGCTTGGCAAACTCCAGAACTATAATATGACAAATCTCACCTCAGGCCATGGGGCTAACAGAGAACAGGAATCTCTCCATCACCAGTGGCTCTCCTCTACCTCATTAAAAGTACAGTTTACAGCTGGGATGCTTTGTCTAGAGAATATCCCAGTTTCCCTTTTAATCCATGCCCGTAAGTAACCCTCACTGTCTGGAGCATCTTCACCATCTCTAACCAAATCTGGGGAGGCTTTGTTCTGTGCTCAATTCTATTGTTTCCACGGGGAAGATGCATGAATGCCAACCATTGTCTTTTGTGCAAGAGCCCTGGTGTCAGAAAAATTTAATTTGTTCCTGGTCTTAGATTCATCAGATTTTATATCCGTAGGAGACCTTAGAAATCCCCTCAGACCAGCACCCCTGCTCTCATACCCTCATCCCACCAACTACCTAAGAAGGAATAGACCCTAAGAACTTAGCTGACCTACCCAAGGAGACACAGTGACCTAAGCAAGCGTTCCTCTCAAACCGTGGACTCACACGATTCCTTAAACATGCCTTTGTATGCTTCTTAACTACACGCAAGCTCTGGAGTTCTCTTGTAAAAACCTTCTCCCCTAGGTGATTTACAAACTCTAGCACATACAGGATCCTGTATGTGAAACTACATATTGTGGTAGGGTTGGCTGTGAATCAGTCTAAAAATGACAATCTACATAGCCGTAACTCCCTGATTTGTTTTAATCAACAAGCTCTGAATTAAGGTAACTTAGTGGTTGATCCATTGACCCCCAAAAGAAGAACAGAACTGGCTGCCCCTGAACTCAGACCTGCCTCCAGAATATACAATTTGTTACAAATATAGGAGATAGCCTAAGTGTTTCTAAATTTGCAGGTTCATTTTTTTGAGAGTTTCAGACTGTTTTAATGGTATTAATGTTAATGGTTTTAATTTAATGGTTTTAATGTATTCATTATGTAGTAGCTAACCCAATTACTGTCTGTCTTAGCCTATAAGACCCTGGAGAACATAGAATTTTTTTCTTCTATTTTTAGAAGGGTGCATTTAGTACTACATTTTATAGGTCTGAGTATGACAATGTTAAGTAGAAAAAGGAACATTTTCTTCAGTATTAGTATGCTGTGATTTTGTCAGTGAGCTAATTTTGCTGTTTAAATACCCTAGCTTACACACTGTAGAGTGCTGTCTTTCCAGAATAACAGCTGTGATCTTCTTCAGAACAGCTGTGACAGGTTATATGAGACCTCTGAAATCCGGCTCCTTGACTGTTGATTTTCCCTCGTAGAGAAAGAGACTGGAAAGCGTCACTGGACCCTCACCTGAGCTTCTAGCCATGTCTGCACCTTCCTGATAGTCGAGTGTCATTCTGCTCTAGTTCCATGCAATACAGTGATCTTGAAAGATGATGGAAGATATATGCACACATTGTGCAAGGCTGACTGAATTGCAGGTTCTACCTATGTAGTGTGAGGAAGTTGTCACTCTTGCTGAGGTGAGATTTCTGTGGTGTTTGAGTTTTTGGGATGGTCTTTAAGTAATTTCTAACCCATTGATTCCACAAGTTTGACTTTGGTGCAATCGTATGTTGCCTTGTCATTGGTGCCACATAAGGAGGGGACTGGCATTTGTTTTCATCTCCCCACACAGAAGAGTTCTCACTCTGTCCCATATCCAGTCTTGGTTATAACATCACTACCCTTCTTCCATGTTCCATGCAGCTTTTTCCCCATTGTTTTTGCAAAGATGATGGTGATTATCATTATTATTGTTATATTATTATTATTATTATTATTATTATTATTATTATTATATGTTTGTGTGTGTGTGTGCATACTTGAGGTTTGTATAGGCACCACATGTATGCAAACACTCTCAGAGGCCAGAGATGCCCTGGAATAGGAATTATGAGCAATTGTGAACTTCCTGGAATGGGTTCTGAGAAACAAAGCTGGGTTCCTCTGGAAGAACAAGTGTACTTAATCTTTGAGCTACTTCTCTAGCTCCCCTGTCATTGATATTTTCCCCAGGAGAGAGTTCTTCACCTTTCTAACCTTTTCTTCAAACAGGTACACTGTATATCCTGATTTTACTCTCCAAGAATCTGAGAACCTGAAGGGTCTCAATCACCAAACTGTGGAAGTCTCTCTCATTAGCGGATTTGTGGAAATCAGAGCTCTTTTAGTTACATTTCGTTTTTAGTTAGTAAATTCTCTCAGGCTGTATCAAGGAGGTCAGAGGAGCTTTGCTGAGAGTATACAAGAGAATCCCTTCTTTCCAAGGCAGCATTTAAAACAAAAACTATTTCCAATATAGAGTGTTTTTTTCTTTATTAATCCTTGGGTACTCGGCAGTTCCATCTTCTATCTAGGACAGCTCCTCCAAGTGCTTTAACATAGGAATGAAGGTTACATGTAGGCACCAGCTTGACTTCTCAAGGTTCAATGAGTTGTACTCATCAATGTAGAGAGCAACCCTCTGTATTAGCATCAGCCTGGGTTCTTTGGGAATTTCCATGAGACTCCCTTGCCCAATAACCCAATTAAAGGCAACCCAATCCCACCTGGCTACAAGAAATGACCTGTTGAGACTCCATATTCCCCCAGTACTAGGAATCTTCAAAAACTACCTCCATAGATTCCAGGACATTTCCAGTGCATGAGGTAACCATGCCACCGCTGAAATGTACCCCCAATTTTAGCCATTTCTCCTCTCACTCTCTCTGTCCATCCCATCTTCACCCCAACACACACACACCTGATCCCTCCTGCTTTTCCCCCTGCCCAAACTCCAATCCACCTGTAAAATCTGTTCTATTTTACATTCCCAGGTAGACCCAAACGCCCCATGTCCAAGACGTCTCCTCTGCTTTATCTAACCTCTCTGGATCTACAGATTATAACTTGGCTATCATTTACTTAATGGCTAATATCCAATTATAAGTAAGTACAAACCAGGTTTATCTCTCTGGGTCTGGATTACCTCTATCAAGATGATTTTTTTCTGGTCCATCCATTTGACTGCAAATTTCATATTAGTTTTTTTACAGCTAAGTGCACTCCCTTGTGTAAATGTACTACATTGTCTATCCATTCTTCTGTTGAGGAGCACCTAGGTTGTTTCTAACTTCTGATATAATGAATAAAACCACAATGAACATGGTTGAACAAGTGTCCTTGTGTTCAGATGGAGTGTCCTTATATGCCCAAGAGTGGTATGGTTGGATCTTGAGGGAGACTGATTCCCAACTTTCTAAGGAACTGCCTCCATATTGATTCCCTCAGTGGTGAAGAAGCAAAGGGCTCAATTTTTATCCCTTCTCAGTCTACTTCAACAACATTCTTTGTAAGTCAGTAAACTCTGTCATTTTAAAGTCTAGCAATAAAAACTTGCTTAAGATCCTTAAAAGTCTTAAAAGAATCTGTCTGGGCCGGCGGTGCCCTGAGCAGACCTTGGACACAAGCTCCACAAGCCAGTCCCACAACACCCAGAGGAAGCTCCACTCCCAGGTTCTCTAACACACCCAGGATCAAAGGTGAGGAGGACACAACATCTGTCCCAACACGGGGAGTAACTGGGACAAGCAGGACCCAGGCACACAGGAACTCTGCCAGCCCAGTGGCTTGGGTTGCTTCCAATCTGTCTGGGCCAGTGCCCTGAGCAGCATTGGGCACAAGCTCCACAGCTAGTCCCACAATACCCAGAGGAAGCTCCAGTCCCAGGTGCTCCAACAAACCCAGGATCACAGGATCACAGAGACAGCTTGACTGACGAGTTCTGACACAACCAGGATCACAGGAAGGACAGGCTCCAGTCAGATTTAGCAAGGGCAGGTAGCACTAGAGATAACCAGATGGCGGGGGCAGTCATAAGAAAATAAACAACACAAACCAAGGTTACTTGGCCTCATCGGTACCCAATTCTGCCACCACAGCAAGTCCTAGACACACCATCACACTGGAAAAGCAAGATTCAGATCTAAAATCACTTCTCATAATGATGATACAGGACTTTAAGAAAGACATAAATAGCACCCTCAAAGAAATACAGGAGAACACAGGTAAACAGCTAGAACCCTTTCAAGAGGAAACACAAAAATCCTTAAAGAACTACAGGAAAACACAATCAAACAGGTGAAGGAAATGAACAAAACCATCCAGAATCTAAAAGTGGAAATAAAAACAATAAAGAAATGAGAAAGAGAGACAACCCTAGAGATAGAAAACCAAGGAAAGAAATCAGGAGTCATAGATGCAAGCATCACCAACAGAATACAAGAGATAGAAGAGAGAATCTCAGGGGCAGAAGACACCATAGAAAACATCGACACAACAGTCAAAGAAAATGCAAAAAGCAAAAAGCTCCTAACCCAAAACATCCAGGAAATCCAGGACGCAATGAGAAGACTAAACCTAAGGATAGCAGGTATAGAAGAGAGTGAAGACTCCCAAGATAATGGACCAAGTCAATATCTTCAACAAAATTAAAGAAGAAAACTTCCCTAACCTAAAGAAAGAGATGCCCATGAACATACAAGAATCCTACAGAACTCCAAATAGACTGGACCAGAAAAGAAATTTCTCCTGTCACATAATAATAAAAACACCAAATGCACTAAACAAAGAAAGAATTTTAAAAGCAGTAAGGGGAAAAGGTCAAGTAACATATAAAGGCAGGCCTATCAGAAATATAAAGGCCTACCAGAGACTATGAAAGCTAGAAGATCCTGGGCAGATGTCATACAGACCCTACAAGAGCACAAATGCCAGCCCAGACTACTATACCCAGCAAAACTCTCAATTACCATAGATGGAGAAAACAAGATATTCCACGACAAAACAAAATTTACACAATATCTTTCCACAAATCCAGCCCTACAAAGGGTAATAGATGGAAAACATCAACATAAGGAGCAAAACTACACCCTAGAAGAAGCAAGAAAGTAATCTTTCAACAAACCCACACAAACCTAAATCCACTTCTTACAACAAAAATAACAGGAAGTAACAATAACTTTTTCTTAATATCTTAATATGAAAATTAATATTACCAACATGTCCTAATTGAAATCCAAAAATATGAGGAATTAGAAATTTGTTGACTGTCATCCAGTGGTCTCTCTAATTTGGTAATTGGAGAAATAAGTCTAATATTGTACAATCCATATACACTTTCAGCTTGTTTATGACAGTGTCTTGCTGTGTACAACATAATGGTCTTGAAATCAGGCTTCTCCTATCTCAGCCTCTCTATTAGCAGTATTGTTTATTTCATGTTTTTATACTATACTATGATTTTCAGAACAGCTTACATATTTCAAAAGCATTTATACAGCCAAAAAAAAAATGTAGACAATTAATTTGAGAGGTGGCTTGTAAGAAAACAACAAAGTGAAACTGAATGTTTTACTTGACGTTTGTAACTATTGTATCAAGTTTGAAGAGGACTTTATAAGTTACTCTTTCTCTGAGATGAATGCTTTCCAAATTATCACAGCCAATGATTCTTACCCTCACCTAATGTCTATGCCACCCTCCAAGCACAACCATTGTTCATTGAAACAGTTGGTGAATGTCTTTATGGATAGACCATCTTAATACACTCACCATTTCTTAAATGAATGTAACCTGTTCTCTGTGGGCTGAGAATAAAGTCACTCAAGTCAAATGGCTTTGACCATAGCAGGAAGTCTGTATCCAAAAGTCATACCTACAATTCATTCCTTGCTATAGCAGAACTGTCAACTCTCAGCTTAGCTACGATGGAGGTAAAATCCTTTGATGATGTGAGGAACATTGAAGTACAGCCTTATTACAATGAACTCCAATGTCTAAAAATTGTTCTTATTTTGGGCTTGTACCACAGTAAGAGTCAGAGTTTAAGCTCTACTAAATACAAAACAAACAAACAAACAAAAAGACTTTATATATTTATGTTCATTTAAGAAAATTCTAGTAGTGATATATTATTTTAAAATATACAGTTAATATGTCTGGGGTTATTTAAAATTTATATTGAAAAAAATGTATGTATTTTCACTATTGCTGTAGACGAGCATCTACATAAGATTGTTAAATTGATTGTTGTTTTTATCAAACAACTTTTATAATACTCATTTTTATCGTTATAATATTTTATAAATTTTACAAATATGACAAAAAATATTGTAGGTATTGAAGGGGGAGTCTCTGGGAGGAGTTGGGGTACAAAAGGGAAAGAAGAACATGATGTAACTCTATTTACTTAAAGTATGTTTTTAAATGTTGACAAATTCAGATAAATTGAAATCATGTATCTTTTCTCATCATAATGCAATAAAACAAATCAATAAAAAAGTCTTAAAAAAATAAAGTCTAGCAATAACCTGATAGCCCCTAACTTTGTATTTCCAGAAATGCTCTTCAAACTGAGCTCCCATGAATTAGAGTCAAACACTTGTGTAGCCCACTCTATTTGAATGTTCAGGGACTCTCTCAGGCTCAGTTGCTGCCACAAGCTGAACTCAGTGTCTTCCCCAAACTTCCTCTTCATACTTTGTCCTTATCTCCATTCTCTGTGCTTACACTTATTCCTCATAAGTACCATAAACACCCCTAAAAATGTAGGAGCCCATTAAATACAAGCCAATTTTTTTCTTGATCACAGTATAATAAATTTAGAATTTGACCTCAATCACCTGTTTATCTTCAAACCAGATATAAATAAATCTTAGGTAAAAGAAGAAATCAGGAGTGAAGTGAAATTTAGTCAGAAAGTAACAAAATAGATACATTGTAAATCAAAACTGTAGGATGTGAATGAAAAGGAAATTGTGGAGTTTTAAATGGATTTTCTAGCAAAGTTATAAATAAAGAAATTAAATACACAGCCAGGTTATTAGAAAAAAAATCACAAGGGTAACCCAAGCAAAGTCAAAAGAAGGAAATCCAGACACAGTGGTGCACATCTACAGCCCATCGTATTAAGATAAGAGGCAGGAAGATAGTGACAAGCAGCCTGCCTGCCCCTTCCACCTCCCCCTAGCCCCACCCGTGTTTGTGTGTGTGTGTGTGTGTGTGTGTGTGTGTGTGTGTGTGTGAAACTAGTGAAGAAATTAGTAGTAAGTGGTAAATGAATGGTATATATATGAACAATCTACCAAAAGCTGATTCAGTGTGAATCAGTTATACATGCCTTTTACAAATTTAAAATTCATACAGATAAGATGAAATGTTTGTGATTCCAAAGGAAAATACTGTATAGGTAACAGGTAGAAGAGAGCATCTTTAAAATAGAATGCTCAATAGTTCAACAAAGAAGAAATGTAAAAGTTGGCTAAAGTACCACTCCTGCAAAAATGCATAAGCCTTGGATCACATTAGAGATACTTTCTACTGTCTTTGAAAAACCATATGGTCTGCTCTAGACTGCATCCCCAACTTACTCCCCGAGGAGACCTTTGCTCTGGTGCTGATCCTATGCTACAAGAATGCTGAAGAAATTCCTGATTAAAATAGTACAAAACTCTAAGTAGCATTGTAGCAAATTAAACTCTAAAGCATGCTAACTAGTACCACATAGGATTCAATTAGCTATTTTCCAAAAATGAAAAGGTAATTTAATAAAACAGTACAAATGAAATAAAACATGTTTGCTGAGTTTTAAATGTACTTCAAATTAAGCTCTAATTCCTGATTGAAGTTACAGTGTGCTAGGAATAAAAATGGCTTACTAAAGGATATCATATAGAAATTTACACCCAGTGTCCTACTTAATAAGTGAAGCCATAGAAATGGCTGCGTAAAGTTATGGACCGAATAACTGTGCCTCTTTAACTATGTTTAGCCTGCAGTGCTTACTTGATCCCATGTTCCAATACTTTTTCATAAGGGACAGCAGTGTCATTTTACAGGTAATATAATTACCTATCTATACATATCAAAAGTAGGGCTGGGGAGATGGGTCACTCAGTAAAGCCCCTGTGTACAAGCATAAGGGGCTACGTTTGAATCCCAGCACCCATGTAAAAGGCTGGGCACAATGGCATGTGTTTGTAATCTCAGTACTGGGCAGGCTGGTCTTGTTTAATTGGTGATCACCAGATTCAGTGAGGAACCCTGTTAGTGGTATTTTTAGAAGTGTTGTAGTTTTCCTCTTAGCCAAGCTTGCTTCCAAATAATTAAGAATGGATTGTTATATTTGTTTAATAATTTTTAAGGGCAAAACAACTGAGTGGTATTACTCTATTTTAATCCTGTAAACTAATCTGGCTACCTTCCAGTCCCGGCCAAAATTCCCATGATACTTACATTTTGGTACTGGTCTGACTCTCTGGGCTCCAGGTGTTTGCTCATGGTGTCTCTTGGACTCTCTCCTTAAAAGGAATCCCCACTTCCACCGTCCCCTGGCTGGGAGGAAGTCTAGCCCTATTTTCCCTCCTGTTCAGTCACTAAATGACCAGCTAGCTTTATTGACCAGTCAGGAACTAAATTGGGGAGCAATATTTATACAACATTGAGACAGGAGATTCTTAGAATAAGGGTTGCAACCAGATATGAAGGCACAGAAATAAGTATTTTAATAATGCAAGGATAATCCTTACACAATGCACAATAACATTATGCCTACAAGAGCCTGTCTCAAAAACTAAAGTGGAGAATAACTGGTGGGAAACACTTCGTGTTGACTTCTGGCCTTCACATGTAAGCACATTATGCTCATCTTGTATACCTATATGCACACATATAAGAATACTTACACAAATATCCAAAATGATCAACTGAAAACAGCTATTAGAATTAACAAATATAACTTAATATTGAACTGGCTTTGATACATAAGTCCACCTGAAGACAATAATCAGAAACAGTATCAAGAAAGAAATCTATTCCAAACTTCAAACCAAGAGGCAACATGGCTAGAAAAAAATATTTTGAAATATACAATAAATATTTATAGGAAATACCATTTTTCTGAGAGATGGTTTTAAGAGGAGCTAAGGAGACAGCAGAGTATACAATCATGTTGAGTAAGAAATTTTAATACCCAGCTATTTTAGCCTCTGTAAAGGCATTCACAAGTCAATATAATCCCAACAAAACTCCTCTTGACATGTATTTGTGGAATCTGACAACCACCACCACCACAACAACAAAACCCGTACATTAGATAGTACCAAGTATTTCAGGGAAAAAACAACTCATTAAAAATTGAGCTACTGCTAGTCAGAGCACATAACATTTAAAAACACTATATAATTATAGTTATCAGACCAGTATGATGTAGGAGCAGGCATAGAAAAAGCTAAATGAACCAGAATAGACATTAATAATGTATATAAATAAACCTAGTACACGCTAAAGATGGTATTTTAAGGACTGTGGAAATAGTTCAGTAGTACCATGCCTGATTAACATTCTTAAAGATGCACATTTGACCCCAGTGTCTGTATCTCTGTCTCTGTCTCTCTCTCTCTCTCTCTCTCTCTGTCTCTCTCTCTCTCTCTTCCTCTCTCTTTCACTCTGTCACACACACACAAACACACAAACACACAACACACCATTTTAAAACAAATGATAAAAGCTACAACATCAATAAATAGTATTGAAATAATTAGCTACTCATTTGAGGAAAATAATATTCTACAACATTAACTCTCCATATCAAAGAATAAATTTTTAGTCCAGCTATTAAAATCATTTTTATATAATTAGAGTGTTTTTGTCATTTATAAGCAGACCACACCTGATAGCTTATATAGTAAGTTTCCTCGTGAGGCACACGTAGACTAGCTTTGTTTAAAAAAAACAAAAAGAATTTAGGAACTCCAGAAATCCTAGCCATGTGCACAAAGGGCTTTGAGCTGATTCCTATCAGTTCAGTTCTCTGAAAGATGGGTATGAAAACTGAATTGAAACATGTAGCCAACAATTCAGTTGCATTGGGGTTAGGGAACCCAATCAGCTTTAGAAACCAAGACTTGAATGTGTTTCCACAGTTGGCAATACTCAGTGTTATCACATGAGAGCAGGGAGGAAGGAGCACCATTCTGGGTAAACAGGAGGAAGATAGATACACCCTCCTGGCTACCACCCAATCTTCTCTGAAAGTTGCCTCTAATTTGTATCTTTTTGTTAAAGTAATATTGTCATTATATGTATGGCATATTAGGTTACTTCAGTCAATTATCAAACCTGAGAATAGTCATGGGAACCCATAAATTTATGGCCAGCCAATCAGAAGTAAGGTAGCCCTAGAGCAAGTTTACAGGTGGCATCGGAAATGAGAACAGGTTTGTAAGGGACTATACACTTAACTTTGTTCTTCAGAAGCTCATCACAACATACAAAAATAAAAATAAAATAAAGTGTAATATTTTAGTAATTTTAGCCTTGACAAAATCTTCATAATACAATTAAAAATACAGAAACTATCTCAGTCAGTGTTCTATTGCTGTGTTGAGACACAATGACCAAGGCAGCACAAAGAAGAAAGCATTTAACTGGTTGTGGTAGTTTGAATAAGAATGGTCCCCATAGGCTTATTTATATATTTGAACATTTTCTCATTAGGGAGTGGTACTACTGGACAGGGATTAATTAGTAAAGTGGCCTTGTTGGGGGATATGTGTCATTGAGGAGCAGGCTTTGGGGTTTCAGAAACTCAAGTCAGGCCCAGAGTCTCTCTCTTCCTGCTGCCTGCTTATTTGGATGTAGAAGCCTCAGCTCCTTCTCCAACGCCATGTCTCTCTGTGTGCTGCCACGTTTTCCACTATAAAGATGATGAACTAAACCTCTGAAAATCTAAGCCATCCCCAATTAAATGTTTTCCTTTATAAGAGTTGCCCTGGTTATGTATCTTTTCACAATAATAGAACACTGACTAAGACACTGGTGGCTCGTTTACAATTTCAGGAAGTTAGTCCATGATTCCTACCATGGGTGACAGGGTGATGGCAGGCAGGCAGGCCTGGCACTGGAGAAGTAGCTGAGAGCTTTACGTCATGATACATAAGCAGCAGGCAGAAAAAAGCATAAATAGCTCTGAAGTAGACCTTTGGAACCTCAAAGCCCACCCCAAGTGACACTTCCGAGTCTTTCCCCAAAATAGTTTGACCAGCTAGGGACCAAGCATTCAAATATGAGAGCCTATAGAGACCAACCATTCAGAGCGCCACAGAAAGTAAAAAGAAAACACATTTAATGGTATAGATATGTAAACATT
>NW_022196895.1:17791141-17800523 GCF_008632895.1 Mastomys coucha | reverse complement strand
AAAAAAAAAGAACACCATGAAACAAAGTTATAAGATAAATGACAGATAAGAAACATTTAAAACTAATAGTAGACAAAAAAATGTTCTTTGTAGTGTGGGAAATTATTTAAAACAATAGAAAATAACTTTTTTTAAATGGCAACCTACATGAATATAAAACTAAAAATATAGGAGCACACAGTGAGGGATCATCGTCCTCCTTGTTACAAAAAGTGAAAACTATGATTTTTTTTTTTTTACCCTTCAGAGTGGCCAGCAATAAATATTTAGCATCAACAAGGCTATGAGCTCTGAACCTGCCCAAGGAAAATACTTGGGTGCCGTATCTTCCTCTTACAATCGGGCATCCTGTAAAACAATTTCAAATATGGATCACTGTTGAATCTGTATCATAACACAGTTTCCAGGTGTGCCAGCATGCATGTATAGGCATGTTTCTATAGCAGCATTATTCCCACAGAACTGAAAAAACAACACGTAGGCACATACTAGGCACTGTTAAAACTGTTACATCCATACAGCCTCATGAAGAAAGCTAAGACATATTTGAAGGGGACAAAAGTGTCACACTGCATTTTGTTTATATTGTACTTAATTCATATCCTATGTTTAAACATTCTTCTACATAAAAGCTATATAGGATCCATACATTTTAGGAAAAGGTATATACAGACACCTCCAAAAAGGTAAACTACAGTGCAAGGGCACTGCATGGTGACTCAGTTTCCTTTCAGGCTCCTTCTTAGGTAGAAAGAGTAAAAATCTAAGACCTGTGAGTATTCTGGACACCATTAGCCTATCGCATGAAAAGCACTTGATAAAAGATGGAGCTATGCAGAGGCAACTTTCTTGCCTGTATCAGTTGCTTACTTCAGCCAATGAGGTTATAGAAACAGCTTTTCTTCTCAACACCCAGCTCCTGATGTTGACACGCTGTTGCAAGTTGTGGCATCAGTGAAATTTTGCTTCTGGCTTTGTGACCTCTGGCACATAAGTTTCCATCCCCAGCTTCCTGGGTGCTGAGGCCATTTCAGCAGTAAGCAAGCTTGCAATAGAAACTTCTTGAACTTGTGTCACATTTACAGTGATTTGGTGAACTCCTCTCTCTCTCTCTCTCTCTCTCTCTCTCTCTCTCTCTCTCTCTCTCTCTCTCTCTCTCTCTCTCTCTCTCTCTGTGTGTGTGTGTGTTCTAGATCATCCTGGAATCTCAGCCTAGCCCTGCCTCTCTTTCAACAACTCCACAAGCATATACATTCCTGCACTATGTATCTTAGTGTTTGAAATGCCTGCGGACACTTCTCTTCCACTGAATCCCAATGGGTAAGAATGATAGACAGGTGCTGAAGCCCAGGGAGTTGCACTTCTCATAAAGTGTTTAAGCCAAAGACAGCCCACAGGCAATGGAGGTAACAAATGGTTGCCTCAAGTCTACCAAATACATACATAATAAAACCTGACTGTTTTTTCTCAATGCCTCATGATTTGGGATACCATCTACAACCTTGCCAATAACAATGTCTTTAATAGGTAACTGGGCCTCAGAATGCTCAGAGTTCACTGTGTTTACAGCCTTAGAAGGAGTGGTAGCCACATAAATTGTTTGACCCATTTTGTTGACAAAAACAAACTGTTATTTAAAGAATTTTTTCTGGTTTCAATATAATAAAGTTCCCTGATTTTGCTAGTGTATTCGTCATTTTTCTCTACACTGTGACCAAATACCTAACAGAGAGAACTTGATGGGGAAGGTATTTGACTTCATCATTCAGGGAAAAAAAGTTCATCATGGTGGGGAAGGCATAGTAACTGAGGAGTCCATGGCAATGTAGTTAGTGACATTACTATAATGGACAGGAAGCAAAGAGCTTGGGCCAGAGTGGCATCACACTATAACCTATGATGTCCTACCTACAGGTGGTGACCCATCTCTTCCAGTCATGCCTCCCTCTCCAATGGTTTGACAAGCTAACAAGGCAACACTCTGCACTAGCATATGAGAACCAAGTGTTCAAATGAATGTCTCATCCTATCTTTGTTCAAGTAGTAACAGCTGATGATCACAGAACTGACTCAAAATAATGAAATTTATCTGTTTATATATAAGTTGAATATAAAGCAATGTCTTTGAAGGAACAAGATTCCTGTTGTAGTGTTGCATTCTTGGGTTTGGTTTAATTTTAACCTTGGTAACCTATCACTGCTCAGAGAACAACACTCCATAGGAAGGCACTTGGTGTGCTAAGGATATTTGATCACACTGTGAGCCCTAAGATTGTGTTATTTACTGAAAAAAAAAAACATGTTTCTAGTTGTGGTGTGGATTAATCCTTAGCACATACCTTTAATTCCTCAGACTGGAATACAGCCACACTCTTAGAACACATCTTTAATTCCAAACAATGAAGGTAAAGTTAGTTTGTAGAAGTAAGCACCCATCTTTGAAAGTGATGTCTAATTAAGTGGCAGACAAAGTGATGAATTAGAGAAAGATCTGACAAAGTAGTATATTCTCACACACATGAGAGAGAAAAGAGACGCTGTAAGAGGGAACAGTGTAGAGATAAAGAAGGAGGCAGTTTTACTGGGAAAGTTCTACAGAGAAAGATGGAAGAGAGACCAAGCTAGACACAGGTAAAGACAAAACAAGCCAGAAAATGAGGAGCCAGAAGATTAGAACAGATTACCAAAATTAGTTTGAAGCCAAGCCAAGCTATTCAATCAGAGCCCAAGAGAGAAGCCAGATTGAGTTAGTCAGCTTGGAGAGGAGTTTGAGCCAGAACAATTGAGTTGAACCAGCCAGCCAGAGTTCAAAAATAACTAGGAAGAGTGAGCTTATTCAGCAGTAAGTCTAAAAGACTGAAAACATTCTAGACCTAAATTATATTGTGTGGAGGCTAGACAATTCCAGGACTAGGTCTAGGTTAGCAGACAGAGGCAGTAACCTTCTGAGATGACAATTACTACAAGAGAATAAGAGTTACATTTACATTTAGCATTCCAACATGTGGCAGGGCCACACAGACAGAGAAATCATGCCAGTTGCAGACAAACTGAGAGCCATCAGATTTGAAAAACACCCAGTGTGATTAAAGAAGAGAAAGCTCACCATCACTGAAGAAAGCTGAGGACATCTGACAGAAAATGTCTGCCTGATGGTCCCCTCGGCTTACACTCCCCAGTCACTACAGGTGACAGATGTTTGCTGTTAGCTCCACAAACAAGTCACAGGCATTTTTTTTTCTAGAGTAATCAATACCAGTTTGTGATGTTTGTAGATTTCGGAGAACATAGAAATTTTACCTGAGAATGCTGAGCAGTCTTACTGTTTCTTAGTTTTATTTTTCCTGACTGGATGCTAAGATATTTCAAATGTCATCTAAAGGGAAAGAACTCAGGCATGAGTGGATATTGACTTGTGTTCTTCCCACTAACATTAGCTAACCTGATAAGTCAATATGTGTCCAAGCTTACTTAACAAGTCAATATAATTCATTTCAGTTTAGGTGTAGATATTTAAGAAATGAAAGCTGCCATCAAAGCATACTAACATATGTGTTAAAAACTAGTTTCTTCAAAAATTAAAAGAAGTATCTTGTATGATTATATTTTTCAAACTAATGGAAACAAATTTGAAATGACCCATTGTCTTTCTCCCTTTCATCTTGCCTGCCCTTATTTCCCTTTTAAGAAGCTATAATGTCTAGAAAGCTGTACAAACAATTAAGCTAAATCATTTTGTAAGCGGTTCTGTGAAATGCAAGACTGACTTTTTTCTTAAAGTCCAAATGTGTAACTCAGCCTACATGAGCATATAAGCATATTTTGCTTAAATTACATTTCCATCTGACAATATTAATTTCATCAAGGAAGCTTAGTATAAAATTAATTATAGCTATCATTAATGTTATTTCATCTTCTCCTTCCATTGAAGCTTCAATGAGAATTCATCAACTGAAGGGCAGGATTCACATTTTAACAACAATAATAAAGAAAATAACCAAAACTGCCTTCCCCACCCCTACTCCTTCAGTTCCGTGACTAAAGACTTACCACTTAATGTCATCTGAAATGTAATAATGTATTTAGAGGTTCAGGGGAAATGCCTCCAATGGAAATAATGAGGGCACATCAGTCACATTTTCCTGCTGACAGAGGACATTCATGTTTCAGTGACTTTGGTGAATAACCTCCAATGATGGTTTGAGAAACAAATCCCAGGGAAGGACCTGAATAAGGCTTTCAAGAGCAAGCTATTGAATATGAAGACAAGAATACCACTTTGGCTCACTTGACAATCCCAGAACAGTAACATCTATAAAGAAAAGAACTTTGTGTTTTAGATTGCTTCTTCACAGTTCACTTTCCCATGAGTGTTTGGTTCGCAAGAACTTCTGTTCAAGAGAAGAAACCACAGAAGGAAGCAGCATCTGACCAGACAGTAGACAGCCTCAGACAGCCAGCAAAGACAAGATGGACGCTAGAGAAGACAGAAGCTTCTCTGATGTGCACACAGATATGGATCATTTCAAGGAGATCTATTTTAACATCCTCAACTTTCATTGGCACTTTTTCAAGAGCTTGTCCTCCCTGAGGCCTTCAGAAATACACCCTGGTCCTCTTATCCCTCTCCTTTGGCAAGTGCCCTGTACTTTGAGTTCTCCCTTCCAGAATCAAAGGCTTACTTACCTTTCACCAAGGTGAATTGAGCAGTGGAGCAAAAGCTTGCAGCATGCCATTAGTTTCCAAGCACAAGTGTGGAAAAAGACATTTTGATCACCATGTTCATTACATTCTATAATGGGAAGCCAAAGCAAAGGCCATTCTCTTTGGTCCTCATCTCTCATACCCTAATTAAAGTCACAAAATGCAGCAATTGTGTGCTCAGGCTATGGGAGACCTGAGAAAATAATTGAGATAAAACCTAAGTGTCAATGTATTCTACCCAAGTGACAATAAACACGTAACAGTCTTGGGTCTTTCTACATGCATCTTAGAAGAATATTTATAAGAAAACAGCAATTTGATGCAAAGCCAACCTCACTATAGTTTTTTCTATTTTCTGAAATAATGATGGATTTTTTTTAGGTGGTGGCAGTAGGGGTAGGGTGGGTTGTGGTGGTGGTGGGGTAGTTGTGTGTGTGTGTGTGTGTGTGTGTGTGTGTGTGTGCGTGTGTGTGTGTGTGTGCACGAGTGCTCCTACATGTGCTCACATGACACAGCATGCATGTGGATAGATGACAGTTTTCAGGACTCAATTCTTTTCATAGATCAGACTCAGGTCTTCAAGCTTGGCAGACAGCACTTTTGCCCTCTACACCGTCTAAGCAGCCTGACACATTCCTTATGAGTGTACAAAGTTGGAAAATGGGTTTAACACCCTAAAGGCCACCACTGTAACTCGATAAAAATAAGAACAGAAGATAAATACTCCTTTAACATATTCAGAATGTGGGCATATTGCACTGGGTTCTCAAAGGATCCCTGGCAGAGCCAAGTTCCAGTTGTCAAGAGTAGTCAACTTAGGGATGGGACTGGATTGGCTCTTCATGTCTCCTTTTCAAGCCTTCCTATCCTCTACTCCCATCTTTGGCAGTCATTTATCAGAATAGTTCACTTGTACGTAAGCCCTGCACTCAGGTTCTGCTCTCAAGGAGGATATAAGCCACACTGCCTTCTGCATACTTTAACATGACTTCAGAAGGGACAAAATGTCCATGATTACATCTGGAGGAGTGGTTCTCAACCTTCCTATGCTGCCACCCTTTAACACGGATCCACAACCATAAAACCATTTTCATTGCTACTTCATAGCTGTAACTATGCAACTGTTATGATTCATAATTCATGTAGGATATATGATACGTGGACCCCTCAAGTGGTTGAGACCCACAGGCTAAGAACCATTAGCCTATAGCATGACAGTTGACAGAATATCCTTAAGTCAAAGAAATACAGGGTAATCAATTCACATTTCAAATGCTGCTAGATTGTCACAAAAGTAGCAAAAAAAAATATTTCAAGTAAAAATTTTAAGACACTATTAAATGCTTTTGTGTAATAATTTTCCCCGAGCATCCTTTAGGAAAGCTCCTTAAGCAGGAAGATAACTCAAAATAGCTCCAGCAAGTTCCCAAAACTGACCATACTCACTAGGCTCTTCCCTGCCAGAGTTAAGAAATAAAAGCTAAGAATCTTTCTCCCTTTTAGACAAGGGAGCTAAGCTAGAAAGAACACTCTCAGGGAAGCCAAGCTGCAGAGAAGACTCTGAGCCCAGACCAGCTGCCTGGAAGGAGCAGAACCAGCAGAGCTGCCTGGAAGCAGTTAGACCAGAGTCACTTCGAAAGGACACTCTCTGACCTGTGGAGCTGCGGGCTGTGCAGTGTGCTTCATGTTCCCAGCTTTGTGAGCTGTGGCTCATGCTGGGGTGGGCCTTGGCGGTACAGCTTTCTCTCGATGTGCTTCTGCTCCTGTAAGTAACGCCTCACCCACACCCCTGTAAGTAACCCTAACTCATTGGTTCACCAAGTTGGAATTTGACAGTGTCTGTACTTTGATCTGTTGATCCCTTATTGGGGGGCGGGTACTGTGTGTTAAGTCTTCCCAGAGAAAGTTTTATCACACAACAGATACTGTAAGTCTATATTTTTGTTTCATTTGGATACAAATGTTCCCATATGCCTGTGTTAATCAATTCACTCTGTGTTTATATATTCCATGAACTTTGGAGTTAGAATTAAAATAAAGATATTGTGTTATGTATTCTACAATGAAGCATTAACTTAAACTCTTTAGTGTACTCTTCAATTTAATAAGACTTCTGTAAGCCCTCTATTAGTAATGTTCATGTAGTTTTATATATTAATTTCCACAAAAGCAAAAGCCAAAGCATGTTGTGCTCTTCAGTGTTAAGATGTTTCTAGATGGTGTTACAGAACACATGCCTTAAACTGTAACTTAAGTACACAGCTTAATACATCCCAAGTATATAAACAAATGAGCAAATGTCTCTTAACTATGTATCTTAGTATAATACCATCTCAAATACCTGCTTCATTGAACTAGAATTGGCTGCTCCTCCTCTGAACATTCAATGTCATTATAGTTCTGTTAATTATAAAAACTGCTTTCTATCATAACATAAAATTAGAATTTATCCATATCTCAATATAATTCTTCTCGGGTGTCATGATATGACCCCTGAGAGTGTCAGCTTTGATATGTCTTCTAAGATAATTAATTTGGCATTAATACATGCCATTGAGTAAATTACTGACCTGCAAAGCAGCCAGTTTTATGAGAATCTTTTCCCAGTTTCATGTAATTTTATGTCAACAACAACAACAAAAGAAAGAAAGAAAGAAAGAAAGAAAGAAAGAAAGAAAGAAAGAAAGAAAGAAAGAAACTTAGAGGCTAAAACATATTAGGAAAAAATACCTACTATGTTACCAAAAAAGGCTTTTAGCACACCTGCCATTTGTTCTAGTTAGGGTTATTATTGTTATGATGAAACACTGTGCCAAAAGCAAGTTGAGGAGGCAGGGGTTTTTTGACTTACACTTCGACATTGTAGTCCATCACTGAAAGAAATCAGGACAGGAACTCAAACAGGGTTGAAATCCAAAACCAAGGAGCTGATGCGGAGGCCATAGAGAGGTGCTGCTTACTGGTTTGCTTTCCATGGCTTGTTCAGCAAGCTTTCTTATAGAATTCTGGACTACCAGCCCAGGGGTGCCCCCAGCTACATGAGTGGAGCTTCCTCCTGGCAATCACTAATTAAGAAAGTGCATTACAGGCTTGCTGATGGCTGGATCTTATGAAGTACTTTCTCCATGGAGGCTCCATCTCCTCAGATGACTGTAGCTTGTGTCAAGTTGACATGAAATGAATTTGATGACTGTGCATAACAAACTGCAAATCAGATGGTTTCTAGTACTGGCTACCTGCAAAATTACATGACTTCATCAGCCTCTCAATAGTTAATAATACTTTTGATGATTGTTATTAGATTGGGGGGCATACAACTTAAAAGGGGTGTCAAATAACTGGGTTGGATATTCCTATGTGAAATTCCTCCCCTTACCTGAACTTAGTCGACTAGTTTCTCAGTACAGATCTGAGATTACAAAGAAAAGATGGAGGAAAGAAACTGGGGTAGGGTACATGAGGTGTTAAGAAAGAGAAAGAGGAAATGAAGGAAGTAGGAGAGAGAGAAAGTAAGAAAGTGAAAAAAATAGAAAATACATATATATATATATATATATATATATATATACTCTATTGTTAATATATTCATTTGTAGATTTGCAAGATGATGAAAGAAAATGTTCACCTCGTTCATCTCCAATAGGGATGAATTAACCACTAAACCTTGTGTTTTCTATTTAGTAATTATCTAATTTTATCATGTGTCTATATGCTTTTGCTTAACTTATATGGATAATTTTAGACAGTTCAACACATTAAAAATATTAGCATTTGCAGACTTAACAAAGATGGTGGACACCTTTTTTGATTTCTAAGCCTTATTTTATTGTCGTAGCAAAGTGCCTCTAGGAAGTGACTGTAGCAATCCAGGCAGGAGAGGAGCAAGCCTCAGATGGCTTTAAACAAAGGAAGTAAGTGACAAAGCTTAGACGCTCACAAGAGCCCAGAGACACACTGACTTGTGGGCTCAGAGGTGAGGTCAGGTGAAGTACAAGAAATTGTTTAGACACTGAGTCTGGATACCTAGGAGAATAAACTTGTCTGTGAGCTGAACTCATTGTCCTGGAGATCCAATTTACAAGGTTGTGGTTGTGAGAGAAGGGAATGACAGGTATTCCACACAGGCCTGAAACTCGAGTTTGGGGATGTAGAGGTTATGTCAGGGCATAGGAAAACTTCACATCACCTGGCATCTCTACATGCTGTATTGAAACATGGAAGCCATCTTTATCAAGCTAGGCAAGATTCTATCTACGCAGAATAGCCATCTCTGTACTTGGGTTATTAACATCCTCTGATATCATTTCAATTTGAAAGGTCATGGTGACTTTATTCTTGCTTCTCACAGCCCTCACTGAAGAAAAGCTTACTCACCAGGAATTCTACTGCAGCCCTGTTGTAAAGAGAAGGTGTTGTTCTGCTCAAGTTGCCAGGCTATTCTGAGTAAAGACCTTCTTCAAGAGTCAAAACACTAAGTCACAAGTGACACATTTTTTTAACTGTAGACTTTGGGTGTGATGTCTCTCTTCAAAATGTATTGTTTATAGACAGACACATTCATCTTTTAAATTAGACACCATGTATCTCTAATTTGAGATAGTTTTCTTCTCTCCAGTGATGTTTATAGTGGATCCCTAGATTTCATGTTGCTGTTTTTTTTTTTTATTTTAAAAAACTT
>NW_022196895.1:17786135-17788742 GCF_008632895.1 Mastomys coucha | reverse complement strand
TCTTGCTTTTCTGGTGTGATGGTGTGTCTAGGACTTGCTATGGTGGGAGAATTGTGTTCTGATGATGCTAAGTGACCTTGGTTTGTGTTATTTATTTTCTTATGCTTGCCCCCCATCATCTGGTTAACTCTAGTGCTACCTGCCCTTGCTAAATCTGACTGGAGCCTGTCCTTCCTGTGATCCTGGTTATGTCAGAACTCCTCAGAGTCAAGCTGTCTCTGTGATCCTGTGATTCTGGCATCCTGTGATCCTGGGCTTGTTAGATCACCTGGGAGTGGGGCTTTTTCTGTGTGTTGTAGGACTGGCTGCAGAGCTTGCTCCCAAGATCTGCTCAGAACACTAACCCAGACAGACCAGAAGGAACCCGAGTCACTGGGCTGGCAGAGTTCCTGTGTGCCTGGCCCCTCTGGTACCAGTTACCCCCAGTGTTGGGACAGATGTTGGTTCCTGCTCACCTCTGATCCTGGGTATGTCAGAGGGCCTGGGAGTGGAGCTTCCTCTGGGTGTTGTGGGACTGGCTGCAGAGCTTTCTCCCAAGGTCTGCTCTGGACCCCAGCCCAGACAGATTGGTCATGTTGCTGTTAAATATGCATTTTGAGTGATACAATTCTTCACTTTACCTCAGCTTTGTGAAAAGCAAAAGAATAATATGGGCTGGTAGAACCTTGACACTTTGGCAACATTGTTGTCAAAAACACAGGAAAGGCTAGGTAGTTAGAGAACTTGCTGCTCTTCCAGAGGACCTGGGCTCAAATCCCAGCATCCACAAGACTGTGCACGGTTGTCTATAACTCCAGTTCCAGGGGATCCAGTATCTTCTTCTGACCTTTGCAGGCATGCACATGGTTCACATGCAGGCAATCCCCATTGCATAAAATAAAAGGCAACAATGCTGTTGCTGTTGCTCTTGTTGTTACAGGAATGAGTCAGGGGTTCCCGTGGTTAGCATTAATATAAAGTTGATACTAAAACTTATTACAAATACCCTAACCACATTGTCCTTCATGGGCTGTGGACTATACGCAGAGAGAAGTTTTGCATAGCCTTGCCAATGCTACCACAGGAGTTCTTGAGCCTTCAGAGTTGTTTTAGGAGCAGAAAAGGAAAAGTCAAGCTAGAGTATCTGAAACTCTGTCACTTATGTAGACGGTTGACTTAAATACTGGCTTTGAAAATATTCACCCAGATTTAGGTTTTCACAAAGAACTCTTTAGCCTGATGCTTGACTTCATCGTATCCTTAATATCATTAAAATTAATTTTAATTATGAGATTTTAAAGTTACTTCCTGGCATTTCATTCTGATGTGTCAATTTAATACTGACAGTTTTAGAGGGCATTAAAATTTATTCTCAATATTTGTGACTGTTTTCCTTAACACCCAGAATGATATCATCCTTAAATACTCTCACTAACTCATTTTATTTCATCCTTGGGGATCGAGGGGATTGACTTGTCTAGGAGCCAGAGACATTTAGCAGAACTACAGAATTTTCAAGGATACACACACACACACACACACACACACACACACACACACACAAAGGCCAATACATCCATTCAAGTCCATAAAACATTCAAAATTTCTCTTGGGCTGAGAATGTGGCTCAGTGCTCAAACTTTTGCTTAGGAAGGGCCTGGGTTGGAATGACCCAGCACTGAAAGGCAAACAAACCACAGAAAGGCTCGCCTTGAAGTAGTCTGCCTTCATGCCCTCTCCTCACCCAACTCTGATCCTTTCTCTGCCATGTGAGACCAACTTTGCACATGTTCTGTACAACCAGACTCTCGCTTCTGATTCCAGGATGGGAGAATGAGGACAAGAGCTATTTCAGGTGAACTGAGGATAAGGCTCTAAAGCAGAAGGATTGAATCTCCTGAATAAGAGACTCAGAGTGAGCCTGGCGAGATAGCACAGACCTTTAACTCTAACACTCAAGAAGCAGAGGCAGGTAGATCTTTGTGAGTTCAAGGCCAGCCAAGGCTTACAATAATACCCTCCCCATGCCCTCTCCAAAAGAAAGAAGTTGAGTGTGCAAATGAAAAACATTTGAGTGTGGCAACTTCTGGCTACTGTGTTCTGAAGGCTCTCAAGTCAGATTGTGTCCTCTACCATTGGGCAGTATGCAGTCTACAATGGCTTCTTTGGACCATTTCGCTTCTGAGATACAGTATCCGCCCTGCTTTCTTGTCCTTTTAATAAAACAGCTGGCATCCATCATCACTTTGAAGATTTCAAAATTACAAGTAAATTATTTGTGTAATAGTTTATTTCACTTATTTTTATATTTTAGTTACTTTTCTGTTACTATGACAATACACCATGACCAGGGCAACTTATATAAGAAAGCTTTTAACTGGACTCAAAGCCTCAGAGTGTCAGAGTCCACAATAGCCCACCAAAGGCATGCAGCAGAAACAACTGAGAGCTCACATCTTGATTCACAAGTAGGAAGCAGAGAGAAAGCATTAGGGATGATGGAAGACTTTTGAAGCCTCAACCACTTGTGACATATCTCCTCCTACAAGACATCTCCTTCTACAAGATCACATCTCCTAATCTTCCCCCAAACTAAGGACCAAGTATTCAAATATAAGAGTTGCGGGG
>NW_022196895.1:17782892-17786125 GCF_008632895.1 Mastomys coucha | reverse complement strand
GGGGGATTCTCAATCAACCACCACAGCAGAGGAGACCTGAGCACACCAGACCAAAGAATGCCTGCCCAGTTTCAATCTGTACCTGCTGACCAATCTGTCTCCCTCTCCTGGCCCACTCTTACCAGTCTCTGGTACCCTGCCCATGCTGCTCCTGCCTTAGCTCAGACCTTTGACATCATGGGCCTGCATCGTATCTTTTTGGTTTGAGTTGACTATGTCCTTTCTCATTAGTTGTTGACAATCTATCATTTTAAAGTAAACCAATTTGCTGGGAGACTTTCCTGCTACCTTAACAGCACTGTCAAGTCTACAGAGGACTCTTATACTCTGCAGATTAGCTTGGGTAATGGGTTTCTAAAACAATTATGCTTGATCTTTAAGCCAAACTTGTTGAAATGTTTGACTTTTAATAAAAGTGAATAAGAATAGTAAAGGGAGAAGGGACCAGAAAAGGAAATCAAGACTCAGGTCTCAAGGGATTCTCTAATCAGGGAATTTAAACTTCACCCAGAAACAGCAGGAAACAGAATTGAGGTTTTCAGCAGTTCAGTGGCATGACCAAATTTATATTCTAGATCAAAGTTGCACAAGGGAAGATCAGTGAGAACCCTGAGGCAATGACGCAGGCCCATGATGCTAAAGGCCTGAGCTAAGACAAGAGCAGCTGGGGTAGGGTACCAGAGACTGGGGGAGGAGAGAGAAACAGATTGTTCAGCAGGTACAGAATTGAAGGGGGCAGGAGGACTTAGGTCTGGTGTTAACTGTCACAGTGTGTGAGTGGGGTCAACACTGCTGTAGTTGTACACTTGAGAAACTAGAAGAAAGTGTTTCTAATGTGATTGCACCAGAGAAATGGTGTTTGTGCTGAAGAGGGGCTCGATACCATGGTTTGATACACTATACAATGTATATGTGTATCAAACATCACAAAAGTGCATAATTGGGACTACAAAGATTACTACAATTGATAAGAGCAGTAAGTGCTCTTTCAGAGGATCTGGGTTCAGCTCCCACCAACCCACATCGCTGTTAAAAACTGCCCAGGACTCTAGTTCCAGGGATCCATCTACCTCTTCTAACCACCATAGGCTTGCTTCTGTGTGTAGATAGCACATAAATTAATTCCCTTACTCCTGGAGAAAGCATATAGGATAAGAGGGCCAATAGCTGAAATAAATATTTACTGAGCATTACTGACAAGATACACACACAATAGAAACCAAGAAAGGGAAGCTGTTAGTACAGAAGGCAGCCCAGGAGACAAGTCACCAATGCAAGAGGACCTTGAAGTTCAGGTAATCGCCACCAGGTGGAGCGTGGTCTCTGGGTTAGAGTCTCTTCCAGCCCAAGTTCCCGCAAATACTTTAACCTGACAGACACAGGTGAGCATGTGTCTGTCACTTGGTCTGTCACCACTCTTGGCAGAGGCAGGAATAGGATTTCCACGCACAAAGCAGAGGAAAAGAAAGGAGTACAGAGGGAGGGACAGCTTCCTGTCCTGCTGCTTGTGAGGAAACCTCCAGCAAGGCTCTCTGACTTGTTTGGTTTCTTAAGGTTTAAACACAAATGAAGTTAGCCTGGCCTTTTCAGTTCCTCTAATTGCAATATGATAAACAACGAGAAAAACATCCACAGACAATGTCTGCCTGACACTTTTCCCACAGCCTGGGAAAACCAAAATGGAGCAATGAAGGCTCGCGTCATCGAGGCCTAACATTCCGGCAGGTTTGGACATATTTGTAAACTGAGGTTGCAACAGTATAGCCAAGTGTGGTAATGGATCCCTATGTGTCCCACCCACGGCCATGTGCAGCCAAGAATAGCGATGAGTATAACCTAACAGAAAATTGTAAACTTGCTCGAAACAGAATGATATCTGGAAAGGGGTGTGTGTGTGTGTGTGTGTGTGTGTGTGTGTGTGTGTATGTCTCAGGTATACACTTTACAGACACCAATGTAGTGGCACAATGTCAAAAGGTCAAACAGTCTGTATAGGGAAGCACGGAGAAACCCTGACTGCTCCAGAGCTCTCAATAGGAGGTAACTCTAGGATGAACTTTATATCTGTGTACGTGTATTCAAGAGATCATGGTGACGAGAATCCTATGCTTACGGTGCCAAGGCCTGGAGGTATATTCTATGCACATAAATGGAAATAGATACCGGTGGGAAAAACAGGCATAGAGCAGAGAGCTCACTCCCAGACTCACATGTTCTATGCTTAAGCTTTATTTAGTTCACGAACATTTCTAGACACAAACGTGTCAGGGGTTGTTATATGCTCCTTACAGATACTTACTCATCCCCACGCCATTTTACAGAGAGGAAACTCTCACGGAGGCTTAGTATCACCTTGTATCTTCATGAGCCTATCAAGCAATGGAATTGTGGTTCTAACTTTTGTGGTTGTTTTTTGGTTTTGTTTGGTTGGCTTGGGCTCTTAAGCCTCAGTTGTTGTCCATGCTATCTGTTTGGGCCAGTTGGGTTTTCAAGTAGGACTAAGCGTCTACTTTGCATTTTAGAAATGTCTCCCGGCAGGGGGAGAAAAGGTTAGGTTGCAGGCTTTGGAGTGGATACTGGTGGAGGTGTCAACATCAGAGGGAAGCCTGGGGTTGTTAAAGTAGCAGGTGAGTTTCAACACGGGTGGATAGGCAGGGTCATCGTGGGAGAGTGGACTACATTAGAACCTTAGTGTGGAAGGAATTGAAAAGGCTGAAGTGTCTAAGGCAGGAGAGAGGTCAGGGAAGTTGGTGTCACATTTTCATTATTTGATGTTCTCCTGTTTCCAAGAGAGTAGAGTTTTGTTTAGCATTGCATAGCCTTTTAAGTCTTTGGCAGCCAGGTGCCAATCCAGGAGTGCTTATCGTAGTGAACCAGGTCATCAGGCTTGGTAGCATGTGCCATTGCCCACTAAGCCAAGGGCAATCACCCCATCACCCATATTAAATTCTTCCCAAATGAAGGCAGGTAAAATGTTTCAAATGCCAATGAAGAATGCCAGCAGGTGACACAAGCTTGACAACCTAAGTTCAGACCCCAGGGACTCCCATGGTAGAGGGAAAAAACAAGCTTGTCTTCCGACCTCCACATATGTGTCATAGAATGCCACAAATTCCTCACTTCATTAAATAAAAAAATATGTAATTTTCATAATTTTTAAATGCTTCCAAATGAACAAATCATGGGTATAAGTTCCAGACCACAATGTCCCACCACCAAATATATATAATATA
>NW_022196895.1:17754865-17782882 GCF_008632895.1 Mastomys coucha | reverse complement strand
TATATATATATATATATATATATTATAAATCAGTCTGTCACCCTTTTCCATTGTACAGAAGTCAGGTAGTAAGAACCTGAGAGACCATGGACCCTGCAGTGATACAAATCTCATGGAAATCCAACAGAGTCCATTCGCCAGCTCTGGGCAAGTCATCTTGCTGCACCTCCATTTTCTCATCTTTAAAGTGGTAATCACATTGTGTACCACACACTGTGCATGTACAAGAATAAGATTCATGGTAGAGGAGTGGCAGCTGTTATTGATTGATGCTCAGTAGGTATGAGCCCCCTTCTCCTGTCTGGCCATACTACAAGGAAAACATGTTTCACTGAAGGAACTTGAGTTGGCAAGAAAAGAACCTCAGTAGACAAAATCTTCTTTGGCTTTGGACCTTCCACATCACCAAGGGCCGCCAGGCATCAGTGGTGCCCATTACGAGGACTCAGGGTAGGTGTTTATCATGCCAGGATGATGAGCTCCTGGGGCAGTTCTCTGAGTTCTAGTCCTGGAATGTCCATCTTCATTGTATATAACCTTATAAAAAATGACCACCTCTACAGGTGAGCACAAACTACCCCCCACACGTGAATATTAACAATACTAAAATCATCTGAAATAAGATTTAATGAGAAAGAGCTACTTAGGCACACGTCATAGAACTTGCCAATTCCTTTACACTGTTTTATTTCTTAACTTGGTCTAACGTTGGTCTTCATTTTGTCACATTAATTGTAACTCATCCATCCCCGTGTTGACAAAAGATTGACGGTGTATGAACTGTGCTTAACCTTAGAGTTTGGCAAACTTTGGGGAGAGCTCTCCACCCTCACCTGCTGGAGGGTTAACCTCCCTCATTAGCAGGCTTAGGAGCCCTTCAGCCTGCACATCAGTCACAAGACCCCAGCCTCTAGCATGCCATCTAGAACCTAGTCACTCGCTCTTCCTGTGTTTAGTTACACTAAGACAGAAAATTCTTCAGGGACCTCTCAGCCCTATGCCCATTGGCTTATGTCAGAAACACCCTCTCTGACCCCCTGGGCTCCTGCTACTCCTTATCTTCTTTTGGGGAGGGGAGGTGCTAGGGATCAAACCCAGGGCCTGGTGCATGTGTTCGGGCAAGTGTTCTATCACTGAGCCACACTCCCGACCTTTCTGTTTTCTCTTGCAGGGTGACATAGCTTCAGGTCTGTATTCTTAGCTTTCTGCATATACCTAAGCTCTCCACTATGTACAGCAAGAAAGGCTGCTCTTTTCTTCTTTTAAACAAATTTGAATTCTAAAAGCAAATGATGCTTTGAAAAAAAAAAATTCAAGCAGGGCAGTGGTGGTGCATGCCTTTAATGCCAGCACTTGGGAAGCAGAGTCAGGCAGATTTCTGAGTTTGAGGCCAGCCAGGTCTACAGAGTGAGTTCCAGGACAGCCAAGGCTATACAGAAAAACCCTGTCTCGAAAAAACAAAAACAAAACAAAACCCAAAAAATAAATAAACAAAAACAAAAACAGAAAAACCCTTCAAATTCTCCTTGTTTTAAGGGCTATAAAGCTTTTCTGTGACCCTGTGAGGGAGGATACTTGCTGTTCATTTATCTAACACCACCAAATCTACAATCCCAAGAGTGATATTCATTGTAGACTCTGAATAATGATGTGTTAGTGCAGCTTTGAGGACTATACAAAATGGACCAGTCTGGGGCATGGAGAGAACTCAGGGGTCTCATGTGCTGGGTGAGCAGGCTTATGGAATCTATGTTGCCCTCTCCACTTTGTTCTGAGTCTAAATCTACACTCCCAGAAGTCCAGTCTGCTGAATGAAGGATGTGGTTATCATTTACATCACAGTTTTGTTGTTGTGGTGGACAAAGAAGCTGTTGATCTTTATTAAACCTCCTCACTGGGCTGCTTGAACAGCAGTGGATTAGATGGATGTGGTCCTCATCTTTAGGATTCCTACAATTGAAACAAAAGGGAAAAACTGAACTAAGTCATCCGACTAAGCACTTAGTTCCACTCTGATAGCATGAAGAAAGCACTCTGGGTGGTGACCAGGGAGCAGCTGTGAAGAGCTCCGCCCAGAGCTCCTGCTGACCCTCCTCCTCTAACTTCTCAACCCAGGCTGAGCAGTCTGTGAGCTGCATCTTCGACTGCTCCTTCTTCCACTTCCAATCCTGTTAAAGGAAGGTGTGGACCTTTAATGCTAGATAGCTCAAGTGCTTCCAACAGGAGAGTAATAGAGCTGGCATCCTGTGGACCCAGGCTATAGCCCTGCAGATCAGCAAGTGTAAGCACAGTTCAAACATCTTAACAAGATGGCGCTGCCTCCCCAAGCTGACCATGTGGTTTTCTCATCGAACTTGCAACCCAGTGATGTAGAGCACTGAGGACCAGCAGCCTTAAATCTCCTTCCTAGTTCTCAATTTTCCTGCTATTTTGTTTTGTTTTGTTTTGTTTTTTTGAACCAAGGTCTCACAGCTCCAACTGTCCTCAAACTTTCTGTACAGCTAAGGATGGTCATGAGCTTCTAATCCTCCTGTCTCCACCTCCTAAGTGTTAGAAGTACAGGCATACATCACCATACTCCCTTGATACAATGCTTGGGATTGGACTCAGGATTCTCTCGTTAGGCAAGCATTCTACCAAATGAGCTACATCTTCAGCCTCTCTCCTGCTTTCCCTAAATTATCTCCTTACTCAATGCATCTCAGGAAAAATCGGACAACCATATATGCATTATCCCTTGAGAGCCTTTGTGTCAGGCTCGATGATTGTCTTTTGAGAAGAAAGTATGAGAAATGAACACTTTCCTCTCCTTCGCCCTAGGATGATGGCACCATTACAAAGAGATATGCAGCCTTCCAGTGACAGCCATCATAACCTTCCCTGGCTAGGCCACCATGCCTCTGGAGAGGGCAAAGATGTCCAGAAGAATGCCACTTGCTGAGCTCTGTAATATAACATAAAGAAACAGCTAACCCAAATGTCCCTCTGAGGATGGTTAAATAAATTATCTGTAGAATGAGAATGAAGTAGAAGTGGAGCCCCTAGATGGCAAGGGTGGTTAAAGACAAGTCTCTAGCTGCAGATCATTATCTCTGGAACGTTCTTACTAACCAGAAGGAAAGTGTTCAAATCTGTGTTTACATACGCATTTTCTGAAGTCTAGCCAGTGAAACAAGGGACTTATGAGACACTGCCCAAAAGGATTTAGGGGAAAAGATAATTCATTCACTGTATGAGGCACTTTCAATAATTTGACTATTAGTCATGATGAGCAACTATTGTGCTGCGCATGTGCTCATGAAGGAGAGGGGTGTATAGGGTGTGTGCAAGGATAGTGTGTGCACACGGAGTCTAGGGATCGATGTTGAGTGCTGTTCCTTGGACACCATTTGCCTTGTGTTTCGTGCCTCGTTAAATCTGGAGCGCACCAGTTTGACTAGATTGGCCGCAGCAAGCTCCATGGAGCCACCTGTCCCTACCTCTGACACTAGAATTGTAAGCACACACCACTATGCACGGCCCTTTCTGTGGGTCAATGTTTTAGAAGTAAACAGTGAAGTAAAGGGCACTAGATATGGGGAAAGGAAACAAGGAAAGCAGCAAAAAAACAAATGAAAGGGGCTTTCGGGAACGGAAAGGCGTTGGGGAGGGAACGGGAGCTCCGCATAGAAAAAGGTGGGTGAATCTAGCAGTGTAGCTGTGCACATGGGTGGAAACTCACAGGGAACTGTATGTGTCAAAATGCACATAAGAAACAAAAAGTCCGGGGCTGGCGAGATGGCTCAGCGGGTAAGAGCACTGACTGCTCTTCCGAAGGTCCTGAGTTCGTATTCCAGCAACCACACGGTGCCTCACAATCACCTGTAATGAGATCTGACGCCCTCTTCTGGTGCGTCTGAAGACAGCTACAGTGAATTATGCTGGAGCGAGTGGGCCCGGAGCGGTCCTGAGTTCAATTCCCAGCAACCACACAGCTGATAACTCACGGCCATCTGTACAGCTACAGTGTACTCATACACATAAAACAATTCATAAAATAATAATAAAAAGGAACAAAAAGTGCTTAAGTCCTACATGGAGATCACACTGCTCTACAGTTATGCAGTCTGAGTTTAACTCTATTTCTATCCACGTTTGAACTTTTATCCACTGTTGTCTCTGATGATTTCACCTAAGAAAGCTGATGATGATTGGTTAACTGTGATACACAAAATCACATAAAGATGTACATTATTTTAATCCTTAACCAAAAACTATTCTAATAGGAAGTTATCTCTACTTCATGAGAAATCCGCCAGTCCTAAGAAGTTACTATTTGCCTAACGTTGTGTAATTTTCAGAAGATGGATTCAGGATGTCTCTGAGGCTTTTGCTTTCTATGCTAGCATCACAGATTCCGTCATGAAAACTTTGAGATGGATTCTATTATCCCCAGGTAGGAGATGAGGGGAAAGGGAGCTTAGAAATTTTAAGTGTGCTTTACCCAAACGTTTATTGCAGTATAAGGAAAAGAGGATCAAAGACTAGGAGTGTATGTCAGTGGTAGAGCACCGACCCTGTGTGCACAAGACCCTGACCCTGAGTTCCACCTCCAACACAGGGCAGGGATGGACAAACTCAGGTGAGCATCTCTACATGACCCACAATAGTCTCCACTATTACCAAACAGTTTATCTCCTTGGTAACATGGTTTACAACGCTCATTTCTGGGCAGGGGAGGTCATTCAGCAAGTAAAGCTGCTTCCCACCAAGCCTGATGACCCCAGCTCAGCCCCTGAACCCCACGGGATGAAGGAGAGAACAGATTCCTACAAGTTGACCTCAGACCACCGAATGTGCACCATTTCATGCACACACACACTCACCCACAAATAAATAAATATAATATATTTGTTAAAGAACCTATTTCCAGTAGTATTAAAGGAGACATTGACTTAGGCATACAAGGCCCAAAATATAATTTTGAAAAAGAAAAAAGACCTAGCATGTACAAGACCCTAGGTATGATTCCCCAGCACGGTATAAACCACAGGTGATGGTAAACACCTGTAACCACAACAATCCAGAAGTGAAAGCAGGAGGTATCAAGGAATCCTACACAGTGGGTAGACCAGTGTAAGCTGCGTGGAAACCTTCCCTCTCTCAAAACAAAAAAAATGGTTAGAAAGACAGGAAGAGAGGGAGGGGGAGGGGGGAGGGGAAAGGGAGCGGGGAGGAGAGACCCCGTTCCTGAATAAAGTTTGTGTTCTCCACATCTCCACGTCACATCACACAAAGTTTAACTGTGCTCGTGGGACTCTCCCTTAGCGTATTCTCTCACCCCTCATAGCTACTACCCTAGAGAAACTCCCAACTTCACAGGAAAAGGAGGAGGGCTCTGAGGCTGTATAAATAAAGACATTGTGCAACAGACCGTGTGGATTGTGGGAAGGCAGTTAGAGCACTTGCCCTCTGCATTTTAGGATGAGCTTACTCATCCATGATGTTCCAGGGCAGGGGAAAGCGCTGCTGGATGATAGATAGGCCATCCTTCACAGGTGAGGCCTGAGCCATTGACCCATCATCTGGAGGGCATGACATTGAATTGCCAGGCAGGGGGCGGGGGTGATGGATTTGCACTGGTCTCTGTGTGCTCTCCGTTCCTTTGTCCCAGTGTGAGCGATGACAAGTATTTGAGGGCATTGGAATTCAAGAGGTGGTATTGTCATGATATACGAGATTAGCAATAGCCTGTGCAACCTTAGAGCAAGGACAAAGAGCAGGAGCCTGGGCAAACCCTGAGAATGTGTGACCCATTTTCTCTCTGGCTTTATACAATCGAGCGACGAGATAAGAAACTATTCGAAGCTGTTTTCAATGTCAGCAACAGCTCATGTTTCCATAAATAGGATGAAACAGAGAGCTCAAGCACAGTGCCCTGAGCCTAGTGTGAGACAAGTTCTTTTTATGGTATGTGTTAGATTTATATGCCTCTGTCTCTGTGCTTTATAACAAGGCCATCCTGCCAGCATGCCCTTAGAATGGGACAGAGGCAATATTTCCTTCTGGCGGGAGGCAGGGATACAGGGGGAGAGAGACGCAGCTTTATCATGCAAAGGAGCTAGAAGAAGGGCTCATCCCCAAGAGGCCCTTAGAGAAGATAAGTGGAGAAGACTAGATGAATATTTATCTAATAAACCCTGATTGTAAGCAACAGGTGAGCTAGCATATAAACTACCTTGAAGTCATCAGGAAACTCCAAAAAAGGCTGCATCAAATTGCAAATGATATGACTTTCTTCTAATGATAGATATTAATTACACCAGGGAAGACTGTAATAGGACCATAAAATGGGTGTTTGTACCTTCATTATTCAGTATTTCATACCATGACGATAAAGCCATAATGACAGAATAACAAACAAGCTTTTTATTTATATATTTGCCTCAATGGAAGCCAGACTTTGAAAGTCAAATCCCAGTTAGGAGGAAGTTGGTAAAAGGCACACAGAGACACTGGCAAGGAGCGGGCAGAGATCTCAGGGACAGAAGACTATGAGAGGTCAGTCAAAAGACGGCGGGAAAGACATGTGTTTCCTTATGACACGCACACCCTTAAGACTGCATCAAGATCTTCGTGTGAGTATCCTAACAATTGGGGTTGTGGAGAGTGTGTCTCTGACTTGGACTCTGTTGCCTACTTTTGGATCCCTTTCCCCTAGTTGGGCTGTCTTGTCTGGCTTCTGTAGAAGAGCATGCATTTAGTCCTGATGTGACATATTGGAGGAACAGGGCTCAGAGAAGGAGGATAATGGGGAAGGAGTGGGAGAATGGAACTGGGAAGAGAGGAGGGAGTGGGACTTCAATCAGGATATAAAGTGAATTAATTAAGTAATTAATTAATTGGAAAAAGTCTTGTCTCCCTGCTAGGGGATGGCAGCACGTTTTTGATGTGTTCAAAACCACACAGAGCCTGGGAAACAATACCTTCTTCCCATGACACAGAGAGAGCGGCTCTTGTGTCGCCCACCGAGTAGCACCTGTTACTTTTATCCTTGCTGAATGCTCTGTGGGCTTCTGAAGTCCTGGTGAAGGGCAGAATCAAGCTGTGGGAGACCAAGAGTAGGTGGAATCAAGCTGTGGGAGACCAAGAGTAGGTGGAAAGGCCAGCGGACTGAGATCACCTGCTAGCTGAGAAGCAAGGCAGGAAACAGTGGGTGGAAAGGCAGGCAGGAGCTGTGCCTGAACACACAATGCAAACAAACCAGGGAAGGTGAAGAGCGTTACCGTAATTTACTAAATAGCGTGTTCAAAGAGCAAGGTAAACTGGGAGAGGAGAAGGGAAGAGAGAGACAGCGATCTGACTTCCCTGGAATCCTAAAACTACCTCCATGCTAAGGGCTCTGGGTAACAAGTCACTCCTCCAGCCAGCCTGCCCCCTGTCTGCTTTGTTAGCCTGTTTCAGTGCTTCAAACTCTACTCAGTTTGATATTTTTGTAGATTGAGTTTGTAGTTCCTGATTGCTTGTGACTCCTCCCCACCCCCTTTTTTTATTCTACTAATGGAGAAAGCAAGTACTTTCCCCATTTCAAAGAAAAATAAAATGGCCCACTCTGAGTTTTTCTTCAAGTGCTCTCTCTCTCTCTCTCTCTGGAGACAGATAAAGGAATAGGATTGTTTATGTATTTTGTTATTTAAGATTCTGGTTTCATTGGGTTGTTCTATCAGTATGAATTGTAGAAAACCAACCTGGAAAAGAAAGGCTGTGGGTGAAGAAGGAAACCCCAGCTATGTCTATCCCACCAGCTCTGAAATAGTAAAACCCACAGTGGGTGAGGCACTGGTGAAGAAAGGGCACCTTTAAAAAACCTCGCAGTGAAACTGATAATGTAAAAAGACTTGAAGAGGACTGAAGGGGCAGATTAGTGCTCATCTCTTTTGTGGAAAGTGAAAGGTGTTATGTTCCATCCACAGCATGACAGAAAGAAAAGGGAAAGAAGGAGAGAAGGGAGAGGGGAAAGGAAGGAGTGAGGGAGGGGGGAAATGAGGGAGAGAAGGAGGGAGAGAGGGAGTGAGAAAATGGGATGGAAAGAGTAAAACTCTGTAAAACTTACCATACAACACCTCAAATACAAAAAGTCTAAGTCACAAATGGAAAGTGTAACCCGTTTTATCAGGAACCACAATGAATAGCACAAGGCTGCTCACTTTGGCTAGAGATATTCATACACTTGAAACTATATTCTTCATTTATATAATATACATGTTGCTGGATGCTGAGATTATACACGTAGTTAATTTTGTCTCTGGGATGTAGGCCACTTTATGTCAGGGAACAAAGCCACCCTGTTATCCTCACATCCAGGTAATAGACTGGGGACTGAAAGACTGATTGATGCCCTGAACACCTGTTTTCCAGTCACGACGAGGAGTTTCCTAAGAACAGGCTTCGACTTGACTCAGTGTGATGACATCTCCTGAACAGGAGGATAAAGCAACGGGAAGCATGCTCCCTTCACACCCACACAGCAAACACATGAGTCTCCCATGCCAATGATAAACTACTCCAGAACACTAACCCTAACCATAACCCTAGCCCTGAACTGGAAGAGCAAAGGACAGGAAGCATACTCCCATCACACCCACACATCAAAAACCGAGTCTCCTGTGCCATTGATAAACTACTCTGGAACCCTAACCCTAACCTTAATTCTAAACCTAACCCTCACCTTAACCCTCTCCCTAACCCTAATCTTAATTCTAACCCTAGACCTATCCCTAACCCTAACCTTAATTCTAACCCTAGACCTATCCCTAACCCTAACCTTAATTCTAACCCTAGACCTATCCCTAACCCTAACCTTAATTCTATCCTCCTAACCTTAACCCTATCCCTAACTTATATACTAGAAGGCTCATCTGATAGTTACACGTCCCCCTGCGTGAACCCAGATATGAGCAGTTAAGAAGGGAAACAGAGGCTCTGTCTTTTTTCCATAGTGCATTTGTTCCATGAAAACTTACTAGGTGCTACTACATTCAAAATAATTAGAAAATAAATTATTCATGGGGCTTGGTAGAATGTTTGCTTATGCCACAGCCCTGGATTCAATCCACCAGTTGTATGAAGTGGGTGCAGGGGCACACACGTTTAATGGCAAGATTTTGGAGGTAGGGATGTTCTCAGCTACATAGCCAGCCAGTTTGAGGCGAGCCTGCATATATGAGGCCCTGTCTCAAAAAATAGCCACAGTATGTCTGTCTGGATCATTCATGGAAAAGAAAATCAGATAAGGAGTAAAGAAAACTGCTTCTCTAGGCAAAGAGTTAAGAGTGGAGTGAAGAGTACAGTGCCGAAGTCGTAATTGCTTCCAGTGGGAGATGAAAGCGAGTTTTCCAGGTAAGAGTAACAGTCTTGTGGTGTGAATCTGAAACCCTTCCACGGCTCGTGTTTTCACTGCTCTGGCCTCAGACCATGGTTATGGAGCTTGTGGAGCTCTCAGGAGGTAAGGCCCAGATGGTAGAAGTCAGTCACTAGGGGATACAGCATCCTGGATCTGGCCTGCCCTCCTGCTTTCTTACCCCCAGGGATATGAAGAAGTCCCGTCTCACACACACACACACACACACACACACACACACACACGCCACGAGCTCCTCCAAGCTTCCCTATGAGCCAATAGGCCATGAGCCAAAGGAAAGCTATCCTCCTTTAAGATTGTTTTTATACTAATACACACAGAAAGCAAGTGAACTGGGTGGAGGACCTGGGAAGACCCTGTGCCATTAAAATAACACTTAAAGGATTTGGGTGGGAAAGGGAAATAACGGCAGTTTGTTTTGAAAAAATAAACTAGGCTTATCGTTCAAGAAATTTTTGTCAAAATTCTGTAATGTGCCAGAAACTAAGAGTCAAGATAAAAAGTGTGATAAAGGCCTTCCCACCACTGTATTCCCAGCAAGACATGGGTATTGGTGACATCTGGACATCATTAGCAATGAATCACCTCAGGAACCACTTTATAACTAATGAGTCAGACGATGCATTTTAATATAATCTTGAGGCAGTTTCCACAAGCCTTAAGTTGGAGTGCTGATGTCATATGTCGTTCATATTCAAGAAACTCCGGGGTTTTGTGAATGTGATGAACAAGCAAATCAGTAAATGTTGCACAATGTGATGTATGCCATGAGAAATAAAGACGGGGCAGCTTGATGAAGTCAGCAAATCAGAGGAGGCAAAAATGGCAGGAGTGGATGAGAAGGATAAGGCCACGAAATTGTCTCAAATGCTCTACAGAGCAGCCATGAGATAACACCCTTTTGTAGACTGTGGGAGGTATTTATCAGAAACAAACCATACAGAGATATTTCTCCACTGTCTGGGGTGCTAAGCACTGCTGGTTCAACTGTAGTTCAGGCCTTTACCACCAAGTACTTTCTGCTCCCATCTAGCCTGTTATTCTACTTGGTCACTGTAGTGCTTGAAAAATCATGGCTCTTGACCCATATATCTGAATGCTTAGTGAGTGGCATGAAGAGGTTTGGCCTTGGAGTGGGTGTGATCTTTTTGGAGAAAGTGTACCACTGGAGGTGGGCTTCGGTATTTCAGAAGTTCAAGCCAGACAAATCGGCTAACTCTTTCTCCCTGCTGCCTGGGGATTTGGAATGTAGAACTCTTAGCATCTCTCCATCACTATGTCTGCCTGTGTGCCACAATGTCCCAAGCCATGATGCTAATGGACTAAACCTCTGGACTTTAAGCCAGTCCCAATGAAATGTTTTCTTCTATAAGAGTTGCTGTAGTTATGGTGTTTTTTCACAGCAATAGAAACCCTAACTAAGACAGTCACCTATGTGCTTGAAATTCTTAAAGTTCTCCATTGCTTCTTAATGGGGTGATTAAGACTTATAATGCCCTGGTTGACCAGCTCTTTTTGTAACCCCCTCCTAATGCTTTCTGCTGCTCTTCAGTTCCATCAGCAGGCCTTTCTTTAGGCCCTCATACTTTCTTCATTCATAAGCCATCTAAACTTGTAGTTCTCTAAGCCATTCCCAACCTGAGACCTCAGTGACCTTCTAGTGGAACATGTCTGAGTTCCCTTGGGCAGGGTTGCCTGGTAGTTCGTTTTCACAACTGTACTGTTGTAGCATCATATGCATTGAGATAGCCACATGGTAAATATCAATTTCCACCAAGTCTAAAGACCTGGTCTGTTTTCTATCTTACCTCCACTTCTTGAGGATGGTTGTTGTCCATATTACCACTCAGTATTTGTTTGGTCATTGAATCATTTCTATAGGATATGCCTAAGTACAAAGGCTGGTGGTCATATTTATGACAAAAGATCAATAACATGAAATACTTTGGAGAAATTTAGTAGGTTGGAGGTTATTAGATGACCATGGACTCTGTGATTAGATAGCTGCTGTGATTTAAATACGAAATGTTTCCCATTGTGCTACGTGTTCCAACACTTGGTCCCCAGCTAATGTCACTATTTTAGAAGGCTTTTAGGAAGTAAAACCTTGTTGGAGGGAGTAGGGCCTTGAGGTTTGGTAGCCTGGCCCCATCTCCTCTCTGCTCACGACTTCCTGACTGTGCGTATGATATGATAGCTGCCTCATACTCCTACATCATGCCTTTCCTACCCTGATGGATTGTTCCCTTCCAACTGTAATCCAGACTAAATCCTTTCTCCCTTAAGAATCCTGCTTCTTGTGTAGCATTTGATCACAGCAATGAGAAAATGGCTAATAATTTCCCTATGGTGGCTAAGCAGTTTCCATAGCAAAATCACCAAAGAGAATCTTTAAGTGGTGATTAAATAAAGCTAGGAATATGAATGACCTGATTAAGAGTGGAAGAGAAATGAAAAATTAAAAGAGAGGCTGAAAGGAGACACCAAAGTCAAAGAAAGAACTACCTAGGAAGGAAGGAAGAACTAGGAAGTTTGTTGGGATGGAAACAGCAAGAACTGATCACAAAACTGAAGGAGAAGGAGAAAGGCATGAGGTGTAGCTGATGCAACAAGAAGCCAGGAAGAGAAGAGGATTGACACATGGAGACATCACCCTTAAACCCTGAAAGAACAGCACATCCTGCTTTAAAACGAGTGGGAATGAGACATCAGAGTTCCAAGATTTGTGGTAAGTGGTTTAGGTGCATTATATATTTTTTAATTCACACAATAATTCTACCATGTCAGCATAATTAGCTGGGTTTTCCACATGACAAACTAGGCATCTGCTGCCAGTGAATGCTGCCTCAGGCTTCCATGTTTATGGACTGTCTTCTTCCAGGCAGTCTAATCCATTCTAAGTGGATTTCACAGATAAATAGTATTTGAGCAAAGCATTATCTCAAGCTTTTAACAAAAAACGACCCCTTTCTAGTTGTTTCTTGCCTTTGGAGACAAAGGCGTTCAGATATGAGGCTCACTAACAGCAGTAGAGGGGAGTTTAGCTGAGAAGTGTCTCCTGAACAGCCCTCGGTAGTCCCACTGGCTCTTGGAACTAACCACATGGTCCCAATCACCATGAATATCACAGACATAAATATAATTGATGTCTTTATTATGACTAGCCACATGAAATGTTTCCATCTTAATGGATGTTACTAGATCACAAAGTCCTTCTTTGGACTAGCTCTCCATAATTGCTACTTCCATCACTCCTTAAACAATTGTTTTGACATACTGAAGCCCCCTCCCTTCTTTTCTTGCTTTCAAACAGGGTCTCAAACACCCAGTGCTAGCCTCCAGCTCACTATGTAGCCAAGAATGCCCTTGAACTTCTGACCTCTCTGGGTAGACCTCTTGAGTGCTGGGATTAGGTGCTGCCACTCCACTCCTGGTGTATGTGGATAGAACCTAGAGTCGCATGCATGCTAGTCAGAAACTCTACTAAGTGAGATACATTCCAACATCAGATGCTATCCAGTCCTTAAACATAATCTGCTTGATATTTTATTGTACCCAGTAAATATGATGGTGGGCACCCTCAGAGAGGACCACATCTTGGCCTCTGGATTATCAGTAGTTTCTGGGGAACTAGACAGTTGTTAAATTAAGAATCTGTAGATGACTAGATTATCTTAAATTGGCTGGTGGGTATAATCAAAGTACTTATAAATGAAGGAAGGAAGCAAGACAGAGTTGAAAGGGGTTGAAGGTACAAAAGCTGATAACTTGACAACTACAATCAAGTGTCAAGTAAGGCAAATAAGTATAGGCAGCTTTGACAACCTGCTGAAGAGATACAACCTACTTACCCCTTGATGAACTCAGTGAGACATGTTTCAGGATCTCTGACCTCCAGGACTGTAAAATCACAAGTTTGTGTTGGGATAAGCCAATATATTTGTGTTGATTTAATCCAACACAGTAGGAAACAAATGCAAATATCTTTAACTAACTCTTCTCCTGTGCCACCATCTTACTGGGGACACTGAATGCCATTTAAGATGGACCTTATACTGGTTACACCACATTCTTTACCACAAGTTCTCATCTAGTCAGGCATGGTGGTGATCAACTGCAACCTTAGTATTTAAGAGATAGAGGTCAGAGAATGGGGAATTCAAGGTCATCCTTGTCTACATAGCAAGTTCAACGTCAGTCTGAGCTACATGAGATCCAGTCTCAAACAACTAAACACATGGGCCTAGGGAGATGGCTTAGTAGTTAAGAGGACATTCTTACAAAGGACCAGAGTTTGGTTTCCAGCATGCTTGCAGGAAGGTTCACAATCACCTGGAACTCCATCGCCAGGGGATCCAATGCCCTTGTCTACCACATTCTCTCTCTCTCTCTTTCTCTCTCTCTCTCTCTCTCTCTCTCTTTCTCTCTCTCTCTCTCTCTCTTTCTCTCTCTCTCTCTCTCTCTCTCTCTCTCTGTCTGTTTCTCTCTCTCTCTCTCTCTCTCTCTCTCTCTCTCTCTCTCTCTCTCTCTCTGTCTGTTTCTCTCTCTCTCTCTCTCACACACACACACACACACACACACATCATGTTATTAAAAATGAAATAAATCTTTTCAGAAAACTAAATAAAACCAAAGGAAAAAACTTAAAAAAAAAAAAACCATAAACACAAAGTTCCCAACAAATAGCTTTAGAATTTGCTTCTCTGCTCTGGTTCTTGAATGTGGGTCTATCAGACTCACCTTCTGGGCTTATTAAGACCAAGAACATTTTATTGTTTACATTCTGACTTTACATTTTAATAGTAGTGTCCTTTTTTCTTTTTGAACCTCTTCTAAAGGTTACAAGGTCAAAGGAAAGGAGTTCAACCTTACAGTTGATTGAGCATTCCAGACTGAATACGCCTTATTTTCCAAAGTCAGTGGGTGTAAACTATGCAACATTTCATTACAACTTTGCAAAAGGAAGTCAGTAGAGTAACAAGACAATATGCAGATTTATTAATATTTCAGAAAAGGTAGAGCTAATTAAGCTTTTGAGATGTGTTTCTATGTCAGCCCCAAGAAGAAACTTGCCATAGACGGAGGTTGTGTCATACAGTAGGGGAACAATGGTGTCAATATTTAAAAAGAAGTTGCAGAGAGGATTTTTGAACGGATGCCATGCCAAGTCTCCTGCTGTCACCATTACATTGTATGTATTGAAATATTGCACCATGGTGATAAATACATCCAATTGTGTGTCTGCCTAGATAAAGGTCTGAGTCACCTACTTGTCTATCTATATTCACGCAAATCACAAAGCAGTCTTGTTCCACAACACCATTCCCCAGTGTCACCTAAGGCAATTCTTGGGTTCTCTGCTACATATTACAAGACTAGAGACATGGAGACTCCTTCTGCTACATTGGAGCAGTATAGCCACATCAGTTCCTTAAGAGATTTTTCTTAAAGTAAAAGCAATCCATTCATTTTTACCTTTAAAAAAAACCCATGTTCTCATTTTTTTACCATCTGGTCTTTCTCAGCACTACCTCTGAAACATGTTTTCCCAGATGTTAGGTTTTGGCTCTGTGATGGATAGTTTTATCTGTCAACTCAATCCAGTCTAGCTTCAACTGGAAAGAGTCTCAGTGACGGATCATCTATATCAGGTGGACCGGTGAGCATGTCCGTGGGGCTTGTTCTTCATTACCTTAACTGATAGGGGAAGACTCAGCTTGAATGAGAGGAATCCCATTCCCTGTTTTGCGACCGTGGACTGTATAGGAGTATGGCAAGCCAGCTAAGTATTTCCGTCTGCACACATTCATTTCTCTTTGCTCCTGACTGTGGCTATGTGTGACTAGCTGTCTCGGGTTCTTGCCCCTGCAACACTTCCCACAGCTAAAATCTCCTTTTTAATCCTCTAACTTGTCTGTCGTCAGTGTATTTCATCACAGCAATAAACACGAAATTAGAACGATCTCCACGGCTTTTCAAAAGCTACCATTAAACCCTAATCACCGAGGCTTTGCTCCTCGCGGGAGACGGATAGTTTTGGTTTTGATTTTTAGATTTTGTTTTGTTTGTTTGCTTGTTTGGTTGGTTGGGTTTTTGTTTTGTTTTGTTTTGTTTTGTTTTGTTTTGTTTTGTTTTTTTGAAACAGTATTGCTATGCATCTCAGGCCAAATTTCAGCTTCGGCCTCCTAAAGGCTGGGATTCCATCATGAGCCATCACTATCAGTCACCCACAGAATTCCTGAGGGTGCAGGTTTGAGGAATTATTTGTAATTCTCGTGGATTCCAAGGTGATGCTGAGGTCACTGCCGTGGGACTATACCCTGAAAAGCTATGTTCTAAATCAAGCCCAAGTGACCAGTTGAAACTGCTCTAGTTGTACGCTGGAGCAACCGATCCACCTATGGTGAGTGTGCGTAGCCGGCTCAGTTTCCGCTCCAGAAAAACACCCTAATGCGACTAATCTGCCAGCTGATATCTGCTTTAATCAGTTTTACTGCTGTTCTCCAAGTTCTCTGGACACAAAGAAACCACTCTGAAAATATGAACCTTAAAATGAGACATATATGTGAATAAATGCCTAGCAGACCCCACAGTCAGTAGAAGCAGGCTCTGCAGAGCTTACAAACAACCCAACAATTTTGCCTCAGTCGTCTGCTTATGTCAACAAGCAGAAAAGAAACTACTGCTCAGACTCTCTATCTAATAACACTAAGAAACAAGGCGTCCACTTTACTTTTAATATTTTATATTACACAACAAAGAATTTTTAGAACTTTCCCAAGCCACATTTTAAAAACTAAGGTTAAAAAAAAATCACACAAAAGGAAGCAAATTTGTGTTTTAACTGATCATCTAATGAAATAGACCTCCTCCAGCAACTAATAAAGCATGTCTTTTAACATTAGTAAATTCGGAAGATGCCTCTTTAATACAATGGAGAAGTGTATATTGGTCCTCAGCTCATTAGTTTTAGTATGCCCTATTAAAATATCTTACTTGCATTTTTGTATCTGCCAAGATGTCAGTTCTGACATGACTCTCTTCAGGCGAAATGTGGTTGGCCTTTCCTCGTTTTTCGCTGACACAGAAAATGAACAATTTCCTAACATCATTTAGGATAATGCTATCTGAATCATAGGAAGTTCAAGTATAAATGAGGTGCACATGCCAAGTCATCTGCAGAAAGGTACAATTTTACAACTGGCTGAATTAGTTCAGGGCATGAAAATTTAGCAGCCAGGCTAACCAGTTTTAAGAGTACATCTGACTGATAAAAAAAGAAAAGGAAAGAAAATTTTCAATCCATAAAAGGACCCGGCTTTAGGATCCGCATTTCCATTTGCATATAACGTTTGACTTTAATCTAATGTATGTGCAAGTTGTTTCCTGCAATGCTGAGCATTAACTATAAAGCACCCTTATCTAAGTGTATTTGATGATTTGGGTTGGCCATTAAAATATTTAAATTGAGCACTTAAGTACAGTTTAGAAAATTATATTCTCTACATTTGAAATAACCGTAAATAAAACTCTCTTTAAATTATTATGGAAGAATAATGCTAAGTGAAAAAAGCAGAATACAAAATTGAATCTACACTGTAATTGCAACTATATAAAATTGGTTATGCATGCAAACAAGATTGGAGGAAACAGGGAAATGTAAGTGATTTAAGAAAGTACGTTGAAGAGTTGCTTTTAAAACCCTCATTCTCTTTACAGTTCTTTTCTGTAAAATTTCCAAAAACATTTAAACCCTTTTAGGGAAGTTGTGTGTTCTCTTAAATTGAATTGTTTCCTATCATTCCTATAAAAATGGAAAAGATAGTTTGAGGATAAGGTTGTGCAGCTGCTATCTCCCTTCATTCAAAGAACTATATTTTAAAGCTCATGTGAGGACATATATTAATGCATGTTTCCAGGCATTATTATTGCCATTCGTCACTAGCATTAAATCATCAAAAATACTAGTCCTCTAACCAGAAGTAATCATGGAATCATAATAAAGACAAATGAACTAAATTACTGATGAGTTGAAAGTTGCAGCCTTTTGATGAAACAGCCAGCAGGAATTGTCAGACTAATTAACTCAGGGTCAAGCCGCTGCTGAACCAAATGCCAGAATGATCAAAATCCAATACAGGCTATGCCCCGTTACTCCACTAAGACTACGTATTTGTACTTAAGAGTAATGATCTGATATGTTAAGAAAGTTCAGCTCAGTAAAAATAACTGCTGGTGAAAACTATTTGTGCCAGGGCTGGTGTCAGCAAATCGCTCAAGTTCTTGTAGTGCAGTTCAGCCTGTGCAGTTCTGGAAGTGAGGGCTTCCTAACATCTCACGCCGTGTAGGCCCGAGGACGACCTCCAGTTTAACTTCACATTCTCAACCATATTGCTATGTGGTGAGAAGCAGAAATGATCTGAGGAACTGGGGCTTGGGGTAACAGAACACACCTTTAAAAACGCAGGATTAAGGGACTGGAGAGAGAAACTCAGTGGCCAAAAATGCTTGCTGTGCAAGCATGAGAACCCACATTAAAAAAAAAAAAAGCCAGGCCCAGTGGTGCCTCTCGGTAGCCCCAGCACTAGGGAGGTGGAGGCAGGTGCTTTTCTGAAGCTCACTGGCCAGCCAGCCTAGCCTGCTTTGAAGGTTCCAGGCCAGTGACAAAGTTGGGGAAAGTGAACGAAGCCAGTCAAGGTTATTGTCTGTCCTTCACACAGACACGTGTGTATGCATATTCATGCTTATTCATGAACACACACACTGCTTAGGCCTAAATAGACAGACTACTACTGCTGCTAATGATGCCCAGCACTCCCCACCCCCTCCCAACCAACCCCCACTCCCCACCCTAACCACTTATCTCTCAGTTTAAGGAGATGAGGCTTAAACAGTCCTCCTTCCTTTCCTGGCTTCCTTAATCATTCCCATTGTCCATGCTAAACTGTAATCCATTCATAAAAATATTTTAAGAGCTTTAAGTTAGTATCTCATGTTATAGGTTATCAGTATAATGTCTTCAGCTCTTCAAGTATCTGTGTTAACCACCTTCACCTCCATCCCCAAAACACTCACACACAACCAGCGTGCATGTATTTGTTTCAACATAAATGAAGGTAGGATTGACCCAGGAATATAGCACATGTTGAGCTGGGTACAGTGAAATGAGACATGTATTCAGGTGTTCGTCAGTGGTTTTCAATGGGAGCCATTGATACAGTTGTCACAAAGAAGGGGATGTGTTACTGGAACCCACAGCTAGTTAAAAGAGATGCTGCTAAAATGCCAGTAAATTAAAAAACCAACCATTTTAATATATATTGAAGTATCTTGCCCTAAATGGCAATAGTGCCATGATTGAGAAGCGCATGGTATCCACACACTAATGGAAGCTTACAATTATCATGTCTAACTCTTAATTATCTTGGCTCAACAAAACAGCCAGTCATTCACATTCAATGACTATTTTCACTTAACAGCCTGTCCAGTTTTAAAATAACATATGGGGAAATTTGGTTGTGCAGAACTTGAATAGCTTTATTAAAAGGCCTCCGTGGTCCCTGCTCTAATTGTTCTGTGACTTCCACCCATAAGCTTCATAGTGAAGATTATGCCCAGCTCTTACATGACACAGGCATCTTTGTGAGGAAATGAAGCCACCACAGCTTCATTGGCACGTCGTTATTCCGAGACTGTTTACAAATCTGCTTCTGCCTTGAGACTGTGACTTTCTTAGGAACATGACCCATTTCCTGGCTAATCCAAGCTTATAGCATCAGTGGATACTACAAATGCTGCAGAGGCAGGTGTGGGATGGTAGAATGTGGGTAAATGACACTAGGAAGAGATAGTTGGCTCTGTACTGCACTTGACAACCACAGGATTTGTTGTTGTTCTCATAGTAGGTTGTTTAATAATCTCAGGCTGGCAAGATGGTTCAAAACATCTGTTTCCAAGCTTGATGACCTGACTTAACACCCCCACCCCAGGATACACAGGGTGGAAGGAGATAACCAACTCCCACAAGTTGTCCTCTGATACTATATGTGTTTTGTGTGTGTGTGTGTGTGTGTGTGTGTGTGTGTGTGTGTGTCTCACACAAAAATAATATAGTATAACAAAATATTTTTTAAGTTTTCAAAATTTATCTGGTGTTGTGGCTGAATCTTGTGCCTCTTCCTCACAAAAAGATATATTAAAATTCTAACCTAGGCATCTTTATTAGAAGAAATGTCACAGAAGGTGTATTTAGGTAAAATTGAGGGGGTTGGGGTAGTCCCATCACCATCGACAGCTGGAGCTTTAGAAGATGGGGAAATGGACAGACTCTCTTCACAGGACTCCAAAGGAAGGAACCTGGAAGCCACCTTGATCCCACAATTGTAGACCTCAGTAGGGGGGCGGGATAAGTGGAACAGTTAACTTTTTTGTGACAGTTACTCAGCTCTGAGCATTTTATTATATCAGCCTAGAAAATTAACACAGTTTAGGCATAAAATATTCCCTTTTGGCATGAGTTTAAGCAAACAAGGGTCCACAAGCTGCTTCCATTTGATGCTGATTAAACACCAATGATGGAAACTTCTAGTGTTCACACTTGGTGGTTCACCGCCCCCTGACACTTTCTCCCTGCAGAGAGTTCCTCACAACCTAGTGAGAGCTGTGGTGATTACAACTTGAATGTCTCCTCACCCCAGCTCCCACCCATAGGAAACCTAACTAACTATAGTTTCTGCACTTCCTCTGCATCCTTCATTTCAGGCACAGGATAATGAACTAGTCAACAGGCCCGGTTACTCTGTACACTGCATCAACTCTCATTTTCTTTCTCGTGCTGTTAATGAACAGAGATCCATTCTTTCAAAACCATATGGAGCAAGAGAGTCAGAGGTGATGAATAAGGACCTATTACACACAAAGAGAATCACTCGCCAGTCCCAAGGTGATTTGGGTTGTACCATGTAGAGGGGTGTTTATTCAACTGCTCTTTGGCGTAGAATCAAAGCAGTTTTAGTACATGGTTCCATCTCCTCTCACCTTAGACTCTTCCAGGTCAAACATTTGGGGAGACGGGTCTGTCTGAGTGCTTCTTGCCTTCTCAGAACCATGCCCGAATTCTTAGGCCAATAACCCAGGATTGCAGAAAGCCGCTGGCAAAGGGAGACATTTCAGGAGGGCAGCAACCCAGAGCAGACACTCTACTACATGAAAGCTGAATCTTTGACCTTGACATACATTTGGACCTCAGCTGAGGAAGATTAGCATATGCACCCACAGGTCCCAGTGTGTCACTAATTCTCCCTCCCCATGCCTTCCCTTAAGAACTACTGCTTCCATTGAAACCCCTCTCAAGTGAAGAAGAGGGTGTAGCATACATAAATAGTTCTGCTCATTCCTTGCCCTTGGCCTTGGCCTTGCCCTTGCATTTCCGCCTTGGATCATGGGTTGGATTTTTAGCCCATCTACTTTCCTACATGGCCTTGCTCCTTCCACATTTGCACCCATCCTCATCCTCCATCGTCACTGACATGACCATGACTTCTCCAGACCTTCATGATTCACCCCCTTTCCCTCCTATTCTCTTCATTGATAGGAATCCTTTGTGACGCAAGCAGGATCATTCCATTTTCAAGCAAACCCTAATCCCTTGAATCTGGGTTCCAAAACTCCAAAATTTTGCTCTCAGAATATTTGTGTGTGTGTGTGTGTGTGTGTGTGTGTGTGTGTGTGTGTGTGTGTATCCTAGCATCCTTACCATCATGTCATATGTCTCTTTAGGGTAAGTAAGTACTCTCTTCTGGTTTCTAAAGGATATGGGGACATACCCATCTCTGCACTATCCTAACATAAGGAATGTACACAATAAATATTTAACTGAATCAATAAAAACATAGTAGGAGAATTTCAGCACATGCAAACAGCTTCATCACTGGTTACACACTGACCAAGCATCTACCTCATGCTTATATACCTCATATATAAAAAGTGATTCAATTATATTCTTTTCTTCTCTGTAGAAGTGCTTTCCTCATGTAAAAAAATTTGACCTTTGCAAATATTTAGCACAAGACTATTTTATAGCAGTTAAAATAAAACTTAAAATATTCCCCTACAATCAGCTGTGCATTAGCATGCACTAACCTAATTAAAAAGCAAGAACTGTAACAGAAGAAAGGAGATGGGCCATACATGGATTGCAAGGAAATAAGAACTAAGTCTTAAAACAAAGAGGAGATATTCTATCCCATAAAGGTCAAATGAACATTGTCAAACTAGATTTTCCACTTGGGGTCAAACTTATGAGATTGGCAATGTATCATTTTAAAACCACATATAAATATATTCTTTCATAATAAAGAAGAATGCCTTTGTATGTAATGAAAGGCTACATTCTTTTGTCAGACTGTCACCTTCAAATAGCCCAAGAATAAAGCATCTTATCCACATATATCCATGGTTCTCAGTAGCTAGAATGGGCTCCTCTACACCGTTATTCTGAAGTTAGCCATTTGCTATCTATAAATTATGCTATTTCAGACTAAAATGGGATCTTAACTTGCTCTTTAATTAAATTGAAAAAAAAAACCCTGACTATCTGACACCTTCCTTTTTAAATATAAAACCAAGGAGCTGGAAGCCCAGCTGGTAGAGTCTGCCTATGCATGTAGCCCTGGGTTTAATTCCTGACACCACATACAACCAGGCATAGTACCATAGACCTGTGACTATAGCAGGCCAGGATCCATGATACCTTGTCTTAAAAAACTGTATAAGTAAAACAAAGTTTGAGGAAGGGAGGAGAGAGAAGGAGGAAAAAAGACACAGAGAGTCAGAGAATGTCTTGAGGCTTGAGACTACATTGGGTGGGTGACTCAACCAACATTAAGTAGAATCTATTTGTAGCCAGAATCATGGATTTCATAATAAACCTAGTAAAAAATCTAGTGCAAAATAAGGGGTAATTCACATGTATGTCACTTTTATAAGCGGATAATGTCCTCTTTCCAAGTTATCCACTTGATTCACTAGAAATCATCTCTTCATTAAGAGAATAGCCTAAGGAAATTTTCAGGAGAAAACAGAGATTCCATGTTCTATGAATGTTTTGTTGTTTGTCTTAGTTAGGGTTTCTATTGCTGTGAAGAGACACCATGACCACCTCAACTCTTATAAAGGAACACATCCCAGGGGCTCACTTCCTCCAACACATCACACCTCCTAACAGTGCCACTCCCTATGGGCTTATGGGAGAAATTTTTCATTTAGACCACCACATTGTTCTAGTCTTGAAAATGGCAAAAAAGTATTTTAATCTACAATTTGTATAATTTCTTTCTGGTATTTGAGCAATTGGCAGAGGGAAGCTGGGTAGAAAAACATTCATTATTCTTCTAGATGAGGATATTTTGGCAAGTGATAATTTGAGAAGTTCTCTCCCCACCCTCCTAAATAAACCTCTGCTCTGTTTTGTAGGTGGTCCCAGGCCTTGCTGATTTATGTCAAAAGCAGTCACTCATCTCTGTCTTATCAACCACTTATCTTCCAGTGCTGCTGTGTAGCAATCCTTGAGAGTTATTAAAAAAAACTACAAAAATATACTCAGTGCCATTGAAGACTTTAAATACTCTCTGAAGATGCACAGAACAAGCAGAAATAATACTGATAGTGGAATCCAATATTCTCAAACTGGTCTCAGATTCCCCTGTATACTCTTGATATTGTGAGGGACCTCAAAGATATTTTGCTTATGTGGACTTTATCTACTGGGATGTAAGACCTGAAGCAGTACATTTCATAACATAAGCACACATTCTATCAGCCCTCTCATCACATGCCGTATGATCTCTGGAACAATAGCAGTGAAAATGTCAATGAAGTCTTCAAACTGTTATGAAAATTATTTTGACTTCATAAGCTCATTGAAGGGATCATTGAGATGCTCATGGGTCCCCAGACCCACATTCTGAGAACTTTCAGTGAAAGAATACAAATGTATTCCTCATCAATACAGTTCTAAAAGAGCTTTGGGAGACAAGGGCACGAATTTCCCATACAGCAGAAGAAATCATGGGGAGCAGAGCCAGAAGTCAGAAGCATACATGGAGCTTGCTATTTAGAGTGATGCTTAGCAGGGTTAGTGATATGCCATTCACTCTCCTGTTCTTACAGATATGTAACACAGCTTGTCTCCATGGCTTATATTTGAAATAATTGCTTCTTGGAATGTATCCCAGAGAAGTGAAATTTCACGTCTATACAAAAACCTGTACAGAAATGTTCATGGCAGCTTTCTTTGTTATTTATCAAAAGTAGAAACTACCAAACTGTCCTCTAATGTGTTCAATAGCCATGAGATATTACATAGAAATAACGAAGGAAGGAAAGTATCAATACACAGAAGTCAGTTGGCTCTGCAAGTTAAAACAACACTATTCAACTTCGGGAGAGTTAATGCTACATGATTCCATTCATGCCATACTCTCAAAACAAGATTATGAACAAAAGAGATTCCTGGTTGTGAGTATTCAAAGATCGTGGCCAAGGAAGGAATAGGGAGACAAGTGTGATTATGCGGGAGCAGCCAGAGGGATACTGCTCTAGCTTGCTGTCTGTTGCTGTGATAAACACCATGACCAAAAGCATCTTGATGAGAGAAAGGGTTGTTTGGCTTACATTTCCAGGTGGAGTCTGTCACTGAGGGAATTCTGGACAGGAACTCAAACAGGAACTAAGCTAGAGACCACAGAAGAACATTATTTACCACTGACCTCATCTGGCACTCTGGCATCTGCTCAGCTGTCTTTCATAGATAGCCTAAGAGCCTGCCTAGGGATGGGTCCCACAGGCAGTAGACGGGGCCCTCCTACATCAATTATGAATCAAGAAAATGCCCCACAGAAGTGCCCATGGGCCAATCTGATCAATGTACTTCTTCAATTGAGGCTCCCTCCACTGATATCGACACAAAGCTAATCAGAACAAATATCTTCCTGATGGGACCCTTCCTATATCTCTAGCGTGTGGTGGTCCATGAACTAATTCATGCTTCAGATGAAATGGGATGAGCAACACAACTTACTTGTGTTGGCTTCCTAACTCTTGCATTGCATTATGGTTATCTAAGGTGTCACATTCAGGTGAAGTTGGTTAAATGTACATTTACCAAAAATCTCTAATTATTTTAATATTTAACATTACATAATTATGGATACATACATATTCCTTTGTTCTGTGTACTAAGAGTTCATAGAAGCAATGACATTTTATTAGGAACAAGCGTACCTGGCGCCCAAATCTTTTGTTCTTTTCTTGTTAAGGGTGTGTGTGTGTGTATGTGTGTGTGTGTGTGTGTGTGTGTGTGTGTGTGTGTGTGTGTGTGTGTGTCCTTCATGTATGTATATGCACTTAGAGGGTCAGAAGAGGTATCAGACACCCTGGAATGGGAAGTAAAGAGAGCTGTGAGCCTCCTGCAGGTGCTAAGAAGTGAACCTGGGTCCCCTGGAAGAGAAGCCAGTGCTCTTAAGGGAAGATGGCTCAATGGGAGTAAACTTCCTAGCACACCAAGTTTCCATAGCAGTGAAAAATAATAGGAGTCAGGAAAGAACCATGGCTACTCTGTACAATGCTTGCCAATTTTTCTGTAGTTTAAAATCTGCTCTAAAATGAAAGTACTTTTTTAAAGGAGTTGTGTGTAGGTTCTCTACCGTTGGTTGGTTGGAATCACCTCAGCGCATATGTACTTTTTTTTTATTGGATATTTTATTTACATTTCAAATGTTTTCCCCTTTCCAGGTCCCCTATCCCATCCCCCCTTCCTGTGCCTCTATGAGGGTGCTCCCCTACCCACCCACTCCCATCCTCCTGCCCTGGCATTCCCCTGCACTAGGACATCGAACACCCTCAGGCCCAAGGTCCTCTCCTCCCACTGATGTCCAACAAGGCCATCCTCTGCCGCATATGTGACCAGCGCCGTGCGTAGCTCCATGTGTGCTCTTTGGTGGTCCTTTTTAATGAGGAAAGAATGCACCCACACTCAACGGAGACTTATCTGAGCTGATTCTCTTTCTTAGGTATTTAACTACAGAAAAAAAAATCATAAATGTCAGTTGTCTAGTGAGGGTAGACCATCAACCAGGAAGTGACAAGATAGCTGGAGCCATTCATGAGCAGACACTGATGGGCAGGGCAGACATCAGTTCCAGTAGTGAAGTGGAGACACACAGGCTGATTCATAGACAAAGCCTGGAGTTAGCAGCATCTCCAGGGCCAGGCTAACCCTCTGAACCGATTGGCATTGCTGAGATTCTCTTCTCCTTTTCTTTTACCTCTGTCCCTTCCACCCCTTCCTGTTCCCTCTCTCCTTTTTCTCCCTTCTCCTCTTCTTCTTCTTTCCCTCTCCCCTCTCTCTCCCCCCTGCCCTCCCTACTTCTCCCTTTCCTTTAATCTTTCTTTTTCCTAGTACATCTCCCTTCTTCTGTTTTCTCTCTCCTCTATCCTCTTTAACCTTCTTTTCTCTTTCAGGGAGCAGTTCTCCTTCTCTGTGTCTTTCACTTTAAATGGTGTTTGTTTTCACCTTTTGTAGGAAATGGACATCAATTTGTTCACATTTCAGAAAAGACAGTGGGTTCTGTTTAATAACACAGCATTACATACCTTCACCAGGATGGGAGTCAAACCACAAAATGTCTTCATGTTGCAAAGGGGAAAATTATTCAGTAAAAGCACCTCTGTATAGAGTGAATCGGGGTGAAAAAGATTAAAATTGGTAGAGCTAACTCAAAGAATTTTGCAGTGGCACAGAGGAAAGTTATTCAGACACTCCGTACTCAGGAAAACAGAGAGTGATGAATGCTAGTCTTTGCTTGCTCTCTTCTTTTTATTTAGTCTAAGACCCCATCCCACCACCTGATGTCATCCACAGGTAAGGTACATCATCTCACATCAATTAACATAATCAAAATAATCCCTGACAGGCACACCAGAAGGTGGAGCTAATCTAGATAACCCTACACAAATAGGTCATGAGTCTTGTCTTCTAGGTAAATCTAGATCCTGTCAAGTGGGCACTATTAACCATCCCAACACCTGTGAATTTGTATTTGTTTATTAAATTCATTGTTGTCATTAATGTGCTGCCATAACACCATAGCATCTAAACTGTCTTCAATCTTCTGGTGGAATAAATGCTAAACCACTAGGATTTATGGGCCTCAGCAGTAGTGTTAGACAATGATACTCATGTAAGTTAAACTTTAAGGTAAAAGAAAATGAGAAGAAGACAAGCCTATTCTGGAGGGTTGGTACTGCAGTACTACATGAGTGACTGTCACCTTGTAGGAAACCAAACCATTGCTTTCTTCTATGTTCCTTGTTGCATTTCTTCAATGTCCCTTGGTGCATTTGGCTGTGAGTTTCCAATGGTTAAGGCTTTCTCTCTCGTGCATTTCTGACAATGTTCATGGCTCAGAGACCACTCTAGGGAGACAACTCAGTACTATTGAAGTTTCTCACATAGTCATCATGTTCAGGGAAGACATCCAGAGGAGTGAAACCTTGGAAAAGCAGAAACTAGACAGGACACACTGAACGTCAAAAGCTGGGGCCATCTATTGTGTCTCTGTCCTGAAGAGTGGGACCCGAAATTACCAACATTTAGGGAAGACTTGGGGTGAACCAATCACTGTGTTTTATGTGTTTTACATTGTACAACATTATCCCGCTTAGTCTTCCTGATAATGCTATAGGCAATGGTTCTCACTATTCTCCACTTTCAGATAGGGACATGGACTTCATCAAGTTAATTGTAAAATAATTATTTACTTATTAGCACATTCTCTCTTGTTATCATGAAGCCTCCAAGTTCAACTACAATCTCTTTTCTGATAACTCCACACCCCCCAAGACATCTGGATGTAGTTTTTTTTTAAAAATTACTATTATTCTTCCTTGAAAAAAAAAACTAGCTAATATTTTATACTAAAATATAAGCCAGGGCCAGCAGATGGCTCAGCAGAGAAAGGTCACTGCTAGGCCTGACAACTTGAACTGGACCTCTGGAGTCTACATGGAAGAAAAGAGAACTGACTGTCAAAACCTGTCCTCAAAGCCCCTCATGATTGTTGTGGCACATGACCTTCCAATGAGTAAATGGGTAGATAAAAAAAAATAAATAAAAGTTTTTTTAAAAAAACAAATTATCAGTTTTCTTAATAATTCCATAATTTAACATCTTAATATGCATGTAGATTTTGAATTTTTTTGTGCATGCCGATATGCAATTAATTTGAAATAAAGATTTTATGTGGCTTACCTTACAGAAGTAGTTACTTTATCATTTCTTCAACCTATTTACCAACCAAATTGCATTTCTGCCATATGGATGCAAAAAGTGACCTTGCCCATATCATAGCACTCTGCTCGTGGGCTTTGTATTTGCTCTGTCACTCTCTGTCTCTGTCCAGATTCACTAGTTTGGAGATTGATTCAGTACTAAGAGTCTACATTTCACTAGTGTGTTCTTGAGATCTCTCCAGATTTATTGTAATGTTGACAAAATCCTTGTGAATAGGGTTGTAAGTCCTCGACATATGGAACTACTGGGAGGTACCGGAATTTCC
>NW_022196895.1:17750178-17754855 GCF_008632895.1 Mastomys coucha | reverse complement strand
CCTCAGGGCCTCTAGAACCATGACTCAAATGACTCAAGCAGAATAAGATATATGGGATAGGGATGGGGCACACCTTTAATCCCAGCACTGTGGATCTCTGTGAATTCAAGGCCATCCTGGTCTACAGCTAACCTGCTCTACAGAATGAGCTCCAGGACAGCCAAGGTTATTACACAAAGAAACTTGTCTCAGAAACCCATTTGAAAGCCAGAAAATTAGTGTCAATAACAACCTTCAAGAAAACATTTTCCAAGGCTGGACATGGCTGGAAAGTACCTTAGATCAGTCTCTGGCTCTCTCATTTGCAAGTTTTCAAAGCAAATGAGTTTTTCTGGGGACTTCTTTTCATTTAAGGGAGTCATCCCCTGCTGCACTTTCTCACCTTGCATGAGGAGAACACACGTTGCTTTGTGGGTTTGGTTCCTAGGTCCTCTGACCTCTGCAAATTGTTTATTTTTAATCCCCAGACAGGTAAAGCCTCTTTTCCAGACTTTAATCTCTGCTTCTCTGGAAATGCTTCATTACGCCTCCCTGTAATATCCAGAATTAAATGGCACAGCTCATTTATTCTGCTTGTGGGTTGCTTCTTTGTTTTTTAATGCAACATTGGAAATGACTTTGAAAGGACTGACCTAAAGTTTTTACCACTTAATTTGTTTTATTCTTTTTACTTCTAGATAATTGTGGAAGAGAAAGCAGCTTAACACTACGAAAGTATAAGTTCACCCAGAGTGCTGGACTAGGAAGCTTGGGCAGGGCAAGCACGGCATTCTGAGGGGAAGGAGAATGATAGTTTTATGTCTAGTATTCCAGGTAGAATCAGAACCAGGCAGAAAAAAAACAAAAACAAAAACAAAAAAAAACCTACTTCTACCAGGGCTGCTGTAAACATGATGAGTAATTTCCTTCTGAAAGAATTTCACTTGGGGATTCCTAAAGTGAACAAGATATTTTACATAATGAGCGTATAAATCTACATACATATAACATCTGTGAGATTTGGCTGAAGGCCAGTTAAAGGAGAAAAGTAGTATTGTAAACTAAGGTTCCTGGAAGGACCGCCATTACCTGTGCTGACTGGTTAGAATCCATGATTAGGGACAGTTGGGTTAGTCCAGAGCTACAGCCACATGATCTTGGACTAGTTTTATTCCCTTTGAAAGCCATTAATTGCTAACTAGCAATGTCTGACTTAACATCATTGTGACTATCAAAACCTCTTAAATGTATTATTCAAAGACCACTAGCTTCCAGTGACACAAAACCCAATAGTGCTATCACATACCATCTGAGACATCCATTGGTATCTTGGATGCTGTGCCCCAACCTGTGGCCCCAACTAGTATACTGGATAAATACTTTGATGTATGATTTTCATTGTTCTGTATTCAATAAACTCTCCCATGGAATCCATGGTGATGTGATACCTGAGGGAACCTAAATCAATGTTCCTGACCTGTGATCACTCATATTGGGCTTCAAAAGAAAATATTTCTTTCTTTCTTTCTTTCTTTCTTCCTTTCTTTCTTTCTTTCTTTCTTTCTTTCTTTCTTTCTTTCTTCCTTTCTTTCTTTCTTTCTTTCTTTCTTTCTTTCTTTCTTTTTTTTGTGTTCCATCTACGTTCTTGCATCAACAGTTTGATAGATTAGAACAAAGACAAGGGCTGGGGTGTGGCTTAGCAGTAGAGCAAGGGTTTAACATGTTTGAGGCCCTTGGTTTCAATGCCAACACTAAAAAGCACACAGACAGGACAATGAAGATGAAAAACCTGCTCAAGGGCCTACTTGGCTGGAGGTTGGACTTTTCGTTGGTTGCTTGAGGGTTTTGTTTCCTGGAGACAGGGTCTTACGGAGACAAGGTCAGCTTTGAACTCAATAAATCATCAAATTACTTGAATTCCTGACGCTTATGTCTCTAGCTCCCAAATGATGGTATGATAGGTGTATCTCACCATACTCAGCTTGGAGGTGAGTCTCAGGCTGCCTCACCCTCACCCCCACCCCACACCTTTCCTCAATTATAAAATGAGAATGAAACATTATGTTAGTTATAAACATTGAGTTCTTCTGAGACTTTGAATATTTCTTTGGGGCAGAGTGTCAAAACTAATGGTGACCTAAGATTCAAAGAACTTTTTTCCCTCAGCTGCCTACATGTGCAGACCACTTCAATGAAAATGTGAAGATCCCCAGGTTGGGCTTTGACTGATTCCCAGGATTTGAAAAGTGTTACCCTGGGGTAAATATTCCATAAATATGAGTTGAACAAATGGGTGAAAATGTATCTAATGTTTTAAAGAACAAATAGATATGATTAGAAAGATTGTATAATTGAAAAATAAATTGATTCCATTTAATTGAAAATTAAAGAAGGCCTGTGTTATGGTTAATGTTGTCTGTCAACTTGACAGTATTTGGAGTCACCTAAGAGACATCCCTCCAGGCATATCTCTGAGGGATTGTTTAGGGTTTTTGTTTCTTTGTTTTCTGGTTTAGCTTGGTTTGGTTTTTCAAGTCAGGCTTTCTCTGTCTAACCCTGGCTGTGATGGAACTCACTCTGAAGACCAGGCTAGCCTGAAACTCAGAGATCTGTCTGTCACTTGTCTCTGCCTCCTGAGAGCTGGGATTAAAGGTGTGCCCTGCCACCACCTGGCAGATCATTGTCTTGATAGATCAGTTAATATGAAGGTCCCCACCTTGAGTCCTGGATTCATAGAAGGAGGAAGCACTTAAGAATAGGATTTCTTGTTATCTTCCTCTTGCCTGTGGCTACAATATGACCAGCTGCTAAAAGCTCCTGATGTTTGACTTCCCAGCCATGAGGAACTTCCTTCACAAACTCCAGCCAAAACAAATCTCGCCCTTAACTTTGTCTGGTCAGGTACTTTATCAGAGCTCAGCTGTAGGAAAATCAAGAAGACTGATTGTTTGTCATAATTAGGACATTCAAAGTGTCCTCAAACTAAGGAAACATGTCTGATTTCTCTCTGTTTGGTTTCTTTAAAAATAAACAATGACGGCTAGATTGATGGTGCCATGGTTAAGAGCATTTGCTCTGCTCACAGAGAACATGAGTTTAGTTCCGATCACCCACAGTAGGCATCTAATTAGGCTAACTAACTCCAGCTTCAGGGGATCTACTATAATCTCTGGCCTCTGAGGGTCCTGAACACCTGAACACCTGAACACACACACACAGACACACATATACACATACACACACTCACACACAGACCCACACACACTCACACATACAGACAAAAATAATAAAATAAAAATAAAAATATGCACTGAGAATGACCTCTTGTTAGAACTTCTGTGACAACTGTCTTTTCAAAGAGGGTGTGTACTGAAGGGACACAAACCATGTATTCTTCCCACCTGTCAGGAGCACTTATGACCAGCCTATGGTTTCAGCTGGTGGACGCCCCTCCAATTATGACAGAAGACAAGGAGTCAGACATGGTGCTAAAAGAGCTTTTATGTACTATATCAGGCTGTATCACACAAATTACACACCAAAATAACATAGCAATCACTAATATTACTAGCAGAACAATTCCAAACATCCTAACATTCTAACATCATAAGCTAAGGGATTCTAAAATCATAAGCTAAGGGATTCTAACATCATAAGCTAAGGGATATACGACCTGTCTCTGCTTTGCAGTCTCGGGCTCCCGATGTCTTCTTGGGTGTTGGTTGTGTGAGCGCCTTATCAGGAGGTGGAAGGCAAGAGTCTGGGTAAGAAGGAGGGAGGCGAGAGCAGGCCATCTCTTCTCGGGCTTGGTCGCTTCTGGCCTTGGTTTTTAAGCTCTTTGCTTATCTCTATCTATGTCTGCACGTTGGGCTTCATGCAGCCTTCTGTCTTTATCAGGGATTCCACTCTGGGTTACCGCCTTGCAGTAAGCTTATCCATTTTACACATTTACTTTCATTTTATTCACTTTGTCACTTAATATTTCATTTTAACCTTCCTGGCCTTCAGGCCTTACATGCTCCTTACACCACCATACCATGTAGGTATAAGAATTTTCATTTAAATGCTAACAGAATAGATTAATATACAAAATGAACCCCGCACACACCCCAAAACAAATCTCTCAACTATCAAATCATTAGGTAGATGTCGGCACAGCCCTAAGCTGTGTGGTTTCAACTTTAAGTCCATGGTTGAAATTCATCCTAACTGGATTATTGCTGTTCCCCAGCCCCTTCCATCCCTCAATTGATCTCTCCTCACCTCACCCTCATGGCAAAGGAATTATTTCCTATCATGGAAAACTAATTAATTTGACTTATCAAAACTCAAATGTATAAATAGTAGTTTCTCCTGCTAAAATCAAGGTTCACATTTAATTGCACATAGTAAGTATTTTATGGTTCATGGATGCTCTCAACACCTGACACTTTTCTCTGAGCAAGGTCAAGACAGGAAGGATGCAGGACAATAGCAAGAAGCAATCACTTGGGCTAAACTCTGTGAGATTTTTCAGAAGTCTATCTCACTATTCAGGAGACATGATTGATTTTTCTAAAAAAAAAAAAAAAGAAAGAAAGAAAAAAAAGAATGGACCTTTTGAATAAAAACTGAGATAGATTTTTTGATATTTTTTATTAGATATTTTCTTTATTTACATGTAAATTTCCCCTTTCCCAGTTTCCCCTCCAAAAAACA
>NW_022196895.1:17749069-17749315 GCF_008632895.1 Mastomys coucha | reverse complement strand
ATGGTGGAGCATGTGTCCTTCTTACATGTTGCAGTATCTTTTGGGTATATGTCCAGGAGAGGTATAGCTGGGTCCTCCGGTAGAACTATGTGCAATTTCCGGAGGAACCACCAAACTGATTTCCAGAGTGGTTGTACCTGTTTGCAATCCTACCAGCAATGAAGTAATGGTCCTCTTTTTCTACAACCTCTCCAGCATCTGCTGTCACCTGAGTTTTTTATCCTAGCCATTCTGACTGGTGTGAGG
>NW_022196895.1:17706559-17747524 GCF_008632895.1 Mastomys coucha | reverse complement strand
ATTGAAATCTCCTACTACTATTGTGTGCTGTGTAATGTGTGCTTTGAGCTTTAGTAAAGTTTCTTTTTATGAATGTAGAAGCCCTTGCATTTGGAGCATAGAGGTTCAGAATTGAGAGTTCATCTTGGTAGATCATACCTTTGATGAATATGAAGTGTCCCTCCTTATCTTCTTTAATCACTGTAGGGTGAAAGTCGATTTTATTCGATATTAGAATGTCTACTCCAGCTTTTTTCTTGGGGCCATTGGCTTGGAGAATTGTTTTCCAGCCTTTTATTCTGAGATAGTGTCTGTCTTTGTCACTGAGGTGGGTTTCCTGTATGCGCCAAAATGTTGGGTACTGTTTACGTACCCAATCTGATAGTGTATGTTTTTTATTGGAGAATTGAGTCCATTGATATTAATAGATATTAAGGGAAAGTAATTGTTGCTTCCTGTTATTTTTGTAGTTAGAGCTGGCATTCCATTCATGTGTCTATCTTCTTTTAGTTTTGTTGGAAGATTACATTTTTGCTTTTTCAGGAAGGTAGTCCCCCTTCTTGTGTTGGAGTTTTCCATTTATTACTCTTTGAAGGGCTGGATTTGTGGAAATATATTGTGTGAATTTGGTTTTGTCATGGAATACTTTGGTTTCTCCATCTATGGTGATTGAGAGTTTTGCTGGGTATAGTAGTCTAGGCTGGCATTTGTGTTCTCTTAGGGTCTGTATGACATCTGCCCAGGATCTTCTAGCTTCCATAGTCTCTGGTGAGAAGTCTGTTGTAATTCTGATAGGCCTGCCTTTATATGTTACTTGACCTTTTTTCCTTATTGCTTTTAGTATTCTTTCTTTGTTTTGTGCATTTGGTGCTTTGACTATTATGTGGCGGGAAGAATTTCTTTTCTGGTCCAGTCTATTTGGGGTTCTATAGACTTCTAGTATGTTCATGGGCTTCTCTTTCTTTAGGTTTGGGAAATTTTCTTCTATAATTTTGTTGAAGATATTTACTGGCCCTTTAATTTGGAGGTCTTTACTCTCTTCTATACCTATTCTCCTTAGATTTGGTCTTCTCATTGTGTCCTGGATTTCCTGCATGTTTTGGGTTAGGGTCTTTTTGCTTTTTGCATTTTCTTTGACTGTTCTCTCAATGTTGTCTATGTTATCTTCTGCCCCTGAGATTCTCTCTTCTATCTCTTGTATTCTGTTAGTGATGCTTGCATGTATGTTTCCTGGCTTCTTTCCTAAGATTTCTAATTCCAGAGTTGTCTCTTTTGGTGATTTCTTTATTATTTCGACTTCCATTTTTAGGTCCTGGATGGTTTTACTCAATTCCTTCACCTGTTTGTTTGTGTTTTCCTGAAATTCCTTAAGGGATTTTTGAGTTTGCTCTTTAAGTGCTTCTACTTGTTTACTTGCTTGTGATCTCCTGTAATTCTTTATGGGATATTTTTGTTTCCTCTTTAAGGGCTTGTACCTCTTTACCTGTATTCTCCTGTATTTCTTTAAGGGAGTTATTCATGTCCTTCTTAAGTTCCTCTATCAGCATTGTGAGATAAAATTTTAGATCCAATTCTCGCTTTTCCAGTGTTTTGGGATATCCAGGACTTGCTGCAATGGGAGTACTAGGTTCTGATAAAGCCAAGTAGTCTTGGTTTCTGTTGGTAGGATTCTTGCGTTTGCCTTTCGCCATCTCTTGATTTTTTGGTGTTAGATGTTCTTAGTGTCTCTGACTAGAGCTTGTCCTGTCCCTGTCGCCCTGCAAGTCCCCTGAGACTCATGGGGCCTGTGCCTCCAGGCTGGCTGCTCCTGTCTTAGAAATTCACCAGAGAGAAAATGGCAGATCTCACCCAAGACTCTGGGTTAAGGCCCTCCCTGGAGGTAGGCCCTCCACTTGCAGGGAAGGGGCAGAGAAGGTCTCTGATCCACCTCTGTCACTCAGAAGCTGAGAGGATCCTGTCCCTGCCGCCCTGCAACTCCCCTGCAACTCGTGGGGCCTGTGCCTTCCGGCTGGCTGCTCCCATCTTAGAAACTCACTGGAGAGAAAATGGCCTGAGATAGATTTTTATCTCTTGTGATTTGGGTTGAATATTGACAGGTTTGACATTCTTGTCAAATGAGGATGGAGACTTAGTTGGAGATTTAAATGAGACAATATATGTAGGATCACAGGTAAATGAGATAATATATGTAAGAATACTGAAACTTAGAAAAAATGGAGCAGTAAAATGGATCAGTACTGGTGCCTCCTGTTGCAAGGCACAGTTCAGGGGCACATGGTAACAGAGACCTCTGTGTCCCATGGGGCACAGAGCAGCTGGCAAAGAGTTCTGGGAATGGAGCTGGGGCAGCAAGTTAGGGCATTGCAGGTCACTCACACTTATTAGAGTCTAGAGTGTGACTCAGTCAGATGCCAGGAGACATATGCCATCATAGCAAAGGTGAAAAGACGGATGGGGTTGAAGGGCATAGCGAAGCATCTTAATGGAATTATATGGAATATGGAGTCAGAGATGAAGTAGCATTCAGATCATGCAGGCAGGGACTACTGGATATTCTTGCATTTGTCAATTCCATTGTTGCCAACAGAACAACTTAAGAAAAGATCTCTTTTGGTTCACAGTTTCAGTCAATTCAGACCATGGCTTTAGGGAACAGCTAGCTACATCTTGGCTGACAGGAAGCAGAGAGAAGACATCCAGGAAAGAGTTGTTGTGCCAGAGCATTTGTGAACCCCAAAAAGACCACCAAAAAGCCAATTCCGATACAATAGCATTAGGGTCTCTTTATTCAAGCTAGAGCTTGGGCCACACCACTATCTGACACAGAAGAACAGGACAGGGCCTCGAGCCCAGTTTCAGGCAAGCATTTATAAAGACAAGAAGGGGGTGTCTAACCTGGTACACATCTGACTAGGGGGGGGCATTGTAGCTTTTAACATAACTGGCTGGTTCTGTGAGCCAAACCATAAACTTAACTTCTGTTTTCCTCCTGATTGGTGATTGTTAGGAAGTGAAGTGCCAGGGGCAGGCTTACAACCTGGAGGTACAAATTTGTTGGGGAGTAACCTGGAAACTGGTGCTAGATGCAGGTCTTGATGCAGGGGTAGCCTGGAAACTGGTGCTAAGTACTGGCCTGTTAGTTAACTTGACTTTAACCTTAGGTCAGGTTCTCTAAGATGGAGTCTGAATCCAAAAGACTTGGTCTCTCAGAGTCAGGGCAAGACACAGCATTTAACAACACGCCTCCTGACCTGCTTCCTCCCTCTAAGCCCTACCTCTCTTGTTCACTACCTCCTCATAATGCAACCATATTATAAGTCCAACAAGGGAAGAATCCATTTATTAGTCTGAGCCCTCATGACGTAACTCTCTGGAAAACCTTCGAGTCAAGCCTAGAGTTGTACTTCACTAATCTCTCAGGTGTTTCTTAATCCAATCAATGTGACAAAACTAAGCATTTGTCCTGGTATTGCTAAAATTACTGGTACTAGCCTAAGTCACCCAATGATGAGAAGAACCTATTGCCAATCAAGCCTATGTATGTGTGCTGGAGGAAGATCATATTTGGGAAAACAGCTTCTGAATCTGTTTATTGCTTACGACTCTGTTGAAGCAGGGCTGCTAACACAAACCACATGTGTTCCAAAGGACACTCTCCCATTCCTAATTATTTTAGGGTAATGTATTTAGTTACACACTAAATTAACGCTAATTGAAGTTGGAAGAGGTTCAGAAGGCAATTAAATATTACTTGGAATAGAGCACCAGAGTAGGATATGTCTTTTTTCTCGGTACAGAAATTGTGTTGAATGATTGCACCAAGCTAAATTGACATCATCCCCACCCACTCTTGAATTCCAGCAAATAATTCAATCTTCTTTGCTTCTTTCTAAATCAAGTAAAAATGAGAGAAAAGATGCCAGCATATCTCCTTGCTTAGAGTCATCATTTTGGCTATTTTGGTTAAAAGCGCTGAAGATCTTAAGGTAGAGCCCATAACCTCTGGTCACATATTGTGATTCTGTTTTCTATCTTTGCTAATATTGTCTAAAAATAAGAGAAAATATTCAGAGCTTGTTCTAAGAAAGAATTGTAGTATAACTTCTGAAAGGAGCTTTTGTTGGCTGAAGAGACAAGTCATGGTTAAGACAAGATGAATATTCTACCAGAGAATCTGTGTTCCATCCCCAGCATCCACTTGGTATGGCTCACAGCATCCATAACTTCAAATATAGGCAATTCAACTCTCTCTTCTGGCCTCCACATGCTGTACAAATATATACAGGCAAAATAGCCTTACATACACATAAAATAAGCATAAAGGCTGTCCCGCGCTATCTCCCGCCGGCAGGAAAGACGCGGCACACACGGATCCTTCTGCAGTACAAACTTTACTTTCACTAGCTTCAGTTGAGGAGGAGGAGAGCCCCGACTATATCAAAACCCTTCCCTTATATAGGGCCGTATGCCCGCCTCAGACGTGGCGACTCACGATAGGCTGTGAGACGATCAGGCCATTTGACGTGACCAAGGGCACTCGTTGGGATTCACAGGCACACGCGCACAAAGCGTTCAACGACAAGGCATTCTGATACTAACGGCAAGCCAAATGCCATCTTTTAATGGCGATGTGCTTATGAAATGGCTTCCTACAAAAGGCTAAAAAAACAATCTCTGTATACTATACCTATCTCTGGTCCCATTCCCCTAAACAAGAACACTGTACGCTCTTAACTGCTGAGCCATCTCTACAGCCTCATGTATGTTATGTATGTTATATTTTGTTCTTATTTTTATAAGTTAAACAGGATACCTATTTTATATATACCTGTATCATTTGTCCCCAAGTAAATTATTATGTTCTGGAAAATGCTTTTTCTGTGAAAACTAGCTTATCTCATAGCAAATATAAAATGATATACAAAAGTATGTCTAGCAGAATATGTTACAGATGTGAATAGAATTAAGTTTGAATTGATTTACTGTAAATTAAAATAAGTTTGTAGCTTACAACACCAACGTGGTAATTACTTACATGGTATTTCCCCTGGGTTTGGCTAGAATCAGAGGAATAATTAAGTGACTTCAGGTCTCTAGTGTGTAATGACAATTTGGAGACTCAGAGGAAGATTTGCTCCCTCTCACGAGGGAGATTTCCTATAGGGAAAAGAAGTGAGAATTAAAACTCAGAGGAAACAAATGCATCCAAAGGGAAGAGATTGTAATTCAACAGGAGGAGAACTGAAAAAGGAAGCAGGTCCTCTGAGGCCCCAGGAAGCAGAGCGCCATAGATATGTAAGAGTTCCAGCTCATTTTATAAAATAAAAGTAGTTCATCACACAGGTACATGACACCCACTGTGTTTTAGACAGGATAGGTATTTCTACTCTGAGTCTGTATTGGGAGGAGTTGAGTAAGCGGTCTTAAATTGATGGTCTCAGTTTTTAAATAAAATTTGAAAATAATCCCATGGGAAGAAACCAAGTGTCCTGGGAGGGCAGAACTGGGGTACAATACCAGCAAGTCTTCAAAGACAAGAAGTATCAAAGCAGAGAGAGAGACAAGAGGGACCACTGTAGTTGGGATGATTTGATAACTGGGTTGGATTTATAAACATCTAGGTCATTAATGAGACACATCTTTGGGTGTGTCCATAAGGGCCTCACTAGAAAGGACTGACTCAAGCAGGAGGACCCACTCTGAATTTGAACAGCACCATACCAAAGCCTGGAGGGCTGAACTGAATAAAAACTTAAAAAGGGAGCTGGCTGTCTGAGCACCATCATTCTTTCTCCACTTCCTGATCCACTAAGACAGAAGCAAGCTTATCTTCTGAGTGCCCTGTGGCCACCTGGCTCCATGCCTTCCCTGACACAACTGACTGTCCCCTCTCTGTGAGCCAAAATAAAACCACTCTCCCTTAAGTTGTCTTGTCAAGGAGTCACTGCAAAGACAGAAGTTAATACACACTAGCATAGGAGGAAATCTTTTTTCCAGGACCAGGAGATAGTCTCTCATCAGGACAACTGCATGTGATTCACTGTGGCTGGGAATTAAGGAAGAAGTGCTACCATGTAATCAGAAGACTAACCCATCTTTGGACACTATGCCATAGAATTTACTTATTCTCTGGGGGAGGTAGGGTGTGTGTGTGTGTGTGTGTGTGTGTGTGTGTGTGTGTGTGTGTGTACACGAATTCATGTGTGGAAGCCAGAGGAAAACCTTGGCCTTAGACACTGCCCAGGATTTTGTTGGTTATTTTTTAATGATTTATTTATTTTTATTTATGCACACTGCTGCTTTGCCTTCATGTATTTGTGTGAGGGTGTCAAATGGCTTGGAGCTTGATTACAGACAGTTGTGAGCTACCGTGTGGGTGCTGGGAATTGAACGGAGATCCTCCTAAAGAGCACTCACTATCTCTCTGACCCTTGTCTTATTTTTAGAGTTTGGAACTTGACAATCTGACTAGCCTGGTTGTTGAGCAAACCCCAAGCCACTGGTCTCTGGCTCTCTAGGGCTAAGATCACAATCACAGAAACCAAATCCAGCTAGTTTTGCCTTGGTTCTGGGGCAGGGGTTAACTCGAGTTCTCATGCTTAAATGGTGGGCATTTTTCCAATGGCTCTCTGCTCATCCCCACCATTAGAGATTTTAAGAAAATGGGGGTTTCGCTATAATTTTCCTCAAACAATTATAGCTAAATGTGGAGGCTTTGTTTAGTTGAGGAGACTGGGCCAGGAAGCAGCTTGGAAGATGATGCATGATCTTCATAAATGTGTTAACTTATACTGTTCACCACTGACTGATAGCTCCTTAAGGAATGGCTTAAGTTTTCAGCCCTGGAGACACTAGACTCAGGACACAAAGGAAGGCAGTGGATAGTTTGCAAACTAGGCTTGCAATAGCAACCATGACACATATTCTGGATAATTAAAGGCAGGTTTAACAAAAAGAATAGCAAAGTCCTGGGAAAGACACAGGAACATGAAAGGACAAGCAGAACCCAAGGTCTGGAAACAGTGTGGCTGTCACCACCACAGGCCTGGAGGAGAGGGAGAGCTGTAGCTGGAAACTCAAAGATGAGCATTATGACATGAAAAAAAAAAGACTTTCTGGAGAATAGCCTTGACCTTAGGCAATGGTCACAACCAATCTAACACAAACCTGCAAGGAGAAAATGGCTCACCTTTTCCCCATCTCCTCCCACCACTGAATGTGTCATGGGCTCCTCATTGGCCAGACCCAATAAGAGGGAGCTTTAGCATGGTTCCTGCAGGACTGACTCCTAAGCAAAGGAGGGTAGAAAAGATGGAAAGTGGGCACAGGCTCAAATGGAAGAAAGACACCTATCTCTGTGCGTGCTCTTTCCTCCATCAGGCACTTGAAGCGTATATGTCCCTATGCTGAAGTTCCCTTGAAATCTACTCAGCCGCTACATTGTAATGAAGTTCCATGTAAACTTAAAAGTGTTCCCACTGGTGGCATTTTTCCGAAGAAGGTAGCAAAGAAAAATGGGAGAAACAATTGACTGACTCCACAGGAGAAGCCTAACTGCTCCTAGGTGCATGTGGCCAGGGCTGGAAACCCTCAGCTTCCTTCCACCAACCGCACCATGCTCCCCTACTCTTCGCCAGCACCTGAGTTGTAGGGGCTTTGGAAAGGGTTGGTCCCAAACATCATCTCTCGAGCATGATGCTTAGCACTTAGGTCTGATTATTAAGTTGTCTCCTCTTCATATTGGTAAAGGTCAATGGAAAATGACTGCTATGCAAACAGGAGCCTCTCCTAAAAGTCCTCTGTGGTGTAGCAACAACCCAGTCTGCCCCCATGTCAATAGGTCAATTGTGCAAGCAGTACAGCAGCTGAGGAGTTTATCTCTAATTCCAACTCCTGGGTGTGGTTTCCCAGGCTGAGCAGCAGTTAGAGAGAAAGGCTTTATCTTCCATGCCCCAGGAACTGAGTAGGTAGCAGTGGAACATTCCTTTCCCGCACAGATTCACAGGACAGAGAGCACACTGTAGTCTCTGGAGGAGGCTGTAAAGAAAGGCAGTCCCACTGCCCTCATGAGAAGCCTCTATTGGAGTAGATCTTCGGATGCTCAGGTGTTTCTGCGAAGACCTCTTATTGGGGCCTCTGAACCCTTGCTTGCAGCTGGACGCTGTGTACTTTTGCATTCGTACTCCCTCTTGTCCTCTCTGTTTTCCCTAGGAACTAAAATACCAGGAGCTCTTTACCCAGATGCACAGCCTGAGACTGACTGTGCCTTAAAGGATACATCTGAAACAGTCTCCCTCTGCATGGATGTCTTTCTGACTTTTGCTAGGTGCCATTCCAATGGAAAGAAGGGTGTGACCCTGGGAGCAGCTAGCTTTTCCTGTTTATCCTCTTGTTTATACAGTCAAAGTAAATGAATATTCAAATGTTATGTATAATTTGGCTTATTGTCTTAAGTTGCCATTGTGATATACGATGGTATGTTCTCTTTCTCTCTTCTGTCTCTGTCTGTCTCTGTCTCTCTCTGTGTCTCTCTGGGTCTCTCTCTGTGTCTCTGTCTCTGTCTCTCTCTGTGTCTGTCTCTGTCTCTCTGTGTCTGTCTCTGTCTCTCTCTGTGTCTCTGTCTCTGTCTCTGTCTCTCTGTGTCTCTCTCTGTCTCTCTCTGTGTCTCTGTGTCTCTGTCTCTGTCTCTCTCTCTGTGTCTCTCTCTCTCTCTGTCTCTCTCTCTCTTTCTCTCTCTCTCTCCCTCACTCTCATGATAAGTTCCTCCATTGTCTGTGCAGTGACAGAAGGGAACAACAAAAATCATGAAATTACTTCTGCTTCCAGAAGTAATTATCCTTCGGACTCTGCCAAAATAACAATTTTAAAACAATGCTACTTCCTAGGAATATTGGGAGAAATTAGTTCTGCCATCACACTCTCGGTTATTTAACCAGTCAGGCCCTTCCCAAAACTAGCTAGATCCAATAAGAGCAAGCTCCCAGGACCTGTGAAGGGGAAAACTCTAGTCTCAGCCTCTGGTGTTAAAAAAGTGCATCACTATCCATGAGAAAAGGCAAACAGAAACCGTTCAGACTTAACTGGGGTAGGCAAGATTTTGTGCAGTGTTGGGCTAGAGTTCTCTTGTCCTTCAATGTGACATAGCCCAGATAAGCCTGGACTGTCTGAGCATTCCAGAGCACATGACATTGGTTCTGTGTTGTTGACTTCATGAATGCTAGAAGGAAGGTACTCCAGATGATGGGTATAAGTCCCATTAAAATTTAGAGGATAGGGCCAGTGAGATGGCTTGTCAGACAAGGGTGTTTGCCACCAAGTCTGATGACCCAAATTCAATCCCTGGGAATCACATTGTGGAAGAAGAGATTCAGCTCCCCCATTGTTTCTTTTGTTTTGGAAGAAAACAAAATTGTTTTCTTTTGTTTTGAAAGCAATATGCTTCACTTGGAAATACTGCCCCAAAGCATTCATCATGTGACACAAAAGGCAATATGGAAAGAGAGTGTGTACAAGTACAAGCCAGGCTTCTGAATGAATGGCTTGGCTTCTGTGCCAAGTACAAGGCAGGCCTCATAGAACTAACTGTAGGGTATACTTTACTAACATTTAATAGATAAACCATGAGTACATTTGATAAGCTTCAATATGAAGTTGAAGTGGAGAATTCTACAGTTCTGGATTGAAAACATTTTGGATTAAGTCCAGATCTACAGGGTGGAAGTAAGCTACACAAAGTAGGCTGCCTACAATCACACTTAACCCACAACCATTGCATACAAAAAGTTGCCCTTTTTCATGTGCAACCTCATGAAATTTCTCTATGCCCGTCTGATGAAGAAAGGAAAATCCAGGTTTGGTTAATAGATAAGATTACTTAATAATTTGGTATGAAGCAAAATGGATTGTTATTGACCCATGGGGGAAGTAGATAAAATACAACAATATAAAGGGGATATTACCATGGTAGGCAAAGTTTTGATGAGAAAGTGTTGAGCCAGGAAACATTCAAGAACCCCAAATGATCACCAAGAAGCCACTTCTGATGCAATCACATTAGGGTCTCTTTATTCAAGTTTGAGCCTAGATTTCCTGCCAACCCTGATACAGCTGGAAGGTAGAGAGCTCTGAGCCTAATTTTAGGCAAACATGTATAGAGGCAAAAAGAAGGCATCTAGCTTGGTCCACATATGATTGGAGGGAGGAGCATTATGGCTTTTAATATAATTGACTGGTGAGGGGATCCAAATCATAAATTCAACTTCTGTTTTCCTATTGATTGGTGGTTGTTTGGCAATAAAGTGTCAAAGGCAGGCTTGTAACCAGGAGGTCCAAGTTTGTTGGTAAAGAATCTGGAAACTGGTGCTAGAAGCAGGTCTTTTTGGAGGGTAACCTAGAAAAGGTGGTAGGTAACAGCTTGTTAGTAACTTGAGTTTAACCTTAGGTCAAGTCCTCTAAGACAGAGTTTAAACCCAAAGGCAGAGGACTCTGGAGATAGAAAACTTAGGAAAGAGATGAGGAACCATAGATGTAAGAAAAACATTGACACAATAGTCAAAGAAAATGCAAAATGCAAAAAGCTCCTAACCCAAACATCCAGGAAATCCAGAACACAATGAGAAGACCAAACCTAAGAATAATGGGTATAGAAGAGAGTGAAGATTCCCAACTTAAAGGGTCAGTAAATATCTTCAAGAAAATTATAGAAGAAAACTTCCCTGACCTAAAGAAAAAGATGCCCATAAACATGAAAGAAGTCTACAGAACTCCAAATAGATTGGACCATAAAAGGAATCCCTCCCGTCACATAATAGCCAAAACACCAAATGCACAAAACAAAGAATATTAAAAGCAGTAAGGAAAAAATGTCAAGTAACATAAAAAGGTAGACCTATCAGAATTATACCAGATTTTTAGCCAGAGACTGAAAGCTAGAAGATCCTGGGCAGATGTTATACAGACCCTAAGAGAACACAGATGCTAGCCCAGTCTACTATACCCAGAAAAACTCTCAGTTACCATAGATGGAGAAACCAAGATGTTCCAAGATGTCCCACAAATCTAGTCCTACAAAGATAATAGATGGAAAACGCCAACACAAGGAGAGTAACTACAGACTAGAAAAAGCGAGAAAGTAATCTTTCAATAAACCCAAAAAAAGATAGCCACATAATCGTAAAAATAACATCAAAAATAACTGGAAGCAACAATCATTATTCTTTAATATCTTTTAACTTCAATTGACTCAATTCCCCCCAAAAAAGACATAGAATAACAAACTGGATACATAAACAGGGCCTAGCTTTTTGCTGCATACAGGAAATGCACCTCGGTGACAAAACAGACACTACCTCAGAGTAAAAGCCTGGAAAACAATTTTCCAAGCAACTGGTTCCAAGAAAAAAGCTGGAGTAGTATTCTAATATCAAATAAAATCAACTTTCAACCAAAGCTATCAAAAAAAAAAAATAAGGAAGGACACTTCATACTGGTCAAAGGAAAAATCTACCAAGAAAAACTCTCAATTCTGAACATCTATGCTCCAAATGCAAGGGCATCCACATTCATAAAAGAAACATTACTAAAGCTCAAAGCACACATTGCACCTCACACAATAATAGTGGGAGACTTCAATACCCCACTCTCATCCATGGACAGATCACGGAAACAGAAACTAAACACAGACACAGTGAAACTAACAGAAGTTAGGATTTAACTGATATCTATCTATAGAACATTTCATCCTAAAACAAAAGAATATACCTTCTTCTCAGCACCTCATGGTACCTTCTCTAAAATTGACCATATAATCAGTCACAAAAAGGCCTCAACAGATACAAGATTGAAATAATCCCATGCATCAGATCACCACGGACTAAGGCTGATCTTCAATAGCAACAAGAACAACAGAAAGTCTACATATACATGGAGGCTGAGCAATGCCCTATTCAATGATAACATGGTCAAGGAAGAAATAAAGAAAGAAATTAAAGACTTTAGAATTAAATGAAAATGAAGTTACAACATACCCAAATTTATGGGATGCAATGAAAGCAGTGCTAAGAGGAAAACTCACAGCTCTGAGTGCCTCCAAAAAGAAACTGGAGAAAGCTTACACTAGCAGCTTAACAGTACTCCTGAAAGCTCTAGAACAAAAAGAAGCAAATACACCCAAGAGGAGTAGACAGCTTGAAATAATCAAACTCAGGGCTGAAATCAACCAAGTAGAAACGAAAGGAATTATACAAAGAAGCAACCAAACCAGGAGCTGGTTCTTTGAGAAAATCAAGAAGATAGAAAACCCCTTAGCCAGACTAACCAGAGGGCACAGAGACAGTATCCAAATTAACAAAATCAGAAATAAAAAGGGAGAAACTGTGCAAACTCAAAAAAAAAAATCATCAGATACAAAAGTTTATATTCATCAAAACTGGAAAATCTGAATGAAGTGGATAATTTTCTAGACAGATACCAAATACATAAGTTAAATAAGGCTCAGGTAAACCATCTAAACAGTCTCATAGCCCCTAAAGAAATAGAAGCAGTCATTAATACTCTCCTAACCAAAAAAAGCCTTGAACCAGATGGGTTTACTGGACTATTCTATCAGACCTTTGAAGAAGAGCCAATACCAATATTCTTCAAACTATTCCACAAAATCAAAACAGAAGGAACACTATCCAATTCATTCTGTGAAGCCACAATTACATTGCATTTTCTCCCTTGGAGATGGAATGGCTTCTGTCTGATCAGGAACTTGTCACAATTTCCTTTCATAGAGGACTTCACAAGAGATTTTTTTCTACTTCTATCATGTCTAATATTCTCAATAGATTTTAAAAAATGGTTGAGTGCATATTACTTTTAGTTTCAAAAGGTATCATGTATATTTAAGAGGCATTAAACTATTATAAATTATTTTGATGATTCAAAAAAATGTCAATACTGAGTTGTATATTTTAATATAAATTTTAATAGTTTAATTTAAAAAAAGAAAAACCAAGAACATATATGGACTCAGTGGTAGTGGCAGCTAGTTTGAGTTAGTTGTCCATAATGCAGAGAGAGCTAGATTGAAGAATTAGAGACAGGAAGTCTGAGCAAGTGTGCCAGCAGCTCAGAAGAGTAGATGGCTGACAGAAATACGGACAATAAAGACTGCTCACAAGATTTCAGATGAGAGTCAGGACTTCATCCAGGAATAAAGTTGAGGCCACTTATGTTATTCTTCAGTACCTGTCTATATTTTGTCCTGGTTCTGAGGTTAAATATGAAAATCTAATTAATTTGGCAAAAGAAACTTCAAGACTATGTAGCATTTAGACTATGACATGTCTGTTGCCAGCATCTTTTAGCTCGGTTTACAAGTAAGAAACAGGGAACAGAAAGCTGAATGGGTACGCCTGAAAATGTATAGTTTTTTCAGAAGATGGGATAACTGAAAGCTTTGGATAATGAGGGTGTTATTATTAAAAAGATGCTAATAATTCAGTTGAAGCCAAGTACTTTACACTGTAACAACAGGATGTATTGATAGCACTGCAGGAATTGGCCAGTCCTCCAGAGTATAAAGCTGCAAAGTTATTAGAAAGACTCCATTGACAATATGGTGCCCTGCATATCTGGAGTTGCCTAAGAATGTCAAGGCACTCAGAAATGACTGCTCAAGATGCCATCTCAGGGAGCAAGCTGGTGGAGAACATTGGCATTGTTCGTGTGGTTCTGATTTTGTAGGCATGGAGGATCAAAAGGTTATGGGGTTGTGGAAGCTTCTTTCCCTATCTTGAACCACCACCACCACCACCACCCAAGGAGGTGGAGAGAAGAGGAGGGAAGAAAAAGAGGAGGAGGAGGAGATAGAGTTGGAAAGAAAGAAGAAAGAAGGAGGGAGAAAGGAAGAAGAGGAGGAACAAGGAGGAGGGTCTATAGATTAGTTATTTTTTGTATCAATGTGTTCAAAATACCTGGCAGAAGTAACTTAAGGGAGAAACGATATATTTTGATCATGGTTCAGAGGATCCAGTCCATCATAGCAGGGAGGATGTGGCAGGGCAGAGGGGCATGTTATGACAGGCCAGGAAACAGAGAAAGGAAAAGGCTTTTTCTAATTTAAAAATAACAGGAAAAAAATCTCACACACCCAGTAAGGATAATAGAAGACCAGGGAGATAACTCAATTGGTAAGTTGCTTGCTACACAAGTCTGATTGGACAGCACCCATATTGAAAACTGAGAGAGGTAGTGTGTGCCTGTGATACCAGTGAAGAGGGCCAGTGGCTGGGCAGCATAGGCTAATTAGTGAGTTCCAGGTCTCAGTGAGAGACCTTGACTCATAAAACAAAACTCCTGAGAAAGGAAACCTCAGACTGACTTCTGACCTCCACAGGAACATGCACATATATGCAAACATGTACACATATGTACACACACACTCACAGAGAGAGAGGCAGAGAGAGAGAGAGAGAGATGCACTCAGACCACACATACATTCTCATGCTCACAAGAACAAAGAATAGTGTTTTACACTATTTATCTAAATTCAAATAAAGTTTTATTGAAATGAAACATCATCACCCTATTCTTTTTACATAGCTTATGGCCTCTTCTGTTTTCTAGCCACAGACCTGAATGGTTGCAACAGACACCATATGGCCCATAATGCCTAACCTACTTACTAGCTGGCCCTTGAGGGATAAAATTTCCTGACCCCTTATCCATACTACTCCGTTTTATAATGGGATGCACTCTGCACATCTAATTTTATGGTTCAGTGGATCAGAAAACACAAGTTTGGCAATGTGGATATCCCATGGTCAAGAATTCAATCTATCCCAAGACTGGTCAGGGTCTCCCTTTCTAATGACTAGTGGTTGCCAGAGTATGACGCAGCTTTATTCCAACCCCCAGGCCCTGTGTTCTGCTGTTCCTGCTGCAGTTTGCCAAGTGTTCCGTATAATATTTCTATTTGCCACTGATGGTTGGGGGAAGGAGGCAGGGCTTGGTGGCAAGGTCTAAGCTAGCTTTGCCTACAGCTATTTTTAGCTTCAGGTCCCACTAAGTACTGTCACCTTATGAAGTTACCTATTCAATAAGCTGTTATGGCCTGCTTATGGCATATGTTCCCTCAACAGCCCAAAGAAGGCCATAAAGCACCGTGAGCAAGACAAGGGACAGCAGCTTTGCTCCCATGTCAACAGAGATGTCCTAGTCTATACACTCGTGAATTCTCAGTTTCTTTCTTGCTCACTGGAAGCATAGACTGCACACTCTCCTCCAAGTCGACTTCTTTGAGAACTCACTTTGTGATTCCCTGGAGATTGAATATACTGGCATAGATAATGGCCCCTGATATGTAAATACATACTATTTTTTATATTTCACTTTGAAAATTTTAAAAATATTTGAACCTTACTACTATGTATTCACTCTAGTACAGATGCCACATCTGAAGCTGAAAGTATCCTTGCTATCACTCTGATTTTTAGACAGGAATCTACAACAAATATGAATGTGTATGAAATGATCTGAAATGTAATCCATACCTCCTTCTACCCATGCATCTACCCATGCATCTACCCATCTACCTGTCCATCTATCCTTTCATCCATCCATCCATCCATCCATCCATCCATCCATCCATCCAATAATAAATGTGACTTCCAAATACACAGGATAAATCAAATCCCAATCTTGTATAAATGAATTCATGTCTCATGGTCTAGCTCTTCTATGTGTTGTGTGTTCCCTAGGCTTCTGCTTGTTAGCAAGTTTGTGATCCATTCAGCATTTCCTCCTTGAAGATGCATTTCCCCTCTGTACATACATGTTCTCTTGGGATCTGGCTTAGAAGGAATGAAGAAGTATGGAGAAGAATTGGCATTTATTTGTGGATTTCAGAAGGAGCTTGGAGATCAACTTCTTGGGCTCAGTTATGCTTTGAACATGGAGTTTTCCTTTTGGGAGGGTTCTGTTTCTTACTCACTAATGTCCTTACAACAATGTACCTAAGGCTTGCTTCTCAACCATATCTGCTAGGTTATGATAGGCTAGAGAGGTTGTCTTAGCCATACCCTGGTGGATCTGGCTCTCCATATATATACTTCATTAAGTTTTCAAAACCTTTAAGTTCTATATTCCCTCATGGAGTCTTTGTAGTGCCAGGAGAAACCAAGTGACTCACTACTGTTGCCATAGTAACTGTATACCTTAGCCAGGTCTTTCCTACAACCCTGTAATTTTCACTGCTCTCTATCCTCGGGTACCACCTGTGAAAATTTAAATGTCATAATGGAACCACATGAGATGGCTTACTCATATCCTGTATTTCTCTGAAAATGCGTTTATTTCTACATCCTTCAAGTGTGAGACAGAGATCCCAGAATCTTATTTCAGTGGTATCATTTATTGTGTTAATTAGGGAGCCAATCACAGAATCAAAGTCCAAGCCAGAAACTATTGGCACAAGTAATTTCAGAATCATTCTAAGAGAATTTGGTAGAAGAGCTATTTTTTAAAAAATGAGGATATGATAGGTAAAAACTGTAAGGACAATCACCACAGATCCTAAGCCTGAGGAGAAGGAGGATATATGACCAGACACCTACAAAGAGTCATATAGAGATGTAGTGTCCAGTATTAACATCAGCATCCCCAGAGAATGACACTATGAGGAATAAAAATAAATAAATTCTCTCTTCCTGAGGGTATTCATTGGTCAACTCAAGTACGGCCCATAAGAAAAGAGCTCATTGAATAGAAACAACATTCTCCAGTGAGCACATTTGGCCTCCAAAGGTAAACAGCAGGACAAAGAAAGATGACGAGTACATTCAGAGGGACAAATAGAAACTGTACCACATCACACAGACCAAACACACGTCTGCAGATTGCATGATAGGTTCTCTAAGTCTGTCCTCTAGGGCTCTAAAGATCTCCTAGCCAAGAAGTAAGCCTGTTGCTTCGTTACTTCAAGGCAAACACACATGCAGAAAAGCTTTGTTTACAAAGATGAGTCAGTTTCTTACTGTCTTGATTATTAACATGAAAGGATAGTAATGAAAGCCTGTGGGATCAGCGATAGGTCAAGCAATCATTCAATACATTTAAAACAGACCAAAAAAAAAGAAAGAAAGAAAGAAAGAAAGAAAGAAAGAAAGAAAGAAAGAAAGAAAGGAAGAAAGGAAGGAAGGAAGAAAGAAAGGGTAAAAGAAAAATAACCATGATGAGAATAATTATTCAAAATAAAAAAAAAAAAAAAAAGAAGAAGACACTGGGGTGGGCCCAGGTCAGTGTATTGTAAAAACTTCATCTCAGAAGTTTCTTCTTGCAGTGGATGGGAAATAACACAGACTCAGAGCTGGACAATGTGCTGAGAGTGAGAGACATGGATGTATTCAGTCCTAAATGGCATGTCTCTCCTATTCCAGAGGCTCAGGGAACTATACGGAAAAGGCAGGGGGAAGATTTTAAGAGCCACAAGGGATGGACACCAAGGAAGCCATGTCTTCCAGGCACAAGGCTGACGTGTGTACAAACTCACAGACACCATGGCAGCATGAGCAGGACCTGCGCACGCTCAAGCCAGACACAACTCCCAGCGCTGAGGAGAGGAAGTGGTTACCTGGTCCTACTCCTAAGCAAGAAACTATTTGCAATTGGTAACTGCTGGAAAAGAAAAACACTACTTTTCTACAATTGAGGGTCCCTGGATACAACAGTCATACTCTAGGGCAGAGCCATGGCCAGGAGTAGCTGGCGAACACACACAAAAAAATCCATGTATTTCTGTGTACTTTTGTTGTTTTCATGATCATTTGGAAGGTTTTGTCTTTTTATTTTGTTCTCTTAGGGTTTGTTGTTTTGTTTATTTTTTTTCTTTATTTCATTTTTTGAGAAAGAGGAAGAACATGAAGTTGGGTGGGTAGGAAGGATGGAATGATCTAGGAGAACTTGGAGAGGGGAAAGAATATGATTAAAATATATTGGATAGGGGCTGGAGAGATGGCTCAGTAGTAAGAGCACCGACTGCTCTTCCAAAGGTCCTGAGTTCAAATCCCAGCAACCACATGGTGGCTCACAACCGTCCGTAATGAGATCTGACTCCCTCTTCTGGAATGTCTGAAGACAGCTACAGTGTACTTACATATAATAAATAAATAAATCTTTAAAAATATATTGGATAAAATTTTTTTAAATAATAAAAAGTACAACTTTTTAAAAAATTTAGCCAGACAGTGGTGGTGCATGCCTTTAATCCCAGCACTTGAGAAGCAGAGGCAGGCAGATTTCTGAGTTTGAGGCCAGCCTGGCCTACAGAGTGAGTTCCAGGGCTACACAGAGAAACCCTGTCTTGAAAAACCAAACAAAAAAATATTAAAGAATGTAGGGCTGGCAAGACAGCTCAGTGGGCAAATATACCTGCTGCGCAACCCTGGTAGCCTTGAATTTTGCCTCTTAAACTACATAAAGGTGGATGGAGAAGACAGATTCCATAAAGCTGTGCTCTGACCTCCCCACATGCTCTATGGAGTACACATTCATCATACATGTACATATACAATGAGCTTTAAACATTGTTTTTAATGTAGAGGATTTAGAGTCAAACAAGAAGCTTTAAGAAAACTAACAACCTCTAAAAATTATCAATATCCTCAAGGGGAATAAAAGTCATAAACATTTAACAATAAATAGCTATGAAAATACAAAAACAATGACATTCGAAATAGTCTAGGTATAATGCTGTAAGATAATGTAGCAAAGGAATATTTAGAAAATAGGACAGAGAAAATATAGGGCAAAAGAAAAGAAGAAGAGAAAAATGTGAAAGAATCAAGAGTACAATATTGTTGCCTTCTTTAGAAAAACTATTAGAGAGAGTTTAAAGAAAGGAGAAATTTTACAAGGACTGCAAATCTCAGCTCTCTAGAGCTTTGGAACCTCATTTTCAGGATAATGATTACAGGGGTTGGGGGAATCAGAACCAAAGAACATTTTCACAAAAAAAGCCCAAAATGTTAGGTATGTTGCAAGGAGCCTTTCACAGCACACCATCAAAGCTTATGAGACCACAGTGGAATTGAACTGCCCAGCTGCAACACTGAAAGCTAGAAGACACTGGAGTCATGTCTTCCAAAGCAGATAGAGTTTCCGACATAAAAAGACTCTAATCCACTTCATGTCCAACCTCTCTGGAAAGTGAATGAACAGAAAATGCATACCTAAAACTGAAGAAGAGACTAAACCAAGCAATAAACCCAATCCAGGAGAAGACACATCACTGGGAAGTAGCAGAGCAAGTCTCAGGGCAAACACACACAAATAGTGCGTGGCCAGTAGGATCAAACCTGGAGCCCGAGATTCACAGTGAGAAAGAGAGGCAGGAGACAGAAATGGGACCAACAGATCATCTGCTCACCTTGGATAAAAAGAAATTATACAGAGCTGTCTTGTAAATATGCTGGACAGGGGCTTGCAGACACCTCTGTTGTCTGGTGCCTCTTGGCACAACCATGTTCTGCCACACCACACCCTTTGTCAGTGCAATGATGGTGAGCCCTTGCTCTGCATCACCTTAGGCGGTTTGTAAACAAAGATCCAAAGACAGCAGGAGGGTTTTATGCTCTGAGCAATGGAGAGAAGAGATTTGGATGTATGGGGTCCTCCTTTCACAGAATTATCCCAGGATTCATGTGACAGGGTGGTGACGTCACACACCATCAGGTCACTGGTGGCAGGTTCACCCAACAAGGAGAAGTTTGAAGAAACATACAGGTCCTGGCATCTTGTTTGTGAGGCAGAAGCAGGTGGGTTTCTATGAGTTCCAGGCCAGCTTGGTCTACGGCCTGAGTTCTGGTTGCAGATTTAATCCTCAATCAGTACCTGGATACAGTTTGAAAAGTGACTGGTAAGAAATGAAATAGATGGCTTCTGTCAGAGAGTTGTCAGTGGTAAATTCAGGAACAATCACAAATGGTTCCGAGTTCTTCATCAGCACTGCTGAGACTGAGTCTCTGGGAAGGTAAACGAAGGCTTGAGGATCGTGGAAGTCCTGGAGTGTTTTAGTCCAGGAATGGAAAAGCCAACAAGAAGATCACCATTGCTAGCTTCAGTCAGCTCTAATTCTTCTGACATGCCAGCATCTTACCCACCAAACCATTCCTTCTATAGCTCAGAAGAGCACCCCAACCTCATCTGCTCTCAATCTGTAGTCTCTGCTCTCATTGAAGCTCTTTGGTTCCATGTTTTCCTCACTCCTCCCCAAGTCTAGCTGGATCCAGGCAAGAGGAGACCTGGACCTGACCCTTGTTGGTTGTGACATGGGGTGAGCTCGCCAGGGCAGTGCCGGAGAGCTCACCCTGGTGGTGTGGGTGCAGGACCAGATAGCAGGCTGACCAGCTCAGCTACCACCCAGGCTCAGATACAGGTCTTTGAGTTGGTTCACCCAAGTATCTACCCCATCTATGAACTACTGGGGCACATGAAGGGGCTGGGTTTGCAGATCCAAAACTTCAGGATCTCCATGACACAGGGCAATGACAAGATACCTGAGAGGAGTACCACTGAGGGTCTAGTACTGAGAGTGTAGAGGAAGCCAAAGGCCTCAAGAATACCATGACTCATTGCATAAATAAACATTTGCAAGGAAAGATAGATGGACAAAAGGGTAAGTGATACACACTGTGACACTGCAGCTTCCATGATCAGATGTTTGGTGGTGGGTGTTGTTTGTTTGTTTTGTTTTGTTTTTGTTTAATTTTTTTTGAGGAGGTTGCCAGGGCAGAGGGCAAATACAAAGGAGCAGGGGTGCATGATGTGAACTCCACAAAAAAATCAATAAATGTTTTTAAAAGAAGAAGAAAGAAACAACTATAAAAGTCTATTGTTTATCTCTTCCTGAGATTGCCTTCTGTCAGTTCAAACCAGCTCTAAGCTTGATCGATTACTTTCTATTTGGGGGGTAGTGGATGGGACTTTAGACAGATTCACATAGCCCATGCTAACCTCAAATGGATAACCCCTCTGCCTCCACTTCCTGAACATTGAGATAAGAGGTCATGTGTCACCATGCCAGACACCAGGCTAACTTCTTACACTGTTTTAGTGCTGCACCAGCATACGGCAGTGCAATGGGATATCAAAAGAGAGATCATAGTGTCATGTGAACAGTTAGCTGGTTCTCTCAGATGGATGGAAGAGCCTTGGTTTGTGGCATTCGCCCATTTCCAGGGTGTAAATTAATGGCTAATTTCAAACCACTAACTCTGTGCTGCTGAACACAAGCCAGGCAGAGCTGGACTCAGTGGACCCTCCTGAGATGCCATGACTCAGTTCCAGTGCTCCTCCTGCATGGAGTGAAGGTCATGCTTTCTCACCAGACTCCGATCTGCCTTCCAGATCCAGGAGGAGAAATGAAACTTTCAGAAACTTTGGGTGACAATCAGATGGCCATTACTCTGTGTGTGTGTGTGTGTGTGTGTGTGTGTGTGTGTGTGTGTAGGTGTGTATGTATATGTGGGTGCAGGTATATGTGTCTGAGTAAGTGTATATGTAAGTGTAAGTATGCTTAAAATTAATAGTAACCACTTAATATCAAAACTGATGAGCCAGTATTGTAATTTCTCCAATTTTCTTACAATTTCAATTCAAATTTTGATTGACTCAGAGTCTAAGCAGTGTCTAAACATAGCTATTGTGTGGCTTGCCTTAGAGGCTCTTTTAATCTTTCGAATTTTCTACTCATTCTTTTCCTTGAATTTTTTGTTGAAATACTGCCTCCCATTTCTTATTGAAGAAAACTGGTCCCAAGTCTAACTTGACTTCATCACCATGGCATCTTTAAATATGTTCTTCCTTCTACATTACTGTAATCTGGTTGAAGGGGGAAAGAGCCTCGGTCAGATTTGGGTTCAATGATTTTATCATTTGTCATTAGCACATACTGACTCGTGTATCTGTGTGTGTGATGCTGACAAATCGTTGTGATTATTACCTTCATTCATGCGTTCAATAGGCCTCAAAGAACAGTGACAATAAGTCCATCTTCACTGACTAATTGGAATATAGGACTTTAAAGAGAGGGTCTCTTTATATCAGCAATTAGTTATTCTAAGATAAATCAGTTGGTTTTAAATTGGCAGGATGCTTGAATTTCTCTCTTTACTTACCAACTTAAATAGCAAGTCTGCTCTTTAGAACCTTCCAGTGGTGATTCAAAGGTTTGTTCTTGAGTCCATGTAATTAATTTCAATCCGAGATCAGCTCCTGAGTTCTTTGGTGCATCTTTATTAGCTTTGGGTAGCTTCTTTCCTTTCTGGCAAGAATATTCTGTGCTAATTTTGCAGGAATTCTTTCCCCAGATGTATAATCAGCCATTTCTTCAAGTAGTGTGATTCCTTCTCAGGGTCAATAGTATTCTGAGGTAATGTCTGAGTCCCAAGCATCTCATCAGTGCTGTAGTCATAGTTTCTCAGTGGTTGCCTAGGACAGGATTAGGAAAACATGCATTTGAAGAGTCCTATTGATATTTCTCATCAGAAGCAAGACTGTGAAGTTTTCATCTAACCCCTTTCATCTTAATTCTGTATATTTCTTTCCCCCACACTATAAACCCAAACAATCCAACGGTCATATTTATTTGATTGATCCCATGATACACACAAACAAAATAGAATGAGAATATCAGCATCCCACAGGGAGACATACAGAATTCCTTGAGCACTTCCAGAAATATTTTTTTGAGAAGCTAGATATTTCATGAGAAAGAGAAAGAAAAGGAAAAAATTGGAAATGACACACTGTAAGTGGCATAACTTGTACCCAAAATGTGGTAAGCTTTAGGTTACAGATTGTTATAGATGGTGTGGTCCAAGAGACTGACTATGTACTGTGTCTATGGAGAACAAACATTTTTAGTACTCAAGATTATTAATTTATTAATAATCAGTAGTTTAATTTTAAATGAGTATTTATTTTAATTTTTCTTCTAATAGATATCATCAAGAATTCAGGCAGAACAATTTACTTCAAAAATATCAAGAGTGGTTTGACATTTTTTCCAATGATACAATTTTAAATGATACTCTGGGAGTTTCACATCATGCACCCTGATCAAAATCCTTTCCCAGTCCTTCCCTAGCTACCCCACCTGTGACCTTCCACCACGAAAGGAAGTAAAAAAATAAAAATAAGGAAAAAAAAAAGAATGAAGCTGGGCTGTGGTGGCACATGGCTTTAATTTCAGAGGCAGGTGGATCTCTATGCGTTCAGGTCAACCTGGTCTACACTACAAGTTCCAGGACAGCCAGGGATAAATAGAGAAAAATCTGTTTCAAAAAAAAATTAAAAATAAATAAATAGACAGGGAGACAGACAGACAAAAAGAAGGAAAGGAGGAAGGGAAGGAAGAAAGAAAGAGAAAGAGAGAGAGAGAGAGAGAGAGAGAGAGAGAGAGAGAGAGAGAGAGAGAGAAGAAGAAGAAGGAAGGAAGAAAGAAAGAAAAAAATCCCCTTTGTGTTGTCTGTATAACACACTCAAACTCTTAGAGCCCTGCCTCTTAAATAGACCTGAGTCCTTTCTCTCCCACACCTTTTTTTAAGCCTTTTGAGTTTATAACTCTGTGCTCTAAAGTTAAGCTGGAGGCACTTACCCTCGTGTGGGGGTACGGGATGGAGGTCAGCTGACCCTAGTCTAAGGATTGGAATTCTATGCCTCTTTGAACAGAGTCATCAAGGGCATCTGTGGTTACAGCATGGGCGAACCTCAGGACAAAAGTCAAGAATACTGCTCAAGAGTACAGGCCCACAATTAATGAACCTACCAGAGAAATAAAACAAAGCAAACAAAAAGTAAGGCTTAGATTTCAAAAGGAAATTCTCTTCTACACTGCAAGGAAGATCATTTAGAATTAATTCTTATTTTTACCCCAGAATTTGGAGGCTCTTTTTCTCCTCTCACAGACTTCTATCTCACAATGAATAGCTTGCCTTTTTGCTTCCTATCATATAAACAATGAGTTTCTTTCATTTTTTTCACCCTACAGATCCTAAGGTTAGGATGAAATCCTTTCAATAAAAAGTTCATGGCCATGAGACTTGAAGGTTACCCTGAAAACATTTGTCTTCTTGAAAGGCCTGTACCCTTTGCTCATCTCTCCACTCACTAAATTTGGTCTGAGCCTGTATTAAGAGTTACTACATTACTGTCTGCTGACTTCCAGAGGAACTGCTAAGTACCAAGAAAGCAAGCACTTAGCTGCTTTTAGTTGTGACCAATGGCTTGCTAATAAGAGCCTAAAAGGATCTGAAGGAGCAGGGAAAGGATGCAGAAAACCTCTAATAGGTCATCATGGGACTTCTGTACCTGTTTATAGAAAAGGAGCCACATCAGATTTTATTACAAGTCGTTTAGTTTAGAGACTTGTGACTGGCAGGTAATGCTCATGATGGATGGTACAGTGATTATGGATGGGGTGGGCAGTGTATATTTAAGGTAGTATGTGAAGAATTTACATTGCATCCTACTCTAATGCACCTATAAATGGCTACACAAGAATAGAAGAGATGACATTGGAGTTGTCTGTAGTTTCTGTCTCAAGAGTTAACATCCATGGAGGGAATTCCTCCACCCATTTGTCTCTGTGTTGATGTGAGAGTGGCCTGGAGACCAATGGGTGGCATTAGATAGAGATATTTTACAAAGAGACAAACATAATTTGCTTTTTGTGTGTAGAAACATTGCTTTCCTAGAGTAATAATAGTGTCTTAGTTAGGGTTTTATTTCTGTGAAGAGACACCATGACCATGGCAACTCTTACAAAGGGAAACATTTAATTGGGACTGGCTTACAGTTTCAATCCATTATTGTCATGACCGGAAGCATGGCAGTGTGCATGAGAGAGGCTGGAGAGGGAGCTGAGAGTTCCACAGGCAGCAAGGACAGAACGTATGCCACACTGGGCATAGCTTGAATGTAAGAGAACGTGAAACCTGTCCCACAGTGACACCATTCCTCTGACAAGGCCACACCTACTCGAACAAGGTCACACCTCCTAATAGTGCCACTCCTTACCATCAAGTATTCAAACACATGAATCTATGAGGGCCATCACAAATAGCAATCGTGGCTTTCACCTCCAGGATGAGCATTTTTCTATTTGGCTTGCACAGGAGATATTTTCATCTGTGTTTTGTATCAGAAGGAACTTCAAGAAGCCAAGCAGCCTACCCAAAGCACTGTGCTTGTGAGCAGCTGGAGGATGTGTTGAAGAACAGACATGTGGGGCCGGGAAGCCCCTCAGTAGGAAGACTACTCTCTACCTGCAGTATCATCATCCACATTAATGTTTGCTATGGATCTTGAATATGCCTTGTTAGTTCATAAGCACCTAAAAGGTGAGTCTATCCTCTATCAAATCATGTTCTGGATGCATGTGAAATCCCAGCACTTGAGGGTAAAGGTAGAAGGACCATAGGTTTGAGGCCAACCTTGTCTACACAGTGAGATCACATCTGCCTGCAGTTTGCCTCCTACCCCAGAAATAAAGAAGAGAGAAGGAAAAAATGAAAGGAGGGGGGAAGGGCCATGGTCCATTTATCACTTAATATAAACAGACATAATACCTCTTTTTTTCTAGGTATTTAGATCCTGGGACTAATACTGCTTCCTTGAAGTGACAATGTATAAACATCTTGAACATTTTGAAGGAAACACATTCTACTGATGTGGAACTCTACAATGGAGTAAATCCTATTTCCAGTATGGTATGTTTTCAAAAGTTGGCAAAGTATTCAGAACATGTGTAGCCTTGCTTGCTAGCTTGGTTTGGTCCCAGGAACCAGCTGGAGTAGTGTGGTCAGGTGAGAGGAGCACACCAGTTGGTTTGACCTTCCTGACTTCTTCAAATTTTGGCCCAGAAGGGTTAGTTTAACTTCACTGCCACTGGTGTTATTGTATATTAGACAGGACAAATAACACATCCTTCAAAGGGTTATTTTGAGAACACAAGGAAGAGTTCTTTACATTTCTTCACATTGCTCCTAAAACATAGATGTTCCATGAGATTTAACTAACTTTCCATACATCCTGGTTGAGAAGTGTGTTGATAAGTAACCTTTTGAAATGACATCAGAATAGCTCTAATATGTATTTAGTGAACAAAATGAGTTTGAGAAAGATAAATGACATTTATGGTTTGGGGAGGGGAGAACAGGAGAGAGATGCCACCTCAGCCATTGATTGGATTGTCTACACTTTTCTATTGTTTGAGTTTTACAATATATGCATGTACTTGAATATTATTTTTATAAAATAATAATAAATAACAAAAATAAAGACTCGCTGAGCCTTTGTGGGTGCAGAATAGATTTTAAAGCTGTTAAGGAATGATTTCTCAGAGTTCTCTCTGCTCACAAATCAGTGCTGCTTTCGGACTGCATCAGAGTGCTTTCTCTGCTGGGAACAGTGGCAGATGCAGAAAACCACAAGTGGACAAGGTGCTAGAGGAAGTGTCATCAGCTTGATCAGTACACGTGCTCCATTTGTTACTGATGCTCTCTTCCCACAAGGCTCAGGAAACATCACGGAAGAGGGGGCAGAAAGACTGCAAGAGCCAGAGCACAGGAAAGATCAGAGCAAAACAGTGTCTTCTGGACATGACAAGAGCACTGCACTCTTGAACTCACAGCCACTGCAGTTGCCTTCAACAGACCTGTACAGGTCAAGCCAGTCAACATTGCAGCATAGTGTGGGGAGGGACTTACGAGCGCCAACTCCTAATTGAGGCACTATTGACAGGTGAAGGTTTCTAGAGAAGGGAAAGTCAGTTTTCCTCTAATAGGTTCCAGTGGAAGGCTCTACATCCAGGAGTATACAGAAAATGACAACGTAGACTTAGTGGCTTATTAAAAAGAATAAAGAGGACATGGAGTTGGAGAGGGCTGGGGAGATAGAGATGGATCTGAGAGGAGTTAGGGGGAGAAGAAGTTGGAGTGAGTATGATAAAAATTTACTGTACGGAATTCTCAAAGATTAATAAAAATATGAGTAAAAAGGAACAGTCCACCATAAGCAAGAAGACAGGGGTGCAAACAGACACATACAACGTGATATAAAAGACATATGTATGTGTGTGTATATGTGTGTGTGTGAGTACACAGCCAACAAACATGTATACATATGAAATGATTATAAATAAAAGAGGCTATAAAATTAAGAATAAGGAACATTGGAAGGATTCAAGGGAGATTATCTGGGAGAAGCTGAAGGGAGATAAATAATTTGATAGGTGTAACCAGTCTATGTACTCCATGGGTTCTTTTAGTTTCCACCCTTCTCCACTCCCTTTCTTCTACTCTTTTGACCTCCTGACACTAGATAAGAGATAAAAAAGGATAGAGGGGGAAGGGGGCGGTGTTATCATTAGACTACTTCCTGCTGATTAGAAGCATCAAGTTCCTTGGAGCAAATTTGATCTTCGCTGTCAGGATAACTAATTTCTTTTTCTTGTTTCTTCTTTGCGCACGACTACTTAACAAACCATAACCAACAGCAACCAACAAACCACCTCTTTTCTTGGAGCCCTAGCTTTTATATACCTCTGGTATATAAAGTACCCAGAATTCCAAACATCACACAATTGCAGAAGCTATCTGCAGCTGGAGGGATCACACCCCTGCTGGAGCATGAGGCAAGTCATAGTCCTCTGTTGTGGACAATCTGAAGCAGTCCCATATCCCACACCTGAGATTAAAATGAAGAAATATTCCCATAATAGTTCTGTGTTTTTCAAAGAAACCAAAACTCGAAAATTGTCACTACAGATAGGATTAAGAATCACCATGGAAACTGGGCGGTACTGGCGCATGCTTTTAATCCCAGCACTTGGGAGGCAGAGGTAGGTGGATTTCTGAGTTCGAGGCCAGCCTGGTCTACAGAGTGAGTTCCAGGACAGCCAGGACTACAGAGAAACCCTGTCTCGAAAAAAGAATCACCATGGAAATAAACTCTTGGAAATGTCTATGTCAATTAGCACATCTAGATTGTGCTAATTGAGGTAGGGAAGAATCACCCTCATGATCCCCCAATGAGGGAAGGACTCATTCCATGGGCTGAGTCCTGTACTAAATGAGAGGGGGAGATCGAGCTGAGCTTATCATTCCTGCTTCCTCACTGTGTATGACATGTGACCAGCTGCCTCCTTGAGCTGTCCTGCCACCATGCCATCCCCTCCCTCCTCTGTATCCCTTTGAACTATAGCCAAAGCGAGCTCATCTTCACTTTATCAGCCTCTTGCCAGGCATTTCATCACAGCAATGAGAAAAGTAACTAACGTGGCATCCATCCATTATTTATTCCAACATTGAAGAGCCTACTGTGCCAGGTACTTTTGGTCCAACTCTCATGTTCCATGCTTCCACACAGTGATGTGCAAGGGTAGCTACTTCTTTTTCTCTGTGAAATCAATTTTCACTTATCGTTTTAAAGTTGTTAATAATGTGACTGGGATTATTTACTGTACTGGCTGGGTTTTGTGTGTCAACTTGACACAGGCTGGAGTTATCACAGAGAAAGGAGCTTCAGGTGAGGAAATGCCTCCATGAGATCGGGCTGTGGGGCATTTTCTCAATTAGTGTTCAAGCGGGGAGGGCCCTTTGTGGGTGGTGCCATCCCTAGGCTGGTAGTCTCTGGTTCTATAAGAGAGCAGGCTGAGCAAGCCAGGGGAAGCAAGCCAGTAAGGAACATTCCACCATGGCCTCTGCATCAGCTCCTGCTTCCTGACCTGCTTAGTTCCAGTCCTGACTTCCTTTGGTGATGAACAGCAATGTGGAAGTGTGAGCTGAATAAATCCTTTCCTCCCCACCTTGCTTCTTGGTTATGATGTTTTGTGCAGGAATAGAAACCCTGACTAAGACATTTATAAAAATACTCACTAAAGGCCACCAACAAATCTGAAACAAAGTGAGAGAAATCCCTGTCACCTGATGTCACCCTTCAGAAATGTTCACATTATAAAGAAAAGCATCACTTTGTAAATGCACTTTTTCTTCCATAAAATTTAAGGCGTTGGGTCAGGCCACTCTGAACCTGCACTGTATAAGCATAAGCAAGACACACCCACTGTCAAAGGCTTTACAACACAGCGATAGTATCTGTCTGCATAGATCATGGTAAAATGCCTTCCCAAGGGTTTTCATCCACGAACACCTAGGGGGAATAATAATGGAAAGCAAAGTGGAATTTATTAAATTGTTCTTTTATTGTACCTGCACAATCATTCCAGCCCCAATTTCCACAGGCACACAAGAAAACCAAATTAAGTCTTGGATTTATTGCCTGCTTTGGGCATCTTGACATCTACTGCGTAAACTTAAGTCTATTTCCTTGCAACTATTGTCAGAGGCATCTTGTGTTTCTCACTGACAAATTATATAACGAAGAGACAAAGGAGATTATGGCACTAGACAAATCGGGCAGCATCAGTAGACCTAGCACTCCCCAACCATAAGCCAGCTCTTCTATTTCTCAGATCACATTGTAGTTTTTTCAACTCCAGCAGTCTATTATTTTAAGAGGCAGTGTTACAACATAATGGCACAGAACCATAAAAAGAAAAATAATGGAATAGATGCATTGGGCAAACATCAACAAAGAGATATATAAGGCAAATAAGAGACAGGTGACATGAGAGGAAAAGGAGCAAGCCGCCAAGGAGATGTGACAATCACAATCTTCTGTGAGCCTAAGGACATATCATCAGAAATAACAAGGCAGCTGCAAAGTCAAATGGAGAGGGCCAAGTGACAGCCAGCAATTTTAACATATCCACAATCCACACGAGGACAGACATTCGAAACCACCGAAACCAAGTAGGTAGGGAATGTTTCCCTTGTAAATGTAATGGTAGTGGATATGCATTACTCCCTAAGGTGAATAAATACAAACTATCTACCTAGCACTACACTTTCAAGTACCCCCAACTCATTCACATAACTTGGTCAAAAACAGGTGACGAAGGAGTGCAATAAAACTTGAAGAATTAACACATTTCCCGACCACAAAGCACGTACACAAAATAAAAAAAATTAATAATTTAAATAAATTAATAATCCCATTTAAAATCCAGATATTTAGAAGGCTTTAGTATATGTCTGATAAATCATCAATTAAAAATGTTCTCAGAACAGAATAGAGATAGTACTTTAGAACCAAACAATAGCTAGTCTTCATCAAAATATTTTTGTGTTATCAAAAGATACACAAAGGCACCACGCTGGTATCAGAACGTGGAGATCCATTCATTAAAAGGAAGAGTCAGAGATGGTGGATGAAGTTTGTAATCCTGGCCCTCCTATCACACTGGAGGCCAAGGAAGGAGGATTGAGGTAAATTTCAGGCCACTCTAGCCTACAGTAAGGAGAGAAAAGAGAGGAAGGAGAGGGGAAAGTAGGAACATGGAGTATTTGGGGCCTGAGGAGATAGCTCAATGTTAAGAGCACAGGCTGCTCTCTCACTGGACCCAGGTTTGATTCCAGGAGCCCACATGACAGTTCCCAGCCTCCTATGATTCCAATCACAAGGGATCAAATACCTTCTGCATCCTATTACGGCTTCCATGGCAGCAGGAGTACATGTGGTACACACAGATGCATGCAGGCAAAACACCACACATGTAAAATACTTTTAAACAGAGTTTTTAAAAAGAACATGGAAATTATGCTGAATTAAATTTGCACACATATTCTTGTAAAGCAATATCTACCATAGATACTGACGATTGAAAGAAAAATGGCTACAAGTCTTAAAAAACAATAATGCACACTGGTCAGTGATGGTGCACATCTTTAATCCCAGCACTCCCAAGCCAGAGGCAGGCAGATCTCTGTGAGTTCGAGGCCAGCCTGTTCTACAGAGCTGGTTCCAGGACAGCCAGGGCTACACAGGGAAACCCTGTCTCAAAAAGTAAAACAAACTAGACATCAACAAACCAAATAATCCAATTTTAAAAATGGGGTACAGATCTCAACAGAGAATTCTCAATAGAGGAATCTCAAATGGACAAGAAGCACTGGAGAAAATGTTCAGCATCCTTAGCCACCAGGGAAATACAAATCAAAATGACTCTGAGATTCCATCTAACAGCTGTCAGAATAGATCAAAAACACTAGTAAAAGCTCATGCTGTGGAGGATGTGGAGCAAGGGGAAACACTCCTCCATTGCTGGTGAGAGTGCAAACTTGTACAACCACTTTGAAAATAAATTTTCTCAGAGAATCGGAAGACAATCTACCTTAAGACCATACCATACCATTCCAAAAGACTCTTCATCCTACCATAGACACTTGCTCAACTACGTTCATAATAGCCAGAAATTGGAAACAACCTAGATTTCCTTTAACTCAGGAATGGATAAAGAAGACGTGGTACACGTATACAATGGAGTACTACTTAGTTGTTAGAAACAATGTCATCATGAAATTTGCAGGCAAATAGATGGGACTAGAAAAACATTAATCTGAGTGAAGTAACCCAAACCCAGAAAGACAAATATAGACGGTACTCACTAAAGTTAAGGACAATCATGCTACAATCTACAAACTAAGAAAGGATAAGTGACAAGGAGAGCTCAAGGGCAATGTGTGTGTGTGTGTGTTGGGGGGGGGAGTGCATAGATCTCCCTGGGAAGGGGAAATAGAGTAGATATTGCAGGTGGACTGGGGTAGGGGTGGAGACAGGTACAGGAAGGATCAGGGTGAGGGTGATGTGAGAGAGAAAGTACTGGGAGAGACAACTGGAATTGGGGGCAATTCAGGGCAAGATAGAAACCTAGTGCAATGGAAACTCCCCAGAATATATTAGGATGACCCTAGCTAAGAATCTTAGTAATAAGGATATTGAGATTAAACTGGCTATTTCTTAAGATGTCCAATGGGGGGACTGGGACACCAAAGCTAGCCATAAAACCTTTGACCTATAATTCATCTTGCCAGCATCATGTGCGGTGTAAAGTTAGCATAGAAATTGTGGCAATGGCTAACCAATTCCTGGTCCAGCTTGAGACCCATGCCATGAGAGGGAGTCCATCCCTGACGCCTGACAGCTCTGAGATGTAGGATAGAACCAAACAAATCCAAAAAAAAAAGTAAAGAAATGATTCCTAATGATATTTTGCTAAACCCATAGACAGACAGCCATGAACGCCACTGTCAGAGAGACTCCATCCAGCAGCTAATGGGAACAGATGTGGAGTTCCACAGCCGAACATTACATAGAACCCAGTGAATCCTGTGGAAAGGGGGAAGATAGGATTTTAGGAGCCAAAAGGGTCAAGGGCACCAGGAGAAAACCTAAAGAATCTATTAACTTGGGCTCCTAGGAGCCCACTGAGACTTAACAGACAACCAGGAAGCATGAATGGGCATAACCTAGGCCTCGGAATATGTTATGGTTGTGTAGCTTGGTGGTTTTGTGAGACTCCTAATGGCACAGGGACTGTTTCTGACATGTTTGCCAGCTTCAGGGAGCCTTGCCCTCCTACTGGATTGCTTCATCAAGCCTCCATACGAGGAGAGGTGCGTTACGACAACTTGATATGCCATGTTTGGTTGACATCCCTTTTCTAAAAGGAAACAGCGGAAGAGCGGATGGGGAGGGGAGAGTGGGTAAGGACTGAGAGGAGAGGAGGAAAGGGAAACTGAAGTCGGGGTAAGTAAATAATAAATTAATTAATAAAATATACCAGGGGATAGGACGATGAGTGGGACTGGGGTGTATGATGTGACGTTCACAATAGAAAAGCCCGGTTTCTCCGCTGTCCCTCTTGTCTGTGGCAGGCACAGTTCAGTCTGGTCCAATAGGCTGTTTTCCCCCTTTTTAAAATTTATTAGATATTTTCTTTATTTACGTTTCAAATATTATCCCCTTTCCTGGTTTCCCCTCTGAAAAAACCTCTATCCACTCCCCCACCCCCTCCCTCCTCACCAACCCACCCACTCCCACTTCCTGGCCCTGGCATTCCCCTACCCTGGGGCACAGAACCTTCACAGACTGAGGGCCTCTCTTCCCATTGTTGACTAATGAGGCCATCCTCTGTTACATATGTAGCTGGAGCCATGAGTCCCACCATGTGTACTCTTTGGTTGGTGGTGTACTCCCTGGGAGCTCTGGGGGTATTGGTTGGTTCCTATTGTTGTTCCTTCTATGGGGCTGCAAACCCCTTCAGCTCCTTAGGTCCTTTCTCTAACTCTTCCGTTGGGGATCTTTCCGTTGGTGCTCAGTCCAATGGTTAGCTGAGAGCATTCACCTCTGTATTTGTCAGGCATTGGTAGAGCCTCTCAGGAGACAGCTATATCAGGCTTCTGTCAGCAAGAACTTGTTGGCATCCACAATAGTGTCTGGGTTTAGTGATTGTATATGGGATGGATCCCCAGGTGGGGCAGTCTCTGGAAGGCCTTTCCTTCAGTCTCTGCTCCACACTTTGTCTCTGTAACTCCTTCCATGAGTATTTTGTTCCCCCTTCTAAGAGGGACTGAAGTATCTGCACTTTGGTCTTCCTTATTCTTGAGCTTTGTGTGGTCTGTGAATAGTGTCTTAGGTACTCCAAGCTTCTAGGTTAATATCCACTTATCAAAGAGTACATACTAAGTGTGTTCTTTGGTGATTGGGTTACCTTACTCAGGATGATATTTTCTAGTTCCATCCATTTGCCTAAGAATTTCATGAATTCATCATTTTTAATAGCTGAGTAGTACTCCATTGTGTAAATGTACCACATTTTCTGTATCCATTCCTCTGTTGAGAGACACCTGTGTTCTTTCCAGCTTCTGTTATTATAAACAAGGCTGCTATGAACATAATGGAACCTGTATGTTTGTTACATCTTGGAGCATCTTCTGGGTATATGCCCAGGAAGGGTATAGCTAGGTCTTCTGGTAGTACTATGTCCAATTTTCTGAGGAACCACCAAACTAATTTCCAGAGTGGTTGTACCAGCTTGCAATCCCACCAGGAATGGAGGAGTGTTCCTCTTTCTCCACAACCTCTCCAGCATCTGCTGTCACCTGAGTTTTTGATCTTAGAATGCTGACTGGTGTGAGGTGGAATCTCAGGGTTGTTTTGATTTGCATTTCCCTGATGACTAAGGATGTTGAACGTTTCTTTAGATGCTTCTCAGCCATTCAGTATTCCTCAGTTGAGAATTCTTTTTTTAGCTCTATATTCCATTTTAATAGGGTTATTTGGTTCTCTGGAGTCTAACTTCTTGAGTTCTTTGTATATAACGTATATTAGCCCTCTATTGGATGTAGGATTGGTAAAGATCTTTTCCCAATCTGTTGGTTGCTGGTTTGTCCTATTGACAGTGTCCTTTGCCTTACAAAAGCTTTGCAATTTTATGAGGTAACATTTGCGAATTCTTGATCTTAGTGCATAAGTTATTGGTGTTCTGTTCAGGAAACTTTCCTCTGTGCCCACGTGCTCGAGGTTCTTCCCCACTGTCTTAGTTTCAGTGTATCTGGTTTTATGTGGAGGTTCTTGATACACTTGGACTTGAGCTTTGTACAAGGAGATAAGAATGGATTGATTTGCATTCTTCTACATGCTAACTGCCAGTTGCGCCAGCACTATTTGTTGAAAATGCTGTCTTTTTCCCACTGGATGGTTTTAGCTCTTTTGTCAAAGATTAAGTGACCATAGATGTGTAGGTTCATTTCTGGTTCTTCAATTCTATTCCATTGATCTGCCTGGCTATCACTGTACCAATTCCATGCAGTTTTTAATCACAATTGCTCTGTAGTATAGCTTGAGGTCAGGGATGGTGATTCCACTAGAAGTTCTTTTATTGTTGAGAATAGTTTTCACTATCCTAGATTTTTTGTTCTTCCAGATGAATTTGCAAATTGTTCTTTCTAACTCTATGAATGGAGATTGCATTAAATATGTAGATTGCTTTCAGCAGGATGGCCATTTTTACTATATTAATCCTGCCAATCCATGAGCATGGGAGATCTTTCCATCTTCTGAGATCTTCTTCGATTTCTTTCTTCAGAGACTTGAAGTTCTTGTCATACAGATCTTTCACTTGCTTAATTAGAGTCACACCAATGTGTTATATATTATTTGTGACTATTGTGAAAGGTGTTGTTTCCCTAATTTCTTTCTCAGCCTGTTTAACTTTTGAGTGTAGGAAGGTCACTGGTTTGTTTGAGTTAATTTTATATCCAGCCACTTTGCTGAAATTATTTCAGATTAGGAGTTCTCTGCTGGAATTTTTTTGGGGTCACTTTAGTATACTATCATATCATCTGGAAGTAGTGATATTTCGACTTCTTCCTTTCCAATTTGTACCCCTTTGATCTCCTTTTGTTGTCTAATTTTTCTGGCTAGGACTTCAAGTACTATACTGAATAGGTAGGGAGAGAGTGGGCAGTCTTGTCTAGTCCCTGATTTTAGTGGGATTGCTTCAAGTTTCTCTCCATTTAGTTTGATGTTGGCTACTGGTTGGCTGTATATTGCTTTTAATATGTTTAGGTATGTGCCTTGAATTTTTGATCTTTCCAAGACTTTTATCATGAAGGGGTGTTGGATTTTGTCAAATGCTTTCTCAGCATCTAATGAAATGATCTTGTGGGGTTTTTTTTTTTTTTGAGTTTATGTAGTGGATTAGATTGATGGATTTCCATATATTGAACCATCCCTGCATCCCTGAGATGAAGCCTACTTGATCATGATGGATGATCATTTTGATGTGTTCTTGGATTCAGTTTGTGAAAATGTTATTGAGTATTTTTGCATCTACATTCATGAGGGAAATTGGTCTGAAGTTTTCTTTCTTTGTTGGGTCTTTGTGTGATTTAGGTATCAGAGTAATTGGGACTGTTTAGATTGTTTATCTGATCCTGATTTAACTTTAGAACTGATGTCTGTCTAGAAAATTGTCCATTTCATCCAGATTTTCCAATTTTGTTCAGTATAGACTTTTGTAGTAGGATCTGATGATTTCTTGGATTTCCTCAGTTTCTGTTGTTATGTCTCCCTTTTCATTTCTGATTTGTTAATTAAGATACTGTCTCTATGCCCTCTAGTTAGTCTGGCTAAGAGTATGTCTATTTTGTTTATTTTCTCAAAGAACCAGCTCCTGGTTTGGTTGATTCTTTGTATAGTTCTTTTTGTTTCCATTTGGTTGATTTCAGCCCTGAGTATCATCCTGAGTGAGGTAACACAATCACAAAAGAATACACATGGTATGTATTCTCTGATAAGTAGGTATTAGCCCAGAAGCTCAAAATACCCAAAGTACAATCCACAAACCAGAAGAAACTCAAGAAAAAGGAAGACCAAAGTGTGGATACTTCATTCCTTCTTAGAAGGGGGAACAAAATACCCATCAAAGGAGTTGCAGAGACAAACTATGGAGTAGAGACTGAAATAAGGACAACCCAGAGACTGTTCCACCTGGGAATCCTTCCCATACTCAATCATCAAACCCAGACACTATTATGGATGTCAGCAAGTGCTGGCTGACAGGAGCCTATTATAGCTGTCTCCTGAGAGGATCTGCAAGTGCCTGACTAATACAGAAGTAGAGTCTCACAGCCAACCATTGGACTGAGCACAGGTTCCCCAATGAAGGAGTTAGAGAAAGGACCCAAGGAGCTGAAGGGTTTGCAGCCCCTTACGATGAACAACAATATAAACTAACTAGTACCCTCCGAGCTCCCAGGGACTAAACCACCAACCATAGAGTACATGGTTGGGACTAAAGGTTCTAGAAGCAAATGTATAGCAGAAGATGGCCTAGTCAGTCATCAATGGGAGGAGAGGCCCTTGGTTCTGTGAAGTTTCTATGCCCCAGTGTAGGGGAATGCCAGGGCCAGGATGTGGGAGAGGGTTGTTGAGCAGGGGGGGGGGGGGGGGGGGGAGAGGGAACAGGGGAAACCAGGAGAGGAGATATCATTTGAAATGTAAATAAAGAAATTGAACACATTCATGTGTACTTGTCAGAGTTTCACTTTTTAGTAAAACTTCATTTTATTATTCTTAGAATAATTTGGGAGCAGATTCTTCAATATTAGCTGACTGTGTGGGGATGCCCAGAGTTTACCTGTGTCTCCTCAGCTGAGTTTTACTGTACTAGGAAATCATCCTTAAAATGAAAACAAGAAGCAACTGAGCATTCTGTTCCTTATATATAGCCAAGTATGAATCATATAACTAAACGCCATGGAAAAGACCCCGGGAAGATGCATGACACCAATATTTCAATTGTCTAGGGATAGCAATAATTTATTCTTCAGAGGAGAAGTTAGTAATGATGTCTTTCCATGGTCTACGAAGTGATTTATCACACCATGGTAGAACTCCCCAACTTCAAGAAGCAATCTTAAAATTGTATGCTATTATAAATACATTTCTGGGCTCAACTTATTTGTGCATAAAACTTTTCTACAGTTAGAATGATTTGCTTAGGATATTTTCTTCAATATTAAATTGCTAGAAATGCATTTAAAGCATCACTGAAAATAGGTACAGACAAAAAAAGTTAGACCTGTTTACATTTTGGGCAACATGGTTTGAGATCTTCCAGTTCGTAATACCCTTGACATCCAGCCTACTCTTAATATTAGAAGAAGAGGAAGAAATGAAGGAAGAAAGGAAGAGGCAGCAGCTTTGCTTAGGCGTGATCTACCAAGTCACTAGTCATATCCTCCTCCCTCCACATACTTCATCCTTCACCATTCAGATCTTTGGGACCATCCACAACCAAATTATTTAAATTTTTGTGGAATAATCATGGTGTTTTAAACTCTGTTTTAAACTGTGAAAAATCAGAACAGTATATACTCATTTTGTTCTTGGAACTATCTATGATCAAAGTATTTTTCTTTGCAGCATAAAACAAAACTCAAAACAGATGTCTCTTTCAAATAAATCTCTATAAAGGTGGTCTAAACAATGTCTGATGTTGGTATTCTTTCAAATAATTACTTCAGTGACTATTAACAACTTCCCTATGACAACCACTAACCTGAGAGATTCAAGGGGCACATAAAAACAGAGAAGGCAGGATGGCAAAATGGCTTAGAGCATAAAGGTGCCAAGCCTGGCAATCCACATTCAGTACCTGGAACCACATGGTGGAAGGAGAGAATTAACTCCCATAAATTGTTCTCTGACCTCCATTTGCAAGCCATGCTATGACTGTGCCCAGATACAAACATACATGCATGCATACATACATACATGCACACATATACAGAGAGAGAGAGAAAAAAAAGAGTGAGAGAGAAAGAAAGAAAGAAAGAAGAAGAAGAAGAAGAAGAAGAAGAAGAAGAAGAAGAAGAAGAAGAAGAGAAGAAGAGAAGAAGAATTAGAAGAAAAGAGAGGAGAGAAGACAAGAGAGAGAAGACAAAGAGGATAGAAACACATGCAGAGAAAGAATAAATGTTTCTAAAAGCAGAGAAAACATTGAGTGTGCCTAATGGTAGACAGGCTCTCTGGATTCTCTAGCAGTTCTGCATGTCCTGTAAGCAGAAGCATTGGCAGCCCTGGGCCATCTTTGCTTGGCTGGAGACAGGAGGCAGAGGTCTGAAATTGATAGGCCGAAGAAACTGATAGCACTATGAGGCTTTGCCACCCACAGTGCCAATAGAAGTCCACTATTGCCTCCAATCCACGTGTGCTTTGCCTTTTGACAACCTCCATAAGACTGTGTTAATAGGCTGAGATGTGAGCTAACACATGGATAAAATTTCATGTCTTTGTAGTGTGTGATGGTGTCACTGAGAAATGTACTACCCAAACTCCTATAACGAGGGCCTAAATGATTTCTGACCAAGAAATAGCTTCATATACATAAGCAGTGTAAGGTGAACTCTGCAGAATTTTCAAGGCATAGAAATGTGTGTGGAAGAGCAAGGCATAAAGCTGTCACCAGTTGATTCTTATCTCTCTGATGATTCTTTGTTACTTTGATCATAGCTAGTCCCAAGAACCAAACTGTGTCTTAATCCATTCTGACTTTTTATACTTTGAAACAGAGCCTAGAACACCACAATTCTCCCACAGATTTTTCCACTGTCCTGGGTGGTATCTGATGATTCTTTCCCGCTAACCTGTGATCCCTAAATAGTTTTTCCCCATGATTTTATCATTTGCCATGATTCTCTTTGCAATATGTTCTATTTTAGGAAACTGTATCTACTCCTAAGATAGAAAGTAGTTTGATCCTTGATGTATAATAGAGATTATTATTATTGTTAACTTGACAGGATCTAGAATAAGGAGGAGACAAACCTCTTGGTGTCTGAGCGAGACTTTGGAGTCTGAGCTAATTGAGGTGGGAATAGTCTCCCTGACTCTGGGCAGTGCTGTCCTGTGAATGGGAATCCTGGGTACAATAGAGGGAGAAAAGTAAGTCAAGTGCCAGCATTCATATTCCCTTTCCTCTCTGTAGATGCAGCGTGACAAGCTGCCCCACGCTCCTGCCTCTGTGCCCTTCCTATGTAGGTGGGCAAGATAATCTTTTCCTTCCTTGATTTGGTTTTGTCATAGCAAAGAGAAAACAGTAACTAATGCAGACAGGTTAGTGACAGACATCTCTTCCCGAGGCCCTTGGCCAATGTTAAAGACTGTTAACAAACTACTAAAATCATTATTAGCCAATGATAAGTTCTTAACGGAAGCACTTCTTCTGATGTCTCATTTCCTATAAGTAGGCAAAGATATTGGGTGATGGGTGATTTGACTGCGTGATCAGCAGCTACTGGACTCTCCCTTTATTGTTCTTGCTCCCTTGAGCAAAAGGGCTATGAGTCAAACAGCCAGATGACCCACCCTTATACCTGCACTGGCCATTTTGAACATGTTTAGACAGCTCAGTGAAGCTCCGTGGTTATTAGAGCCACATACTCCGGAGTGGCACGATTGGTTCCAACAGGAACCTTCATTTGCACTAAAGCTTGTTTGTTGCAAACACCCTTTCTCCGGACACCTAAGGCAGCTGTTGGTGCCCTTGCTGAGCCTAATAGGAGGTATGCTTCTCCTGTACCAGCAACCTTCCAAACTGGGGAGTTTCAGGTTCATAGACACCCCTCCCCCAGCAACCACATGGTGGCTCACATCCATCCATAATGAGAAACAAATAAGAAAATAAGCAAAAATCTTATGGGCCTGAGTGGAGCGAGCGGGGCCTGAGCAAGCCGGGGCCGGAGCGAGAGGGAGAAGGGAAAGGGGGTAAAAAAGAAAAAAGAAAAAGAAAACTCTCCAGTTGTCTTTTCTCACCTGCTTTTAGTAGAGCAGGCTGAGCTGATGGCACCAAGAAAGTGGCACTAGAAGCAAAGACGGCTGGCAAGATGAGCTGCGGGCTTTAGTCGCTGAATAAAAGTGGGAGCCATGAAGAGCACCAGACCCGAAGAAGTAAGAGGGCGGGGCACAAGAAGAGTGTCACCTTGACTGTGGCAGAGGTGGAAGGCTGGGAGCCACAGTTGCAAGCCTTGACAACTCAATGGTTGGAGCACTGTCTTAGACAATGACACAAAGTGGTGTGGTCGTAAGAGCTGAAGCAAAGGCCACAGCATTGACAATGATACCACCAAGCAGCAGCAATGGCAGTAAAGATCGGGGGTCCTAGATGCCACAGCCTAGAACTGTACTACCAGCCACTGTCAGGAACTGAGCAATTCCAGAAACTATGTCTGCAGCGACACCCTCCGCCAATGACTAAGGCGCCCTGACTCCTTAAGGCGCCTCTCCTTTGTAGAGTTAAGATGTCCCAGAATCCCAGTTCTGTGAGAGCTGTAAGACACTAGATGATACCACCTACTGCTCTCCCATTTGCTGCTGGTGGTCCTCAGATACCGATTATTATCACTCTTGTGATTTTGGCTACAAAATATGCACCGCTTTCCACATTTTGACTCCCAGTTCTGTCATGGTCTTTCCAGCTGTCCGTCTGATGTATTTCACAGGTGACTGAGATTTCAAATGTCCATATTCAGT
>NW_022196895.1:17689539-17705805 GCF_008632895.1 Mastomys coucha | reverse complement strand
ATGGTTCTGCTTGGAGGGTGGCATAGACATTAGGTGAGGGTAAGAATCTGGTTCATTGGCTGTGATGACTTTGAAAAGCATTCAATCTCAGAGAAAGAGTAACTTATAAAGTCCTCTTCTTCAAACTTGATACAATAGTTAAAAACATCAAGCAAAGCATTTAGTCTCACTCTTTGCTGTTCTCTTACAAGAAACCTCCCAAATTAATTGACTACATTTCTTTTGGCTGTATAAATACTTTTGAAGTATGTAATCTGTTCTGAAAACCATAGTATAGTGTAAAAACATCAAATAAACAATCCTACTAATAGAGAGGCTGAGATAGGAGAAGCATGATTTCAAGACCATTATGTGCTACACAGCAAGACAGTGTCATGTACAAACAATCAGAAAGTGTATATGGATTGTACAATATTGGACCTTTTTCTCCAATTACCAAATTAGAGAGACTACTGGATGACAGCCAACAAATTTCTAATTCCTCATATTTTTGGATTTCAATTGATTAGGATATGTTGGTGATTTAATATTAATTTTCATATTAAGAGATATTAAGAAAAGGGAATTGTTGCTTCCTGTTATTTTTGCTGTTAGAGGTGGAATTATGTTTCTATGGGTTTGTTGAAAGATTACTTTCTTACTTCTTCTAGGGTGTAATTTTGATCCATATGTCGGTATTTTCCATCTATTATCCTTGGTAGGGCTGGATTTGTGGAAAGATATTGTGTAAATTTTGTTTTGTCATGGAAGATCTTGTTTTTTCCATCTAAGATAATTGAGAGTTTTGCTGGGTATAGTAGCCTGGGCTGGCATTTGTGGTCTCTTAGGGTCTATATGACATCTGCCCAGGATCTTCTAGCTTTCATAGTCTCTGGTGAGAAGCCTGGTGTAATTCTAATAGGTTTTCCTTTATATGTTACTTGGCATTTTTCCCTTACTCCTTTTTAAATTCTTTCTTTGATTAGTGCATTTGGTGTTTCGACTATTATGTGACAGGAGCAATTCCTTTTCTGGTCCAGTCTATTTGGAGTTCTATAGGCTTCTTGTATGTTCATTGTCATCTCTTTCTTTAGGTTAGGGAAGTTTTCTTCTTTAATTTTGTTGAAGATATTAACTGGCCCATTACCTTGGGAGTCTTCACTCTCTTGTATACCTATTATCCTTAGGTTTGGTCTTCTCATTGCATCCTGGATTTCCTGGATGTTTTGGGTTAGGAACTTTTTGCTTTTTTTTGCGTTTTCTTTGACTGTTGTATCAATGTTTTCTATGGTGCCTTCTGCCCCTGAGATTCTCTCTTCTATCTCTTGTATTTTGTTGGTGATGCTTGCATCTCTGACTCCTGATTTTTTTTCCTAGGTTTTGTATCTCCAGGGTTGTCTCTCTTTCTGATTTCTTTATTGTTTCTATTTCCATTTTTAGATCCTGGATGGTTTTGTTCATTTCCTTCGTTGTTTGATTGTATTTTCCTGTGGTTCTTTAAGGGATTTTTGTGTTTCCTCTTTAAGGGCTTCTAGCTGTTTATCTGTGTTCTCCTGTATTTCTTTGAGGGAGTTATTTATGTCTTTCTTGAAGTCCTGTGTCATCATCATGAGAAGTGATTTTAGATCTGAATCTTGCTTTTCCGGTGTGATGTTGTGTCCTGGACTTGCTATGGTGGGAGAATTAGCTTCTGATGGTGCCAAGTAACCTTGGTTTCTGTTGCTTATATTCTTACACTTGCCTCCTGGCATCTGGTTATCTCTAGTGCTACCTGCCCTAGATAAATCTGACTGAAGCCTGTGCTTCCTTCAATCCTGGTTGTGTCAGAACTTCTCAGAGTCAAGTGTCTCTGTGATCCTGTGATTCAGGGATCCTGTGATCTATGATCCTGTGATCCTGGGCCTGCTACAGCACCTGGGAGTAGAGCTTCTTCTGGGTATTATGGGACTCACTGCAGAATTTGTGCCCAAGGTCTGCTCAGACCCAGACAGACCGAAAGGAACTGGTGCCACTGGACTGGTGGAGTTCCTGCATGCCTGGGTCCCGCTGGTCCCAGTTATTCCTGGTGTTGGGACAAATGTTGTGTCCTGCTCACCTCTGATCCTAAGATCCTGGGCATGTTAGAGTGCCTGGGAGTGGAGCTTCCTCTGGGTGTTGTGGGACTGGCTGCAGAGTGTGTTCCCAAGGTCTGCTCCTCCTCAATGAAGTAAGCTCTTCATTCCTAGCGGCTGCTAAAGAGATCATCACTACCAGGGCCCCAGACAAGAAATTCATAAAGGATCCTCATTGCTAGTCAGGTATGTCACAAAATAAAGTCAATTTAATAGTGCCAGGCTGAGTTAAATCAGGTTGCTTAGTAGATAAGAATCTATCAGGTGATGAGATGGTCCACAAAAGTTAATCTGTCCCTTCATAGTCACTTTGCTTCACCTCTAGTCTGACTTATTATAGATGGATATAATAGTTCAACGTTAATTCTTTTTTAATTCAGTCTTTACATATGCTCATGTGTATTTATCACATGTCTATACGTATTGGACATCTTACAGTTGGATTTGCCTGTTCCCGTAAAGTCATGATCACTTTAGGAGAATTGAATTACCCATGATGGGAATGAATTAGTTCTGAGGATTTCAGCTCCTTACTAAGTTATCTTAGATAGGTTCCCTTGTTTACACATCTGAGAATGTATCTATCCTCCCTGCCAAACCCTCTGTTATCTGTCACCTGATTTTCCTCCTACCATGACTTGCCCTCCATCTTTTCAGACTCATCCTCTTCCAATCCAGACCTGACCTTGGTAATCCCATCATGGGACTGGTAATCCCAGTAGCCATCACTTTCACTGTAGACCATCTATGGCGGGTCTTCTGTGATAAGGGTGGTGTCCCTTCATAGGACGGTCATACCCCTTTGTGATCTGAATCTTGTCTAGTTCTCTTCCTCATCTCGATACTCCCTACCTCAGACCTCAAGATACATCAAGATCAAACTGACTGCAGTAATCATCTCACTCAATAGGCTGCTCTAGCCTTAAATATATTCCTAGCTTCTTCCTAGCCTTCTTCCCCTGCCTTATCATGCTCTGGAGCCTTGTACAGTAGTAGGATTCTCTAGAGGGTCATCTTCTCCAAAAAGGTTGGATTATTTTCCTAATTCTTAGCAAGCAGGTATCTCCCCTTTGCAGTTCCAAACCCTTCTTACCCCTACCCTTGCCTCACTGGGTTGTAATTATAGTGTTTCTGGCCCTCTCTATTTTTCTGCACGCACTGGCTTGAAGGGTACCTCACACATACAAATATTATAAATATTTGTGATAAGTGGCTAGATTGATGGATGGATAAAGAGTAGATAATGAGCTATGGGCATTAATGTGCCAACTTAATCAAAGTATACTTTAAAACTAATCAAAGGATAAAGGCACACTTTATTGTCTGTTTCCCTCTTGGAAGGGTATTAGTTGCTGTAATAAATACATCAACAATAGAACAAATCTGACTGCTGTTTCAACAGTTCTGAATACTTTCATTTTCTCTTATTAAACTCTGACAAATTAGAAATGTCACTGATAAATTGTAACATAGTAAATATTTTCTACTCAGTATATTTATTCTTATTAACTGAAAGGTATAAATCATTTGTGATATACTGGCCCTTGGTAAAAGGCCAGTAGTCCCAAGAGGGAGTGTGACTCTAAATTATTCAGCCATATGAGAAAATATTTGGAAAGGGTAAGTGGAATTTTACATTTTTACTACCATTGAAGTAGTGAAAAAAACTAATTTTTAAGCATCTGAGGTAGTGCTTGAGAAATGTATTAAAATAGAATTTGGCTGGGAGTTTGTGGAAGGCACACAAAGATGGTGCTTATGTATATGTCAGAGCCTTCAGCGGGACCCAAGGAGAGTTTGCATAATCACGTTAATGGCACATCTTCCAGTACATTAGCAGAACAGTTAGAGCAAAGTGAAACTCAATGGTCTCTGCCCCAGGACTCCCCAGCGCCTGTTTAAATGCCAGGGGACCTTGAGCACTGATCAGCTTAAGCTAGATACCTCCTTATAGGGATTTATCTTCCTGTAAGATGTAATGGTAAGGATGTAGGGAAATTAAGGACATGCTTCTTACCAATGAAGTCAAGAAAGGGAAAATGTCAAGTTCAGGGCCATTTTGTGGAGAAAATACAAACACAGGCCTGGACAGAGGTGTGAAAAAAAAAATAACAGAATCCTTACAGCTCTACGTAAGTATTCTTGACATGTGATGGTTCTGACTAGTCCTCAGTATGTTCCATTTTTATCTTATTTTTTCTACTTATATGTGTTCTTTTAAAATGTAGGGCTGGAGATAAGGCTTAGCTGAAAAGGCTACGCTCACACAGAACAATGTAAAATGTAGGAAGAACTTATCCAGATTTGTGGTTCTTGTTAATTATTCTCTTTATTTAAAGGCATGGAATCTTTTTATTATGTCAATTTATTTATTCTCTCTCTCTGTCTCTCTCTGTCTCTCTCTGTCTCTCTCTGTCTCTCTCTGTCTCTGTCTCTCTGTCTCTCTGTCTGTCTCTGTCTCTGTCTCTGTCTCTCTCTCTCTCTCTCTCTCTCTCTCTCTCTTTCTTCTTAGTTCTCAGTTTTTGGTTTTGTTTGGATCTAAGAGGTGTGGCCTTGATGTAATATGTCACAAGGGGCAGGATTTTAGATTTTAAAGATTCTAATTCACTTTCTGCTTTGAACTTTTGATTCAAGATATGAGCTTTTAGCTGTTACTCCTGCAGCATGTCTGCCCCCTACTGCCTTCACCCACTGTTATAGACTCTGACCCTTGGGGACCATAAGCCCAAATAAACCTTCCTTCTACAAGTTGTCTTGATCATGGTATATTTATCAGCAATCAAAAAGTAGCTAATGCAGGGCCCCAGGGATTAAGCTGAATTAAGGGCCTTTCTCCACTAATCCATGTCCGTGGTCCTCATTAAGAATTCTTGCCCTTTAAAGAACCACTATAAATAGTTTTTACTGCTGGTCACCAGATGCTCACAATGGTGAGAAGAGAGTTCTGGGACTCAAGCATGGGGCATGAGCATGCTGAGTATACACTTGCTTTGTCCTGAGCACTGAGTATGCTCTCACTGTATCACTGAGCACTGAGTGTGCACTCACTGTATCACTGAGCACTGAGTATGCTCTCACTGGATCACTGAGCACTGAGTATGTTCTCACTGTATGTGTCACTGAGCACTGAGTATGTACTCACTGTGTCACTGACTACTGAGTATGAACTCACTGTATGTGTCACTGAGCACTGAGTATGCACTCACTGTGTCCCTGAGCACTGAGTATGGACTCACTGTATGTGTCCCTGAGCACTGAGTATGGACTCACTGTATGTGTCTCTGCACACTGAGTATGGACTCACTGTGTCCCTGAGTATGTGCTTATTGTTGAGCACTGAAGTGAGCTCACTGTATCACTGAGCTATATCACAGCCCTTATTTGTCCAAATATTTTGATAAATGCCTTTTTGCATTTTGCAAACAATGAAAAAATAATAATGTAAACTCAGTTTCAAACACCATAAGCTTTATAAATGAGTGGTATAAAAAGCTTTTAAAAAATTTATACATTCTAATAATTCACTACTCAGGAACTTCTAGTAAGGAAGCAAAAGTCTTAACTATATCCAAAAATTTGCCTACAGAAAAGTTATGAAGTGATTATTAATAATTGAAACATAAGAAATGATTAAATGTCAGTCAAAAAGAGTAGTAAATTATATATTATAAAATACTACATAATCATTTTAATGACACATTTTGAAATATATAATAACACAGAAAATGTTCAGCATACATTGCTAAATGAGAAAGGTGAGCTTTAACTTTTTATTATGCTTTGGCCCAAATTAAGCAGAGATACACATTATACATACATATATAAATATATACATACATATATATATATGCATGCATATACACACCACAAAAGTAACATATATGCCAAGTCAAATAGTGGTAGACAGTTAGGTTAGGGTAATAGAATTGTAGCACACATTTTTCTTTATTGAATTCTATTATGTTTAAATATTTTGTGATAGTGACATATAGAAACCATACTGGTTCACTGCACCACAAAAATTAAACAAAATTGAAAATACTCTGATGGGGAGTTGTCACTTGCTTCCTAGGTAGGAATGGGCACACATTTTTAAGACATAGCTTTGGAAACGAGTAGAAAACCCACCAGAAAAGTTAAGTGTGCTCTTCTGTCATCTGAAGTAACCCCGTGAAAGGCAAAGAAGGACATGTTTGTTTCACCAGTGCATGCCGGCATCTGGCAGAAGAGTTGGGCACCACTCAGTCTCCTGTCACTGCTCACTGTGAGACCGAGTAGAAATGTATAATTTAAGGATGCTAGTGGGATGGGCCTTTCTGCGAGGCTGTTGTAACAGAGAGCTAAAAAAATAAAAAAAAAATTCCTCATCTTTCTAGGGAGAGACTTAACTGGAAGCATCTATAACAGCCATGACAAAGAAACTCTCCTGAGGCTTCGAGTCAGCAGAGCCGTGGACTCACACGCCATCTAAGAAGATTTGTTTTTTAGACACTAGTAGTTTAATGAGAGAATCTTTTTATTTTGGTACTAATAAAAGCAAAATGAAATGCCTTGTGCCTTTAGCTTGTGACATTAAATAGAAAAATTCATTGAGGGAAAATCTAAATTATGACATCAACTACAGACTCTTCTAAGTGTAAACAAACTAAGATAGTATATTTCACTAGAGATACAGTAGACAAACTGGCTGTTTCTTTAAATATATTTAAAAAAAACAATATTTTGGATTGGACAGTGTGCCTTGACAGGCACAAGACCCCTAGTTTGTTTGCCAGCACTGCAAAAGTAAAAATAACCACAGATCCTTTAAAAAACAATTCATTAACATGTAAAATGTATAGTTATCCAATAATTTAGCTTCATCTTAGAGAGAAATTATTGAAGCTTTAGGACTGTACGGACAACCTCTGCCCACTTAACTATGCCCTTGGGAAGTCTTGTTTAATTTGCAAAACTACAGTCTTCAACTGAGTTCTTATGCTTGCTTGCAGGGAAAGTACCTTCCACAGAGACCAACTTCTTCACAAACTAGAACTTACAACATATGGTATTATACATATGCATAATCGCAATACACATATGTGATGATCTTGATAGATTCAACAGTTTAATTCTTGTCATTCTCTATTTTATTTCTGATTTCTTAAAGCTTCTATAACTTTCAACTTAATGGTATCTGCTTTGAGAAGCTATAAATAGTAGAAAGCACACAAGGATATCTTACCTAAAATCATGCTTTAAAAGGTAGAGAAATAGCTCAGTGGGTTAAGGCCTTTGCCACCAAGCCTTAAACTTGAGTTCTACCCTCAGGATGGAGCAAGAGAATCCATGCAGGCAACTTTTCCTTTGATGTCCACATACACGCAGAGAAACATTGTGATGTTTCTCATCATGGTCCTCTAATGGCACTGTAATATTTGTGTTATCCAGTGATCTCCTTAGGAAAGTCATAGTCTGGATCAAAAGTGATGGAAAGTAGATTACAAAAGTAAATTTCTTGGTGTCCATTTGGGAGATATATATTCCTTTTATACACCTACAGGTATCATCTATCTGGGGTGCTTGCTATACACCAGGAGTTATGAAGGTTAGCCAAAGACACCCTTTACAACAGATGGTCTTAGGCGACTTCTGGGAAAGGATAATTTGACCCCCAAGGGGGTCATGACCCACAGAGTGAGAACTGTTGCTTTAAAGAGACAAAGTCATAGTAACAATAAGCAATGCCAATAATTTTCACAATTGTAGTCAATAAACACAATATCTACTTTGTGATGAGTAGAGATCTCAGTGGCGGTGGGCTCCAGTTTTCAGATGAATGGCAAGGAATATTGGACGTATGTGTTTGGATCTTAAATATCTTGATACTATCTAGACCTGATGGATTGTTTATGGATGGAGATGTAGTGACCTCTGAAGTAACCCAGAATATGCTGATCCAGACTATTGATTGGTCAACTCAATAATCATTTATCACTTTCCCTGTACCAACCATGCTGATAGGAGTTGGAGAAACAGAGAAATCTAGTACATCTGTGCCACAGCTGATTGGTTTCTAGTAGGAAAAGCCAACATGAGGATGACATGAGGTAGCAATTAGCACAATAGATGTGGGATTTCCTGGCTATGATGACATCATAGAAATCCATTCTCGCCTGTTGTGGTGGCACACGCCGGCAGTATTTGCTGAAGGAGGCAGAGGCAGGAAGATCATGAGTTCGAGGCCAGCCTGGGGTACACATTTAAAAAAAAAAAAAAAAGAAAGAAATCCATTCTCTTTCAAAATGAAGGCTTTTTTTGTTTGTTTGTTTTTTTGGTTTTTTTGTTTTTTGTTTTCAGAATACAAAAAGCTAGAACTGGAAGAGTTGTTCCTCAGGAAGGGAAAAGGAGAAAGGCAGTCTAGGCTGAGAGGATAGCTCCAAAGGCATGCAACAGCAAGACAACTGTGGCATCCTATGGCATCAGACGGCAGCTAATAGAAATGAGTCTTGGGAGGCACACCGGCCATTCGAGGGAGTATGTGGTCGCACAAAGGGATTCACACTTTATTCCTTGAGCAAGGGGGACACAGGCATTGTACAAGAATTTAGCCAGGGAGTGACTTCTAGGTTACCTCTGTCAATAGCATAGAACTGAACAGAAAGGACAGACAAAGCCCGAGGCTCCAAAGCAGCACTAGGACCATGCATGAGCTTTGCAGTTACACTTGACCGCCAGCTTCTTATGTGCTCCAGGACACTGTGAAGAACAACACGGAAGGTTGTTATCTCGCAAAGCTGATGGTGCACAGGAGACTGGGGCGAGAGTCATGGAAGCCCTCAAGTTTCTCCTGTGTAGCTCACCTTGGGCTTACCGAGGTCAGCTCTCCCAGGCTCATTTATTCCACAGACTCTGGGCTCAAGGAGGGAAGCCCTATGTTAGGGTCTCCTTTTTTGAGAACTCTTCCTCTACGGTGTGCTGTTTTTCCTAAATCTAAGACTGCCTTTCAATCTGAACTTGTCTCTTCATCTCTTCTCTGAACATGGCCTTCTCCAACAGTACAGTAACAGTAACACAGGCTGAAACGTTCCTAACTTAAAATCCGAAATTGACAAGGTTCAAAAGTTTACATTTTTTTGAGTACTGACAGGGTAAGTAAAAAAATTCTATAGCTGGTCTCAAATGGCAGTCACAGGCACCCTGAACACAACATGCGAAATTATACCCACAGGGCTCCAGGTAGAGCACAATGCTGAGCCTGTGTGAAGCCTTGGATTCAAGCCCCAGCATCTATAATAAAATAGGAATATATGAAATAGAAATGGTATATGTAAGAGCTATAAAATAGTATACATATGTGTATATATACATAAACTCAAGGTACAGATGAAAAATGAAAGAATTTCATGTGTAAACTAGGATTTTGCTCCTCAAAACATCTTATTAACTACATGCAAATATCCTTAAATAAAAACAAAGCTGAAGTCCTTCTTGCCTCAGGGACTTCAGATAAGGAACCTGAAATAGCAAAGGGCCTCCTATGTAGATATTGTGCTCATTTCTCATCGTGTGTTAAATGACGAGATTCTCATATAAGCCCTCTGAGATGAATACTGTATGCACATTTACATTTTTCAGGAGAGGGAGCCACAGCTTTCCAGGATTTTATAGAGGAGCAACACCACTAACTAAACTCAAGGGTTGTGCATATACAGTATTCGAGTATTTAAATTTGTGAATTATGTGTATGGAGGTCAGTTCTCTTCTACCATGCGGATCCCAGAGACTGAACTCTGGTTATCAAGCTTGGCAGCAAATGCTTTTATCCATTGGGTCCTCTCACTGTCAAGTTGATATTTTTAATTATCCAAGGATATGCTATGATCCTGGAGAGATAGCTCAGCAGTTAAGAGTGCTTGTATGCTTCTAGAGGACCTGAGTTTGGTTCTGAGCACCCATACCAGGTAGCTTACAGCTCTGGCCTCTATGGTCACCTATACACATGTGGTATATTCTCTCTCTCTCTCTCTCTCTCTCTCTCTCTCTCTTCTCATTAATTAAACAAATACATTTTTTATAACGAATCTCCTGTACATTTCAGCACTGTGCTAATCAGACTTCCTTTATTGTAACAAGAACTTCAGAGGAATCTGCTTACAGTTGGCTCTCAGCTTTAAAGTTTCTGATGTGGTCTATAATAGGTTGGACTCTGCTTTGGGGCCTCTATGAGGTGGAGCTGACTGCTCCCTTCATCACATCTAAGAAGCAGAAGAGAAGAAAAGGAAGAGGCCAGGGTTCCACAGTTTATCCTCCTCAGGGGACCCCAGCCCAAATAACCTAAAGACCTTTCATCAGTTTCTTACAGACTGCACCATCTCTGAATAGCTCCCCCAAATCCCCTCATACTGTAAGGGTCCATGATTCACTGAAGAATGATACCCAGGACTCAAATAGTATGTAAATGTGGAGTGTTTTATTCTGCAGAAGTCCAGCATGCTAGGGTCTCCCATTACCAAGATAGAGAGACCCTGAAGTGAGCTCGCAGGCCCAATTTAAAGCACATTAGGGGAGTTCCAGGGTTGGCAGGCTTTGTCTAACTCTACCTGGAGTCAAGTGCGCTAGTGAGGGGAGGGGAAAGCACAGGACAGGAGTTCAATCTGTAACTGACTGCGAACAAGCAACTGAGAAACCTCACAGGGTTCGGAGCAGCTGGTCATGTCCCTCTGATCACACAAGTTTCAGGGAATCGTTTACGAGCCCGCACTCCATTCCTGTGGTTTTACATACCCTGTGTTGGTTTAATAATCCTCAAAATATATGGAATATTGGCAGTTCAGTTGATATTTTCTTACTCTTACCAAAGCTCCATCTCACACTTAATGTTTCTTAAGGATTTCTTCTGGATGAAAAACTTACTAGGAATTGGCTCATTAAAACTTCTTCCCTTAAATGCTTAGGATAGAAATGAAATCTTTTCTGTCAGGTCAGCAATAAGAGCAAATGTAATGTAAGACCTTTATTGGCTTAAAAACAAATCTGATTATATTAATCTTTTTACTTTTTGTCTTGTCTTTAGGTCATAGGTCACCAGCCCTTTTTGGGAGAGAGTTTTTAAGGAGAATATAATAGACACAAAAAGCAATGTTTTGTATTTAGTTTTGTTTTTTTTAAATAAGCTCATCACATAAGGATTTAGGGTCTAATTAATGGACAAATGAAGGACACCTGACCTTACCCAACCTGGGATATTTTCTATCATCTTTCTTTTTTGAATCTAAGCTTTATTTTCAGAAATGATGGAGATATTTAGGAAAAAAATAGCTGGCACACAGCACGGTGTGGTTTTGAAACATGTGAGTGAATCTCAGAACTTTACGTATCTCTGATGTAGCTTTTTTCTTCACGATTGAAAAAAATTAACATGATGACACCGAATGAAAAAGTTAAACAGAAGAATTAAGTAGATAATAGAAACAATATTCTAAAGTGAGAATCGTGGGAAAGAAAGGTGAGGAAGAATCTCTTGTGTTTTTCCTCAAAAGCTCATGCATGGGCTTGCTTATGGGAACAGGCTTTTCTTAAACCAATCTTCTAAGAGGCAATGGGATCTTTGCAGGGCCCCGGGGCACTGAGCACCGATTACTGAAAAGTGTTGATGGAACATGTTCACCTCATCAACTGCTCACCTCTCCTAGTTTAACTTCATGTGGAAAAAAAATCAACATGCAAGACAGATGTGTGCTGAAAAATAGGAGCCTCGCACTCCCTTCTATTGTTTGAGCTCTGCTGGCAACAAGCAAACCCCTAACTGTGGACAACACTATTATGGAAAATAACCTGTAGGTTGAATGCTAGCACAGCCTCCCAAGAGCTGGGCCATTTTGTGACATTCCACAAAGTTCTGGTAGCATGTTTAGGAAAGGGGATTTATCCCTGGTTCTTAGAAGAAAACCTCTCTGCCCTTTCCCACTGCGCCTTGGAGGAGGGTGGCCTTCTGGACAGTGACACTCCCCATCATTCTGTGTCTCTTATGCTGATCTGTGGCGTCATGAGGTTGGATGGGAAGCACCTTGGAAGGCTGGCTCCACAGCGGCCTCCAGCAGGCTCTTCCCTGCCCGGGTCACTAAAAGGTGGACAACCTGCAGCTGCCAGAGGCAACATCAGAGTTCATCACTGCCCACCACGAAGTGGGCTGCTCTGGAAAGGACGCGCCGAGCGAGGCTGCAGGGCGCCGGAGCGGTCGGACGGGGGAGCGAGAACCAAAGCTTGCGGAGCGCAGCAGAGCGGGTACCGCAGTCCCGGGAGCCGCCTGGAAGGGAGGCAGAGCGCCTAGCTTGTGAACGTGCGGAAGGCGGAGCCTGCAGGAGGCGGGGCTAAGAGAGGCGGGGCCTGAGGGAGATGAAGCGAGGGAGGCGGGGCTAGGTGGAGAAAGGAGGAGCCAGAAGAAGGTGTGGTCATGTGAGGGCGGGACATGTAGAAAGCCGAGCCTACTGGAAGGGAGGCGGAGCTCGTAAAGGTGGAGCCCGAGTTCCTGGGAAGCGAAGCGGGCGCACCAGAGGGGTGGAGCTTAGTGTCGTGGGGGCGGAGACCGAGTCAAAAAGGCCAGGCCTCTTTGGGGAGGCGGAGCTTATGCTCCAAGGAGGCGGAGCCTCTGATGGGGAGGCGGGCGCGGAGGCGGTGCCCGGGCGGGCTGCGCAGGCGTCGCTTGCACCTTGTTGATTAGTCAGTGCCGGGAGCGCTGCTATGGCGTTCCTCGGACCCGCGGCTCCTCCTCACACAGTGCTCGAGGCGGAGGCTAGGAGAGGGCCGAGGAGGAGGAGGCGGGCGGCTGGCCGCCGCAATTGCAGAGCCGGGGCCAAGGGAGGCGGAGGCGGAGCGGGAGCCGCCGCAACCAGCCGGGCCGCCTGCAGTGCTCCCCTGGCTTGAGGGCGCGGGGCGCCAGCCATGCCTCGGTGTGGCCACTGAAGTCGGGCGCCGGCGTCCCCGCCGCTGTGCCTCGTCGTCCGGCTGCCCGCCGCGGGAGTACGGAGCCGCCAGCCAGCCAGCGGTGGCGCGGGCGCAGGAGCGCGGGGCCGGAGGAGGCGGGGAAGATGGACCCGGCTCCCTCGTTGGGCTGCAGCCTCAAGGATGTGAAGTGGAGCCCAGTGGCCATGCCGCTCGACCTGCTGGTCAGCACCTACCGGCTGCCCCAGATCGCGCGGCTGGACAGCGGTGAGTGCCTGCGGGACGCATGGGTGCCAGGGAGGGTGGGACCGGTGGCTGGGGGTGGGCAGGGCTGGGGGGGGTGGGCAGGGCTCGGGGGATGGGCAGTGCTCACCCCTAGCCGTCTAGTTGGCCCAAGAGGCTGCCGCAGCTCTGGCGCGTTGCTCTCCACTCCCCCCCCAGCAGCCGCCGTGGCCGCCGGAGAGGTGCAAATCAGAATCCTTGCAATGTAGTTAATAAGGACACCTTACATCGTGGAAATCTCCAGATAATGATCTTGGACGCAAGAATTACTCAATATGGGAATCCTGAAGTTATCCTAGGCAACTTTCTGACGAAAATAATTGAACTCTGGGTGGTATCTTGCTTGGGGTGCTTCTAGTAGATTTCAGAGGAAAAGCTCCCAGGTGACCCAATGAAAAGGATCTCGTTTCTTGGTGACCTTTTATTACAGCTCGTCTATTCTGTTTAACCGAACAACGAGTGATTTGGGACTGTGTACAGAAAAAGTCTTTAGCAGAAGTGATGGTATGTTTAAGGTTAATTATTAGCTTAGCGTTCTTCCAGCTTAGAAAAAAATATTTTAAGCCACTAAAACATATTGATTTGCCATCTGAGCTTTGAACCAAGAAATGCCAGTATTTCCTGAAACTGACCTCAAGAAAACAACCAAGAACACTCCCCCAACACACACACACACACACACACACACACACACACACACACACACACGGATTATTCTGCACTGTGACATCTGCAAACAAATATGTAGATGTGCTACTGGCAGTCAAGTGGACACCTTTGAATTTGTTGTGACATGTTTTAAATTGTGTCTGTGTTTTTGCACTGTATATTCATTAGGTTTAGCTTCATGGGACTGCGGATTGTAGGGAGAAGTCTGTTCTGCTGTAGGGTAGTGGGGCAGCAGGTTGGCAGCAGGCAGGCACATAGACAGAGCTGTGGCCACACGCAAGCCGGATCAAAATAGGGCCTGAGCAGGAAGGTGTTATTTTTTCCAGTGACAGGCACTTGCTTCACTCCTCGTTTTCAAAAGCAAGAGTGTTCCACCTGAGACGTATAAATGCCCTGAAATTCCTATTCTATTTCTTGTCTGTGGAGTAAAGTTAGACATTAGAAACACTGACTGGAGAATTAACACATAAGAAAGTTTGTAAAAGCTGGAAAACATTGGCATGCTTGCTGCCCTTGTCTGCTGGTGGTGGTGGTTGTGGTGGGCCCTGGGAATAAACTAGTTTTTAAACTAGGAATGAAGTGTGTGATGGTAAGACTGTTGAATCCAGGGGAGGACAGATGGCACATTGAAGCATTCCTGCTTGGCAGAGTGTGTTGTGCTTTAGTATGTATCTGCAGACGTGTGTGTGTGTGTGTGTGTGTGTGTGTGTGTGTGTTCGCAGTTTCATTTCCTTCTCCACTGTGAAAAGTTGTATATTTTGGCAGGTTGTGGGTCTTTCCCTTTCCATTCCCAGACCTTCCCTCATCTCTGCAAACTGCCAAAACTTGGTAGCTAGGCCAGAGAGCATTGGTGCATTCCACATGAAAATCACCCAGGCTTCCTCCAACTCAAAGTGCAAAGAGGCATGTGTCAGCCTCAAATGTAACTTTTAAAGTCTCATTCTCCACTTCCCTATCCCTGTCGCTCATTAGAAGGTCACAAATCAGCACAGAGCTCACCCCACACTACTTTTCACATTAGGATGTGGGCTGTGAGTCTTAACACTGTGTCCTTTCAAGGCCTGGGATGGATTTGATCACCACGTGGAATTCTAGTTCTTTGTTGTAAATTCCTCTTGTGATTACCCCTTGAGAATCACTTCGGCACACTAAATTCATACTTGTAGCCAGTACTGCCTTATACCTGGCTCCTTCATTAGCCAGTCTCATCTCCTTTATATTAGCATAGATTTTAATATCTGCATGCTATTCCTTGGGAATAGCTGTAACACATACCTATCTGTTCCTCTATTGATGGACATTAAGTTGCTGCTGCTGCTGCTTCTCCTCCTCCTTCTTGCAATTTGTAAGTTCTGAGATAATGAGCACTCCAGTACATAGATTTGTTTTGGGAGTGAGAATGCATTCCTGGCCTGCTGAATGCACAGGAGTCCCTTTAAAATTTGTGATACAATTGTCTTTACTCTAGAGACCAAAGGTTATACTCATGCAAACATAGGCATTGAGAGACTACCACTGGGCCCACATCCTTACTATATAGTAGGACTCTTTGTTTACTTCTTAAGTTTTTGCTAATCTCATGGAGGCAGAGGACCTACTATTTTAACAATTCAATTTGGGTAGACTTTAAAAGAGCCAAATCATAGATTCCTTCCGTAAACATTGTTCTCTACAGTGTTAAGTGTTAAGAACAGGTTAAGGACATTGCTGTCATACTTTCAGATGCCACAGGTAAACTCTCAGGATTTGTAAAGTCTAATCTTGTGTATATGTGTTTTAGCCGGTTTTAATGCTACAGGAACATTTTACATACACACACATATGCACACACATGCACAGACATGAAAAGTAGTTATTTTCCAAATCATTTGTTTTAAAAGGAACCAGAAAGAAATAGAAAAATGTGGCCCAAACTGACATCATCCTAAGAGGAAGGATGGGGTTGCCTTTAAGTAGTCCTGGATGAACATTAAAAAGTTGGAGTTCCTCGGTGCTGCTCAGCGGCCGGGCGCCTGTTGCATACAGGTATATTTCCACATGTCACACACATCGTCTTCTCTCCTCAGCAGTTCTGCTTTAAGGATTTGGGGAGCGTGGACTCAGAGGTTGAACAAAAGACTAAAAATGAGCAGTAGGATTTCCAGCATCCTTTGTGCCCCTTGGTGCAGGCTGTGCTGCCTCCTTCTGAGAGAAGGGAGTGGGAAGGGCCAGGTCTGATTTCTGCTCTAAACAGCCTCACTGTCTCTGGAAGCTTAAGGACCAGAAAGTCAATATTTTTAAAATGGTGTAGACACCGAATTAA
>NW_022196895.1:17682039-17687039 GCF_008632895.1 Mastomys coucha | reverse complement strand
GGTACAGGATAGTAAAAAATAGTTCGAGGCTTTGTCTTCCAGAAGGAAAAGGAAGTCCTAGGTTGCCTTCAATGATGGAGAGAAGAGAAAAGGCGATTGATTTGGAGACAGGTAAATAAGACAGCTTTAGTCTCCTACCTTGTTGTATTAGTCACTCTTCTCACCTCTGGAACCTGGTATCCAACAAGAAGCAGCTTAAAGAGGGAGAAGTTTATTTGGGCTCACATTGTGAGGTGTGCTAGTCACCATGGGAAGAAGTAAGAGCTTGTGGCAGCTGCTTGCTCACATCCCTACAGATCAGGACGCAGGAGGAGGTCCTCCGTGACACCCAGAAGGCTTTCTTCTGGTGCCTTTTGTTTTCAAGCTGATCCCAGGCTCTAGTGCGGTGCCACCCACATTTAGAGTGAGTCTTCGGACTATAGTTGATTCTCTCTGGAAAACCCCTCACATATAGAACCCAAGTGCCTCTCAGTAATACCTGCTTATAATTGTCAGAGATTCTGCTAAATCCATATTTTGTCTCTGAAATTCATATAAGGGCTCTGTGATTGACATGGGCCATGTATGTGTGTGTGTGTGTGTGTGTGTGTGTGTGCGCACATGTGTACTTTGCTAAATCAACAGCATATAGATATTGCCCCAGAATACACACATATACACACACCACACACACACATACACACACACACACACACACACACACACACACATATACACTTATTTTATGGCTTCATTTCTCCCAGGAAGTCCATTTACAATACAGAGAATGCATATACAAGCTCAGGGATGGAAAAGATGATGTTTAATGATGAATTTGAGGTCAATAACTACTGTTTTGTAGCTGTACAATCTTGGTTAGATCTCTTCATTTCTTTCATTTGTAATTTTCTCACATAAGAAAAATAGACATACCCACCTCCAATGTGTCTTATAAATGGTCCTGTAATATTAATTTATTAGCCCCATACTATGCAATTCCCTATTAGAATTGTAGTATTGAGAAAAGCTTTGTTCCTTGTAGAGGAAGTAGTCTGTGTATCTGCTTATTTTGGGCATTAATGCAATATAATGCAATAGTATATAGGTATTACATGTGTATTGCCTCATAGTTTATGTGCATGTCTAAGATTGGCATGGATATGCATATATGCTTTCAGAGGGAAGCGGCTTCATGTATCACTGAGTGTACAGAAGGAACTGGAGTAATGGATGTTATTACACTTATTCAGGTAGAGAAACAAAAATGCCTCAGGTGGCTCAGCCTATTTTTTTTTTTTTGAATTATAGGTGTCATAGACATCTGCAGGTTATAAAAAGGAGTGAAGTCTTTATCAGTGAGAAAGTGTTATGAATGAACCCATGAGTGGGCTGAGAGGCTGGAGCAAAAGGTCAGGGGGGGATTCTTAACTGAGTTAGGGTCACATGTAGGTCGGTCCAAGTGGTGCCAAAGCAAAGGGCTGAGACACTCGAGCATCTGCTCTTATTTTCATGGTTTTGGCTATTGGTGGCGTTTTTTAGTGGCTGTGGTTAGTTCTGCATACCAGGTAAATGATAAGAAAGTCCATTTCATGTCCTCTGACACACGGTCTACTTTTTGCTTTCTCCCAGTTCTGACTTATCCTGACTGTTGGCCATGTCCAAAAATGACGAACTCAGGATTGGAGAGGATGTTGTCTTAGGCAGTGGACAGGGATAAACACTTAGATCCAAGGCAAGAGCAGACACAGCTACTTTAGTGTCTTTGCTTTTCAAGTACCATGGCTGTTTTGAAAGTTTTACATGAAATGCATTTCCACACTGGCATTGAGCATCTGCGGAAGTGCTTTGACTGTTGCGAGCCTCTGCCTCATCAGTTGAAGAGGGAGTATTTTGGGTCTCTTTCTCTCATTGGCTGCCTTACTAAAATAGCCAGTTCTTGTAGACCAGCTTGTAAACTCATTTATTTTTGTTGGCTACCCCTGAGGGATCTGTCTTTTCACTTAAACCACAGCTCGTGGAAGACTCATAAACTCCCCTCTGGTCTTAGCAGGACCCTCCATCTTTAGTACACCAGCTCTTGTGTACAAAACCTAAAGTAATTCCCACTCACAGTTTACGGTATTTTGTTGTTCTTAAAGAACATCAAAGGGTTTTACATTTCTGGAGATTAATTCTTTCACGGAATATTCTCACATGAAAAGCCTCCCCCACTTCCCTACCCACCTCTACTCTGAAATCCACAAGAGCCTTTTCTCCGACTTCAGGTTAAAGATACCTAGAGCTATTTTATTATTTTTCAGCTCCTAGCACAGAGCCCATCATATGGGAATCTCCGAGTAAGCATAAACAAACAAACAAACAAATAAATAAAGGATCAGATCAAGCCTCAGTGGTCATAACTGTGTGGCCTAAGACTTCTACAGGCCTATGATAGCTGTTAGAGTATTTCAAATAAATTCTCCCTAGAAATTGCTATATATTTTCAGGGTAAATAAAAAGTTGCTGGATCAATAAACCACCTCTTATGTTAAAGTAGAGGTAATTGTACATGTTGCATGGTGCCATGCCTTTAAATTTTTAAACTTTGATGTCATTATATTGCTCACCCGATGCCCATGTGCATGTGTTAGAGAACCGGAATCATTGAGACTAGTCATCACTTAAAACTTCTAGAAAGAAAGGCCCAATGAGGCAGTCATCTGTTCAAGCACTCAGAGTCTCATCATGGACACTAGCAATTTTATTTCTGAGCAAAGCAAACCACTTGATTCAAATGAGCTATAAGACTATAATTGCTAATTTGGTACAGTTGTCTCTTCCTAGAATAGCCACAAGACTGACTGTAGTGTCTTAATCCCAGACAATGAGTTTCCTTTTATGCCCTTGAAGGGGTATTCTGTTGTAGGAAAGGAAGGAAAAACACTCCCAATGCAGTACTGTGAATGCATTGCCTTACAACTACCAGGCAAGGCATTTTCATTGATTCTGCTAATTGTTAGCCCAGATTGAAGTGGTTAAACACCACTTGGGCTTTGTTGGCTTAATGTTTTTTTAATATATACCATATTATTGATTTAAAATGCAATATGAATTCTTAGCATTGTGGAGATATTTGTTATTCTGGGTAATACTGACCATGCACTGCAAGTTATTGGGTTTGAGTCTAGGAATAGCACAGAGGAGACTGCAATTGTTTTCAAGTAGTGTTTTTATATCCCTGGAAAGACTTAAGCTACATTGTGTCTAGTGGCTTATTTTCTTAACTCACTAGAGAAAAATTTCTTCAATCAGACACTTTTTTTTCTTTACTAAGATGATAGTTTCTTTAATACCAGACTTTAAAATGTTAGAATTGAAACTTTCCTGTCCTTCTATCAGGAGACTAGGTTTACATACTCAAGCTAGCAGACAAGGGCCACCCCTGTTCTATTGTACCGTTGTTTCTAATCATATGTACTCCCGTGTAGGCAGTCACAAACACTGGTTATTGGAGGCTGCTGTTCGTTCATTAAAAGTTTAAAGAACTCCCTGAGATAGCCCTGCAGAACATGTGAGCATCTACCTCTGCTGGTTCTGTTTCTTCCACAAGTGGTGCTCTCTTTGAAGTATCATTCTCTGGTAGTCAAAGTAGACCAGCAAGGATGGTCAGAACCACTCCCCTGTCATTTTTTTTTTATTGATTTAAGTTTTATTACATTAGAATGAGAAAAGATACATGATTTCAATTTATCTGAACTTGTTAACCATTTAAAAACATATTTTAAGTAAATAGAATTAAATCACATTCTTGTTTCCCTTTTGTACCCCAACTCCTCCCAGAGACTCCCCACTTCAGTACCTACAATAATTTTTTTGTCATATTCTTTAAAATTTATAAAATATTATAACAATAAAAATGAGTATTATAAAAGTTGTTTGATACAAAACAACAATCAATTTAACAGTCTTATGTAGATGCTTGTCTACAGCAATACTGAAAATACATATGTTTTTCTGAATATAAATTTTAAATAACTCCAAACATATAAAATGTATATTTTAAAATAATATATCACTACTAGTATCTTTTTAATGAACATAAATAGATAAGGCCTTTTTGTTTGTTTGTTTGTTTGTTTTGTATTTAGTAGACCTAAAAATTTGGCTCTTACTGTGGTACAACCCCAAAATAAGGACAATTTTTAGACATTGGAGTTCATTATAATAAGGCTGTACTTCAGTGACCCTCACATCACCAAAGAAGGATTTTACCTCCATAGTAGCTAAGCTGAGAGTTGACAGTTCTGTTGCGCAAAGGAATGAATTGTAGGCATGAATTTTGGATACAGACTTCCTGCTATGGTCAAAGCTAATTGACTTGAGTGAGTGTCTTTATGAAATGGTGTGTGTATTAAGATGGTCTATCCATAAAGTCATTCACCAACTGTTTCAATGAACTATGGTTCTGCTTGGAGGGTGGCACAGATATTAGGTGAGGGTAAGAATCTGGTTCATTGGCTGTGATAATGTGGAAAAGCATTCATCTCAGAGAAAGAGTAACTTATAAAGTCCTCTTCTTCAAACTTGATAAAAGTGTTACAAACATCAAGCAAAGCATTCAGTTTCACTCTTTGTTGTTCTCTTACAAGCCACCTCCCAAATTGTCTACGTTTCTTTTGGCTGCATAAACTTTGGAAATATGTAAGCTGTTCTGAAAACCACAGTATAATGTAAAAACATCAATCCTACTAATAATCCTACTAATAGAGAGACTGAGATAGGAGAAGCCTGATTTCAAGACCATTATGTGGTACACAGCAAGACACTGTCACGTACAAACAGGCAGAAAATGTATATGGATTGTACAATATTAGACCTATTTCTACAATTACCAAATTAGAGAGACCACTGGATAACAATCAACAAATTTCTAATTCCTCCTATTTTTGGATTTCAATTGATTAGGATATGTTGACTATTAATTTTCATATTAAGATATTAAGAAAAAGTAATTGTTACTTCCTGTTGTTTTTGTTGTAAGA
>NW_022196895.1:17585909-17681554 GCF_008632895.1 Mastomys coucha | reverse complement strand
GGCATTTGTGTTCTCTTAGGGTCTATATGACATCTGCCCAGGATCTTCTAGCTTTCATAATCTCTGGTAAGAAATCTGATGTAATTCTGATAGGCCTGCCTTTATATGTTACTTGACCTTTTTCCTTTACTGCTTTTAAAATTCTTTGTTTAGTGCATTTGGTGTTTTGATTATTATGTGACGGGAGGAATTTCTTTTCTGGTTCAGTCTATTTGGAGTTCTGTAGGCTTCTTGTATGTTCATGGGCATCTCTTTCTTTAGGTTAGGGAAGTTTTTGTCTATAATTTTCTTGAAGATATTTACTAGCCCATTACATTGGGAGTCTTTACTCTCTTCTATATCTATTATTCTTAGGTTTGGTCTTCTCATTGTGTCCTGGATTTTCTTTTTGGTTAGGAGCTTTTTGCATTTTCTTTGACTGTTGTGTTAATGTTTTCTATGGTATTTTTTGCCCCTGAGATTCTCTCTTCTATCTCTTGTATTCTGTTGGTGATGCTTTCATCTATGACTCCTGATTTCTTTCCTAGGTTTTCTATCTCCAGGTTGTCTCTCTTTCTGATTTCTTTATTGTTTCTATTCCCATTTTTAGATTCTGGATAGTTTTGTTCATTTCCTTCACCTGTTTGATTGTGTTTGCCTGTAGTTCTTTAAGGGATTTTTGTGTTTCCTCTTTAAGGGCTTCTAGCTCTTTACCTTTTGTTCTTCTGTATTTCTTTGAGGGAGTTATTTATATCTTTCTTAATGTCCTGTGTCATCATCATGAGAAGTGATTTTAGATCTGAATCTTGCTTTTCCGGTGTGATGTTGTGTCCTGGACTTGCTATGGTGGGAGAATTAGGTTCTGATGCTGCCAAGTAACCTTGGTTTGTGTTGTTTATTTTCTTACGACTGCCCCATGCCATCTGGTTATCTCTAGTGCTACCTGCCCTTGCTAAATCTGCCTGGAGCCTATCCTTCCTGTGATGCTGGTTGTGTCAGAACTCCTCAGAGTCAAGCTGTCTCTGTGATCCTGTGATTCTGGGATCCTGGGATCCTGGGCTTGTTAGAGTGCCTAGGAGTGGAGCTTCCTCTGGGTGTTGTGGGACTGGCTGCAGAGTTTGCATCCAAGGTCTGCTCAGGGCACTGGCCCAAACTAGAAGGAACTAGTGCCACTGAGCTGGTGGAGTTCCTGTGTGTCTGGGTCCTGCTGGTCCCAGCTGCTCCCAGTGTTGGGACAGATGTTATGTCCTCCTCACCTCTGATCCTGGGTGAGTTAGAGCACCAGGGAGTGGAGCTTCCTCCGGGTGTTGTGGGATTGGCTGCGGAGTTTGCGCCCAAGGTCTGCTCAGGGCACCAGCTGGCCTCCCCTGTCATTTCTATCCTTAGTCTTATGCTCTTGGGCCTTTCATCACAGATTGTTTCGGGTGTTCACGTTTAGGACATTTCAGCATTCATTTCTACCTTGGGGCCATCGTCCCACAAAGTCAGTCAAGCTCCAGGCCCAAGTTAAACAACAACTTAACTAGTTGCGAGAGAGGCCCATGTGTGTATGTGAGATCGACGTGCTCTAGAAGGTTCAGATTACCTACTTAAAAATAACAATCCCAGGAAGCTTTATGAAGAGGCGCCCTTATTTTTTTTCTGTTTATTTTGGTTCTGTGTTTTGATCATTTAAAATGGAGCCAGAGCAGATAGGTTCAGCAGGAATTTCAGAAGCTCACTTATCATGGTTATTGTATATCAGCCAAGGTTAATTTCAGTCATGCATTGCAAGTTGAAAAATAACACCCCCCCCCCACACACACACACAGTGACTTACATAACATGGACAAGCCTTTTTCTATGTTGTCAGGACTGACATCCAGGTCTGTCTCCTTCAAGCTGTTGTTTCTGTCAAGGTGACTTGATGGTTCTGAACGGCTGGAGATGCTGGAGCCCTGACTGTTCTTCTGCATCTCATATAGCAAGAAAGGCAAAGGAGTATTTCCTTCTAGCTCCTCACCACATTCACTGACATCTTGTTGGCCAGTGCTTTGGCTCTTTGACGTGGGAGTGCATGAAGGCAGAGTCTGACCTGTGTGCCAGGGTGCTGTGGCAGGAGATGGAGGCACTGTGTATTAAAACCGCCCAGCTCCCTGACATCTCCCTTGTATTTAAGAAGCCTGTTTATTGTTTGTTTGTTTGTTTGTTTGTGGAGATAATTAGTGCTTTCGCATGTTAGGCAAGCAATCTGCCATTAGCTATATCCCTAGCAAAGGAACCTATTATTAGGGCTGAAAGTGCTGGATGAGAAGCCAGGAAGAGTTGTGTATCTGTAAGGGAGGGTGGTCACACAGCCGCCGAGACTTGGCCTTGCATGATTTTCACATTTTCTCTCTGACTTGATACATTCATGGGAATATTTGTATAATTTTTGCGAGAAGCTTTTCCCCTATTCTGGTCCTTTTGGACAGAAAGGTGTGATAGTTGTATTTAAAACAGTATTTTCTATTTTCAGTTATATTTTAAACAGTATTTTCTATTTTCATCATCACAGGAAATTTGGAAAATATAGAAAAAGAAGGCAGAGTGAATATTGGCTTTAATGTCAGAGGGCATATTGTTTTGTGACAGTTGATATTAGGTAGATATGGAATGTCAGGACTGGATAAGAATGTGAAAGCAGGACCAAACTGCCCATCCGTCAGCCCTGCACACTACGGCACTGTGCTTTGTTATCGCTGGGGGTAAAACTACTAAGATTAATGGGCTTCTGCCTCATGTGTGATCAGCTGTTTTTTGACCATTTTCCTGCTGTGAGATAACCCTTCTGAGTATGCTGTTTTTGGAGAACATTTTTGTACTTAAATTGGTTAGTTTCATAGCATATCATTGTTTGAGGTTCCCACCCAAAAAAGTGTTGCTTTTAAATTGTTCATGAGTGTTGGTAAGTTGCATAAGGCAATGCTGAGACCATGACAAGTGAACCTGTCACTTTGTATGCCACCAACTGTCACAGTCGTTTCTTAGTCTTTGCTAATTTAGATGATAATTAAAGCATGCATTTTCTCATTTGTATTAATGTTACTTTGGTTACTGTACTTAACAGTAATATATTCAATAATATGTTTTTGTGTGAATTTCCTGAGACTTTTGTTCAATTTAAAACTTTTGGAAAGATCTTGTAATCAAAACAACAAAAATCATAACTTTATATTGGTGTCTATGAAATGTTTATGAGATAATCTCAAATTTCATAGGAGTCAAATCACTTTCTAAATTCTCTTTCTGTTTTTCTTCTGTTATTAAGTACTTGTTACCTCTGTTTTTGTAGTTAAATAGTCATGATCAGTTTAGAAATACTGTGTGTATTATTTTGTGCATGTAACCCATTATAGCACACCCAGAGTGATGTTTGAGCCATTTAGGTGAGCCAGACTGTAGAAGCTTCAAAGCATTAGAGCCACAAGTCTAAGCACTGGTACTCAAGGCTGACTGATAGAAATTCACAGGGTACTTCAAGTCATGGGGACAAGCAAATACAAAAGCTTGAATGACATTTGTCTTCTGGTGAACACCTGTGCAAATGTCTTCCCATGCAGTCTGTGGAGAGGGAGTTGGAAGAGGCTGGCTCAGTTTTCTCTGTCTAGGCCAGTGACTGACAGGAAATAAAATAATAAAATATTGTCTCAGACTGCCAACTTAACACTGAAGGACTTTATGAGCAGCTTTATCTATCAGCATGTGGAGATGACAGTTGCTGAAAGGGTATCTTTTATTGCCCAAGGAAGAGCTTCAAATTTACTACATGGTGGATGAGGTAGTTCATCTGAGCCTTGCTGTGTTTCATCTTTTGCTCTGTCTTCCACCCCCATGCTCTGTTTTTCTATGGTTCAACTGGAAGATAGTAATCTGAGTAGCTTATGTAGAGTTGAATGTGGAGCCTAAAGAGTGGGGAGGAAGGAAGGACTTGTATGCAATATGTACCAATGTCATGTAGAGTCTACTTATCTTAACTCATCCTTTACATCAAGCACTCCCACCCTTGAAACCTTGTGTGCCCATAGGCCTTACTCATGGTTCTGTTGCTGTGAATAGACACCATGATCAAGGCAACCCTTATAAAAAAAGAAAGCATTTAATTGAGGGCTTCCTTACAGTTTCAGAGGTTTAGTTCATTATGATCATAGCAAGGAGAATGGCAGCAAGCAGGTGTGGTGTCGGAGAAGTAGCTGAGGACTACATTCTGAAGCAGAGAGAGACTCTACGCTTGGTTTAGGCTTTTAAAACCTCAAAGGCCCAGTGACACACTTCCTCCAACAAGGCTATGCCTCCCAATCCTTCTAATCCTTTCAAATAGTGTCATTCTTTGGTGACTAAGCATTCAAATATATCTATGCGGCATCTTATTCAGACTACCACACTGTGATCCACTTAAATCCAATGTGTGTCCTTCATACTTGTTCTGTATTCACCCTCTGCCCCATTTACCCAGACATGTACAGAGTTCTGTCACTGTTTAATAAAAATCAAGTCCTAGGATTAAAGGTGTGCACTACCACAGCTGGCTTCATTCTCTTTTTGGTAGCTATCCTGGTGATTAGCTCACCAAACCTCCTTATATGTAAAGTTATCAACTTCACTCTTTTCTCAGGATCTTCTAATTTGTGTCTGTTCCTCTCAGCCATCTCTCAGACCAGATGTCTTCCTGAGTGTTGGAATGTCACAGTCAAACAGCAGAATCTGGAGGGCGGGGGGATAATGGGTCTTACATCAGAATCAAAGCCCAGAAGATAGAGTGGGGTTGATTTAATGAGTGTTGAGAAGATGAAGCCCAAAAAGCCCATCTCAGTCTAATTTTTGTCACAGAAATATGGGAATCTATTTCTCCAAGTCAACATAAACTTAGTGTAAGATGTTCTTGCCAGCTTAATGGATGTAAGTGAAATAAGGCCTTATTACTATACTAATTTGCATTTCTTCTCTGTAAATCATACATGCATGCATGCATGCATTTGTATGTGCTATTTATATAACAAGGTGTGTGCATGTGTAGGGCAGAGGACAACTTGTAGGACTCTGTTCTCTCACTTTGCCATGAGTGTCCTAGGTATTGGACTCGGATCATCAAGTTTGTCAGCATCTCTAGCCACTCCATCATCTCACTGCTCCTTGAGATAGTATTTGTATTCTCTGCGGGATACTTTTTATTTACCTCTACCTACTGAGTTTGCATTATTCCAATTAACATATTTTAATTTTTATACAAATAGACAAGTCTTTTTTCTTGTTTTTAATCCTGATTAAGAAAATCTGCCCAGAAACATAGACTGTGCATGTAGTCCTTTAGATTGTTTAGGAAGATTTGAAAATTTCAAATTTGTCTTCAGTCCATCTGGAATTAATTTTTGCATATGATGTAAGATTTCTATTTTCTTACAAGCTGCTGTTATTTGAGCCGAGTTATTTAAAAAAAAAAAATCTGTTTACTACTGATATGAGCTATCTTTATTGAATTTATTTTGCTTTTTAACAATAGGAAAACACACTTGAGCCACACCTGTCTTTCAGAGATTACTCTGGGCTGTGTTCCAAGAATATAAAAGGTTAATGAAATCTGAAAACAATCTCTTTATTCACTAAAGAAAAGTCATAGAAGATCCGTCTCTCTAGTATTGATGTGTTCTTCTCATGCAGTAGTCACAGGAGACCCAATAGTTGTTTGTGCAAGGAAAAATTAAATTCCTTTTGAAGCAGGGTTGCCCTGGTGAGCTTTGGAAGTGATAGGAACTTGTGAAATGCTGTCTGGAAGCAGAGCCCAGGTGCTTTGGCAGTAGGCATTCTCCAGAGAAAAGTTTGTCTTAAATTCTCTACTAAGCTGCTGTGAGTGTGTTTGCATTAGTATGTCGTGTGTGTGTGTGTGTCTGTCTGTCTGTCTGTCTGTGTGTGTGTCTGTGTGTATAAGAGGAAGTGGTGGGGATGAATCATAATCTAAGAGGAGGGTTGAGGAAGGGGTGGGGATGAATCATAATCTAAGAGGAGGGTTGCCTGTTGTACTTGCTTTTACATTCTATAGTTAGGTGTGTAGTTCTGTTATTTTTGTACAAACAAAGGGGCACACGTTTGCATGCTATTCTTAATGTGTATGTGTCTACTTCCCTTGGACCTACTCTTCTTGATTTTTAAAGACTTAAATTTCTCTTACATTTTGTTTTTCTCCCCCAAAATCATTGTTAACATTGTCTTCCTAATTTTTTTTTAGTCTCATTTGCAGAGGTCAGAATTTTAGAAAAGATGTAGAGCCTCGTACGTCTGTTTCAAAGTTCATACTATGTGCATAAGTGTAAGGGAACTCAAGAGTGGTCACTGAAACTTTGCCTATTGCATGTGTCTTGTGTACAATTCCATCAGACTCTCTCTCAATCTTGGGTTCCCTGAGGAACTTTCTGAAGGTGAAATAGTGTGTACTTAAATTTTTATCTCCTTCTAGATTTATTTGTATTTCTAAGCTGCGAGCAGAAATTGAGACTTTTCATCCCATCATAGGTTACACAGGGACTAGTGCTGATGGTCCACCTGATAAATTAGAAGTCCAAGTGAATGACTCTCCCCCAGGTTTGTTGGGATTGATTATATGATATGCGCACATGTATATACACATTTCATTCTTCACTTTACAATATTCTAGCAGGTCTGAACAAGAAAACATCTCAACTCCAGAATCTCTCCTTTCCTGCTATAGCTCAAAGGATTTAGAGACTTTTAAACATTTTCCATATGCATATGTATTATGTTTATATACAATGAATATATATATGGTATGTGTTATATGAAGTCATGTTCATACAAGTATATATTCTAGAGTTTTTCTAAGGCCCTGACTTTTCACACTTAATTCTTAAAGGCACTTCCTATCTAAGACTACTATATTTATATGTATTAGCCTAATAGAAAGAAATTGGATTGATGAAGCCAACATAATGTTGCTGGTGGATCATTGAGATTTAGCTATACTATTTCATCAAAAGCTATTTTAACTTTCCACGTGCTGTGGGAATATATCCCCAAATGGACATTAACATAGTCATCAATTTTAAAGTTCATGTTTTTAATTAGAGTGTGTTTTCTAATTAGTGGTGTGGCATAGTTAAATCAGTGGTGTTTATTCTGTCTTGGTTGTTGTAAAATAATGATTATCTTACATCTGGGATGTTGATGTCCCAGATGGCATGAATTGTGGTTATTGTATGGGATGTCTTTCTGACAAACATGTGAAACAAAGGTGTGAATGCCCCAGTAGAGGATGGCTATAACTGAGGTTGAAGTCAAGGATTTATCCCTGAATCATCCATCTCTTATGGGGAATGCTATGATATAGATCTAGGATGTTTCCCATGGGCTTTTTAAAAGGTTAGGCCTCAGCCTGGTGCTGTTAGGAGGCCATGGACACTGTAAAAGGCGGGGCCTAGTGAACACACTCCAGGTCATTGTGCTGCGTCTTTGTGTAGGATTCTTTCCCTCTGTTTTGCTTCTGGATACAGACTGAATGATTTTATTTACTGTATGCCTGTGCCATGATGGAGCCTTGCCATGGGTCCAAGAGCAATGGGGCAACCAGTGGAGTAGACTCTCCAAAACTGTAAACGAACATTGCCTTTCGTTATAAGTTGATTATTTTATGTAAGTATTTTATAGTAACAGGAAGCTAAGAAGGGGGAAACTGTTAGGTAACTTGTATGTGTGTGAGTGTGTATATGTGTATGTACACATCTGTGTGTGGGAACTGATTCTCTCCTGCTACCTTCAAGGACCCAGGGATGAAACTCAAGTGCTCAGGCCTGTGTTTAAATGCTCCTCCCAGCCCCACAGAGCCATCTCACATGCCCAAGGATTCCTTTTGTGGTATAACATACCACAAACATAAGTACAATGTAGTTGAATGATGCTCATCCCATCCCAAATAAAGCCATGTCTAAGTGTAAATCCCTTTTTATGCTCCCTTATTTAGATAAAGTCTAATTGACAATCGTGAAATGACGGTATCCACCTGATTGGTTTGTAAAACCTTTAATAAGTGTCCTTGTAAGAGAAAGGAGGAGAGCAGAGAGAGGCTTGGAATGGAGTGTGGGCGGTGTGACCATGGAGGCAGAGACTGGAGAGATGGCTGTGGAAGACTTACTTGGTGCCGTCAGAAAGGAAATGAGGCAGGAAACAGAGCTAGAAACTTCATAGGAATGGTCCTACTCAGTAATTAAGTTTGGATTCAATCTCCAAAGTGACAAAGGAATACATTTCTATTGCTTTAGGCTACCCAGTTCATATCAGTTTATTATAGCACTCCCAGAAAACTGCCATTCCGACATGGACACACAAGCACTCGGACACTTACACACAAGTTCTGTAGACCTATAGTTAACTAAAATGCTAGGTTCTTAAAAATAGAAGTTATAAATATAGAAGCACATAGACTTTACCCTAACATCCATCAATAGGATGTGTGAGTGGGAGTATGGTATGTGGTTTACGCAGTGCTATTCATTTACAAGCTATGGATCATGCGATTGTGATCTGATACATACAGTACCAAGAGCTGGGAGCACAGAGATAAACAAATGTGGAGCCGACCTGCAGGAGGTTCACAGGCCCACTGGCTAGGTGGAGTCTTAGACAGTTAACTGTTACCCTGAGATAGAGGGAAATGCTTCATGTCAGGGTTGGTTAATTTTGCTAAGGACTCTTGAGCAGCCATTTCAGAAGGCATCATTTGACTAGTGAGCTAGTCACTGAAGCATGAATAGAATTTTGCCCTGTTTAGAACAGGCAGAGTTGTATTCCTGACAGAGGTTCAGAGCAACCAAAACACAGGCATCTGAGAGAGAAATGAGGCCCCAAAGACAAGTTGGAAACAGATTTTGAAGGGCTGTAGCATACTGAAGTTTGGATTTCACCTGTGGCTGCACTGGTAGCCCTTAATGCTGGGCTCCCTTCCAGAACACAAGTGACAGTGGATATATTGGAGTCCCTAACTTTGATGAGCGTCAGTGTTAAAACCGCAAATAATGCATAGTATAAAACTAGGTAGGCCAGGCAGGTTTCAGAATGTAGCTGGAAAACACTAAAGGGCCACAGGTGTAGGAGCTATCTAGATTTATTTTTTATGAGGATTGTTTTCATCATCTTGGAACATCACTTATAGCAATACAAGGCAGAGAGGGTGAGAAAGAATATTTGGAAGCCATAGGATTATATAGTGAAGAAAAAAAAATGTGGCATTTAGCCCAGAGCAGGTGTGAAGAGCCATGCAGAAGGTGAATGGTGCAGATTTGCAGGCAAGTCTTGCCATGTAAGTGACTGGATATGTGAGTGGGGAAGAAGGAAGCTTTAACTAGACCCAAGGCTTTGTGTCAGTACTATATCAAAGACGGCCAAAAGGCAGGCTGCTGGTGAGCATTAGCAACAGATAACTCCAAAAGGTCAGTGTTTTCAAACAAAAAAAGATTAGGCAGTGGATACAAGAGGATGGTGAAGCATGTGGTTGGTCGCTTGTACCGCTCAGAGCTCCGAATAAATGAATAAAAATTAAAGGGAAAAAATCCAGGTTTATGGATTTCTCACAAATTGGCTATTCCATGGCCTCCCCCATTCCTCCTCTCACTGTAGGTCCCAGGTTTGGAGTCCCCATAATCGTGCATCTACACTGTTGCAGCAGGAGACTGAATAGGTCTCTTTGGTCCCTTAAAGCCTCTGCCCGGAAATGATGTAGCTCAGATCCCTGATACATGGCATAGTTAGTGGTTGGTTCTCCTGCCGCACTTCCAAGAGTACGAGCACCATGTGTCAAGAATGACTCCAGCATCCGTGATGGTCAAGATGCAGGAAGATGGCATGACCGTCTGCAGCCAGGCACAAGTATTCTAGGGACTCTACATTTAAATGTTGGAGCATTTGCATCCTGAGAGTCCAGGGCTAGAGAAATGGTATAGGGGATTGAATGCAGTCGTAATAAACCAAGCGAACACAGTTACAAACAACATGGACCAGGTGTGAATAGAGCCTGCTCAAAGGTGGGAAAAGACCAAAGTTAATAAGCTATGGCTACAAATGCTGGGACCCCGAAACACTATATGTTTTCTAGCAGCTGGTTATAACTTTAAATTTTTATCTAATCGTTGCCATCGGGTTCAATGAATCACTTAAGCAGAATGTGGCTTTTGTAGACTCCAAAGTTGCTGAGTGGCATTTAGTGATTTAAAAGGTGCCTTTAGATTTTGCAGCAAGATCCCAGGCAGTTTTTTACCCCAGCAGGAAAGATGATGCCCTGCAAAGAGTTGCTACTGTAATGTGGGACAGAAGGTCAGTTATATGTTGATTCATACCAAGACTGCTGAGTACTCAGAAAATTAGAATGCCTTCTTTTTTTCCCCTGTCTCTGCCTCAGACAGCACGATAGGCTTATCCTTGCTGTAATGATGTTCTTTTTATAGCTTCAATTACTGGCAAAGGGAGGTAGTTAATAGCAGTTTTCCCCACTGGCTGAGGTTCAGACATAAGACTTACATTTCCTATTCTCCATTCTCTTGAAAGGTTCTTACACATTTGCCTGAGTGACCTCCATAGGGGGTCTACACTAGAGTATTCACTTTTAAAAGGTTTTGTGTGTACATATGTAATTAATTACTCACTCCAAATTAACTCTCCTTCCTTCAAAATTGTGTATTTACCAGAAAAATGAAGAAATAAACCTGGCCTTACTGCATGCCACCGTTTTTTTTTTTTTGTTTTGTTTTGTTTTGTTTTGTTTTTCTGATACAAATTCTCATGTATCATATAGCTGGGGCTAGCCTGAAACTCACTCACTGTGTAGCTGAGGATGACCTTGAGCTCCTGATCCTGGTTACTATGGTATCAGGAATTAAAATCAGGACTCCTTGCCTGTTAGACATGTACTCTATCAACTGAGCTACATCCCTAGCCCGGAGTTATCCTAGCTCAGAGTTATCGTTTTAATGGACAGCTCGAAGCACTGTGCCAGCAGTGAAGATACAATGGAAATTCCAGTTGAAACAAACAATGCTTTGTTATCTTTCTACTTGTTGATAGCACTGGACTGAGTGATTGAAAGTTTAAGTAGGAAGCTAGCTTTTACCTTTTGTGCATGCATATATACACTCATTAAAAAAAAAAAGATGGAATAACTATTCATGCATAGAAAAGAAGGACCTTCACCAAAGGACTCACATGAACACAAAACAGGAAAATCAGTGGTTAAATTCTACACAATGAACTTTATAGTTACCACACTGTTCTATCAAGAAGGCAAACCAGAAGCAAAATGTATATTCTAAAAAATATTTGGCTTTAGTGCAGTCTTTAGAATGGGACCAACATACCTTGCCAATGAGGGAGTAATAACTTCTGCTTCATTAACCATTTATTTCCATTATATGTAATTTAAATTTAATCTCAGTGTTAATATTTTCCTACAATTTAATTGAGATTCTTCATGACTGGGATATATGCAAACAATTCGCATTTACTTGACCCCAGGTGTATCAGTTTACTCCAGCTTATAAAAGGAAGAAGTAGAGAATAAGGCCTGGTTCCTAACACTGCCCTGCTGACATGTAACCTCAATGCTTACTGATGGAGCTGTTGATAAATTCCCTCTGACTAACAAGGCACGAATTTCTATTCTCAGGGTTGACCCCCTAATGGCCCTCAGAATCCCTGATACTGATAGTGAGATGTTAATTGAGTGCTAATTAATATATTTGCATTACTTTTAAAAGCTGACACTAGCTTAAGAACACAAGCTTTTAGCTTCTTGACACCAGCACAGAAAACTGTGGAAACACAACAGTTGTGTATTCTCCAAGTCACCTAAATCATTGATGTTTACACCTGTGCAATAATTATAGTTCACATTTATTAAGGACTAATTATGGTGCTGGCAATTGTTCAGTTTATATACATGATCTCAGTTACTTCTTAGAATAGACATTAGGAGTAATTTACAGAAGGTCATGTAGCTGAAAAGTGAAGTCAGTGGCTGGAGGTACTTTGAGAATCCAAACACAGCTCCAGCCTGCCTCTCCCAGCTCTCATGCTGGCCAGCGGTCCTCCCTATACCTGCTGCTCTTTGCAAAATAAGACAGTTTGTGGTCTTTTGTCTTTATGAGAAATTAAACCTCTAGGCGAAGGTAGCAAATATAGGACCAGTCTCAGTAACTGATTGAAAGTACCACAAGGATCGCATAGAACTCTCTTCAGAGGACAGAACTGAAGTGAACGTTGAGGTTCCCTGTGCTTGAAATATTTGTCTTTTCCCACCCTATCCTTCCAACAGGAAGGGCTACAAGGTAGTGTCTATAGAAAGTGGCATGTAACAATAATAATAGTTTTTCTTTTCCTTCTTGGCTTTTAAAACACACACCCAAATTGTCCTCAATGGTCTGTGTATCAGCATGTATTTGTAATGTCTACACATAAACACATATACAGTAATATTTTTCACTTACCAAGGGATAGGACTTGAAGAAACTCTAGCCTTCTTTCCAGTGTGCCCCTCCATCTAGTTTCATGTATCCTAGTTCATACCTGTAGTCGGATCCCTTCTCTAACTGGAGGGCAATGTGCTTCATATCACAGAATGAGATAGCAGCACTGTGGAAATCAAGCAGAAACAGGCTGGTACCAGCAGGGGTGACAAGAACCTGTCATGAGCAGGCATATGATCATACTTAGCTTTTAATTTCAATAATCAGTAGATTTCTCCTGCCCCACACACATCAGGACAGGGCTATTTTTATGCTCTTAACAACATTAGTAGTGGTTCTTGCCCAACTTTTTAAGGTTGTAAGAAAGCAGCAGGTGGACATTAGGATTCTCCACATGATGTTAAAGTGTTCACGGATAGACATACACTGCTGTTTAAAGCCAAGGACTCAGACTCTAGCTAGAGCGTCCTGATACTGAGGGACTTGGACACCACCTCATGGTGGGGTAAATTTCCACATAGTAGATGTTACTAAGAATGGAAAGACTTATCTCATTTATTTTCCCTTTATTATTTTACATTAAAGTCTTTAATTTATTAGATAACATTCATGGGACAGTGACTTTATTGTTGTATGTGTGTTGAGTGATATTAGCAGTGCCCTATGCCCTGAGTGCTAATGCAGGCTTCTCAGAATTGCAAAGAGTTGGAACCAGTTCACACCAATCTGACTTCACTTTGCTTAAGTACTCTCCTACCAAATAGCACCGACTTTGTTATAAGTTTGAGGTCCCCCTCCCCCCCCCCGGTACCTAGGCTCACTCTGGCCTGCAGATAGATGGTCTAGATAAATGGTGTTTTACTGGAAGATAGCACACTTGTGCACGTACTTTCTACAGTTGCTTTTGTACTATAGAAGATGTGAACAGAAACTATATAGCCCCATGACATAGTCCACCAAGCCTAAAATCTTTGCCATCCACTCACTTAGAACATCAAGTTGACCATCCCTCATCTTAAGCCATTTGTTCTTAGCTACTTTAGTGTTCATTCATATGGATGGTGGTTACAAGACTACAGATATTGCTAGACTGACAGGATTCTATATGTCTCATGTATGCTTACTTAATATATGATAGGTATGGAACAAGAGATCCTAAAATAAACCCATTCAGGAATACAGTATTGCAATCCATTCTTGTCTTTGTTGCTATTATCTATTTGTGAAGTGGTATAATTTTATAGACCAAGCTTTCAAATACTCTCTCGTGGGATACCTAGATGAGACAGACTAAATTATTTAATGTAACAGCACAGAGCGTAGAACCAGAGAACCAGAGTCACCCCATCTGATGCAGCAAATCATGCAATTTCTTGGGTCACCTATGTTTTCATGAACATGACTGAAATCCAGAAATAAACTGAGAGTGTGCCTGCGATGTATAAGGCAAGTAGGAGGAACAAAGAAATGCAAGGCCCTGCCTTCGAGATGTTTAATACTTTCCATTTACTATTAGAGTTGCATCGCTCTTTTTAAACTGTTGCAGTAGATTTAGAAGATTGAAGGAAACCTGAATCTATAGCCATCTTGAAAGGCAACCATTCATCTTTTCTTCTTTGCCATAAAACAAATAAGTTAAACTTTATAGATATCATCAGTCAATTGGTGTAAGAAAGAGGTGTATAGATATGCTACCACTCTTGTGTGGGGTATGGGGATTGTTGCTCAGTGGTAGAACGCTGTAGACCATCAGGTTCAGCTCACAGCAGAGGGGAAGGAGGAGAGAGAGGGAGTATTTCTCAATTTAAAAGTCCTACTCTTTAATAAAGCCAAGAAAATTTGCTTACATTCTGGGGTGATGGAGCATATGCCATAGGGTTATGGATCACACATTTACTCAGTGAATGGCTTTGATTAATAGACTTTTAGATATACAAAAGGAAAATTCAAAACTAGAGAATTTAGCTGAATGTGTGATGTAGGATAGAAACCGGATCTCTCTTAAAGCTGTGTAGATTGAATTCCAACCTGAAAGAAATTCTTAGATTTGGCAACAGATGTTCTCATTTAGAGTCTTTGGTGAAAACCATAGAGGACTAGTCTGTAGAGCTGATCTAAGTGATCAGAAATCCATTCACTGCTTCCCACTCAGTGTAAATCAGGTGGTGGGGGTTGCATCGTGGATGTTTGTCTAGGAACAGCATATACAGTTAAAAGCAGTGAAGTTGCCTGTAACCAGTGTTCTCTGAGTTCAGGGCAGCCAGAGCTATTGACAGCTGTGACAGTTGAGTCCTGAGAAGATGAGTACAGTATGGACCCTTTAACCAGACACTGTGTTTCTCTTGGGACTGTGCTTGGGAACATTCACCAAGGGCTAGACTGCTGTGTGTGCAAACTCTTTCATCATCTCAGTGGCTTGGAGATTTGATCCTAACTTTTGTACCTAGAATCCTCAGAGGGATTGCAGGAGATTGGGCGATAGTGTTAATGGAGGAGTGGCCATCGGCTTAGGAAGCCTTAGACAAGCCATGTTGCTGGGTCCACAGTGACAGCAGAGTGGGAAACAGGAAGACTGCTGCTTTGTGCATCATCTTTTCTAGTTTGAACCATTTCAGAGGTGGATTTCAACCCTCATTCTCATTCATTGTGTGAAACTGAAGAGTCAAGAAACTTTTCTGAACTTACCTCCACTCCTAGGACATTTCAACATCTCATTTTGTCCAGGATTATCCCATTTTGTACCTCTGGTGCCAGGGGAATGATTTATACAGTTCCCTTTCACTCTCAGAAGTGCCCTGGTGGGTGACCAGCAGATAAAACCCTGGAGAATTGGAACCTGGACCCCTAGAATCTATGCAAAAGCCAGAAAAGTATGGCAGACATATGTAATCCCAGCACTCAGGAGACAGACAAGGATTCCTGGAGCGAGATGACTACCTACCTACCCAGAATTGGTGAGCTCTGGGTTCACCAGGAATCTGACTCAATATAATAGAGAGTGACTGAGAAGGACACCTGATTTCAAAGTCAAGTGTACATAAACCACACAGGCATACATATGCATGTGCATATGAACATGCATACCACATACACTCATGCAGATAATAGTGTCCTGGGTTGGGGAATACATAGACATTCTATTTATAGTGGAAGGCCCCCATCCTCATCATGTTGCAGAGATAAAATTAAATACTATAAAAATACAACTGTGTTTATATTTCCTGGTATAACATTGCTCTGCTGCTGAAATAATATAAGTGTAATTTTATTCTATTATTACCTCACTCAACATCTTTGATACATGAATTAAAGTTAATACCATATGGCTTGGTTCTGGCTGTTATATGTACTAATTAAATGTTTGTGATTTACTATGTATTTCAAACTTTTTAGGTTGTGATCATAATTTGTCACTGTTAGTAATACAATTCAGTTTAGAGTCCTCCAAAACAAGGAGAGTTTTACACACACAATTTTGGCTATTTAATCTGGGAGTCCAACCTTTAGCTAATCAGCTTGACTTCATCATCTTTTATTAGATTTCTGGTCTTATTCAAAGGCAAGGAATTACTAATTCATGGATTCTAGATATCACTTTATGCCATCATGTTGACAAGACTTTGCAATCCATTTTCTTCTCTTGGACTGACACAGTGTATGTGCTCTGGAGGAACGCACACCTACATTTGTGGAGCCTATGGCTGCTGAGTATTTCCAGTACACCATTGTGTGCACTAATCATTGGTTTGCTGCTCAATGAACAGGTTCTCTTCTGTTCACGAGAGAGACTCAGAGAAGTCCAGTGGCTTTTTGGCTTCTATGTGTGTGATCCTGGATGAAAGCTGGGCGCCTTTGATTCATTCCACAGTTCACCCATTAACTGCAGATTCTCCCATCTACATCCAGTCAGCTTTTGAAATGAGCTGCCCTTCTTCCCAATGAGGAATCCCAGAGCTCTGTGGTGGGCTGTAGAGAGGTGAGGAATGAGTAGGAAGCAGTGAGCTTGAGCAATCCAGGTGGAGTGCCTCCAGGGAGCTACTTCTTTCTCTCAACTAACTTTGCCTTTCCATAGGCCCCATTCTGGTGTCTCAAACTAGCAAAAGATCCAGACAGATCCAGACAGATCCTAGGATGGAATGGGCTGGGAGACAGGATGTATATCCCCTGAGAAGGAACTGTTTGTATCAAGTCCTGAAAGACATATAGGAGTTAGCCAGCTGACAGGGGCCTGCTGTTTTTCTCTCATGCTATTAAATAAATACGTCTGTGCTGTTTGTAACTTTCTCTTAATCTTTGAAAGTCAGACGTGTCAGCATTAGGGCCCAAGAGCACATGCATTCAATATGTAATTTTTGAAAACAGTTGATCTAGGAAGAGGGAGATGAGCCTGCCTCTCCAGTTCTGGGGTGTATGTCTGGGCTGCTCGGAAAGGTTGTCATGGGATCTGGTACTATTGATTGGATGTAGGGACTGCCAAGGATGGTGTGGTTCAGTGGGCATCACTGTGCGTACTTCTGTTTTACTTGGTATCTTTAATGATTGTCCTCACAGAGTGACTACTCAATCGAGAATGGAATGTTAAATTTCTGTCAGTTAAACATGAAGTGAGATCTCATATCCCTGCACTCCAGCCAGGTGGCTGACACAGAGAAACCTAGGCCAGAGTTCTACTGGCTGAATCGAACACATTGACCAGTGTTGATGGACATTGGGTTGTTTCTAGTTATGGCTGTCATCCATGCTGCTGATGTGAGTATTTGTATGCAAGTTATTATGTGAACATTTGTTTTCCTTTCTCTTGGATACACATTTGGGAATTGCTAAGTCATATGGCAATTCTATGATGAGTCATTTGAAGAACTGGCAGAATGTTTCCCACAGTGTCTTCAACCTTTTACATTCCTGCCAATGATGTATGGCAATTCCAATTTTCACGTTGTGCATATTTGTCTCTCAGTTGTTGCAGCCACCCCAACAGGTGTGCTTGTCTCATGGTGGCTTTGATGCATGTTTCTCTAGTAGCCAAGGTTATTGGATACCTTTGTGCCCATTGCTGTCTGTGTGTCTTCTTTGGAGAATGCTTCCTTGAATGGTTTGCTCATAAATACTCTTATTTATGCAAAATTGCCAAGAGTTCTATGTACATTTCTGAGTGTAAGCCTTTGTCAGCTAAACGTTGTACAACTGTTTCTTCCCACATAATACTACGGATTATCATTTCACTTTCTTGATAATAGCATTAGAAGTACAAAAGTCACTAAGTGTTAAATATTGCCTAAGTTGGGCATACTTAGTATTTGCTTACACTTTGGGTGTCAAATATGAGAAACCATTGGTACATCCTAGGTCACTAATTTTCTTGCCTTTTAGAGTTATAGGTGTAGCTCTTATATTTGGAACTTTATCTGTTGAGTTAATTTTCATATACATTATTGTTTAAAAGTAAATTGTCTGGATTGTCCAGCTATCTTATCTCTAAATTATTTCTGGTGTTCTAGTCCCCTTAAAGTAAATGGGAAGTTTTCACCCTGCTGTCTTGTGTGTGTTCATTTGAGGGCAAAGGAACTTTCTTAATGGCATAGTTATTCATTTCAATTTTTTAAGCTCAGTGCTCTTGTGAGTTGAAGAATACATGTTCTCTTCTACAGTAGCAAAGGCAGTGTGCCCCTGAACGCTCTTGCTCTGTTAACCTGAACAGTCGGTCTCTGTTCTAGAACAATCTCTTCATTTTCTGAGAACATTTGTTTGGGACCTTTCATTGAAAGCATCTCTCTTCCCATCAGCTTCTTATCTAACAATGAACAAAGCCTCTGGGCAGAAGGCAGAAGCTGAGGACCTGCAGGTGACTTGGAAGCCCCAGCGCTGTCTTTTCTGTAAATGTTGGAAATTAACATCCTTTCCAAAGTTGACTTTCTGTAACTGGCAGGCTTACTCTCCTGACAAGCAGACTTCTATGAAAATCACCTGTTGGCTTTTTCTCCTTCTTTGCTGAGCTTAGCTCAGCACTGGGTACACCGCTCTTTCTATACATAGCACGTCTTACGCTGTGGATGTCAGGATCTCTTAAAGTGTGCTCTGTATCTTGGAACAGTTCTTTCGTGGCTGAAACACCACATGGTTGGTGAATGAAAAACCAGGATGGAAGTTTTCCGTTGACGTTGCATGCACTGGTTCCTGTTGTTGCATGGCATTCTTTAGATATACCTAGCTTTTCTAGTGTTTGAAATTTATTTTGGCCCAAATAATGGAGTTGTATACTTTATAGCACCAAATACGGAAATTGAGAATTATTTGCTACGGATGTCATCATGGTCCTATAAAGGGCAATAGACATTATTGAGACCATAAATTTAATATCATTTACTTAGCAGTGTTAAAAGAATAACGTTTTCAATGTAATTTTTATTTTTACAAGATCAATAATGGCTTTTGCAGAGCATCCCAGTGATTTGGTCTTGGCAAAGCTGCTCTCAGCACTTCAGAGAGACTTCTGAAAAATGCAAAAGACAATTTTCGCCTTGGATGGGCTAGAAGCAGCTTTCTCAACAGGGGCTTGCATTCTGGGCCCGGTTGTGAATTGCTTCAAGTGTCTTTTGGTGACCTTCCCAGGGACTCCATCAGCTGCACCAGGGACAGGAAGTTTGCTGTATTTTGGAATGCAAGCAAAAATATCAGCACATTGTTTCTGCAGATGACTTTCCCAGCATGTTTCTCTCTGTGAGGGGTAGGAGGGTGGGCTGTGGGAGGCGTTGCTGAGTGGGTTGGCTTGTGTCCGAAGAAGGAGCCCTTTTATACCAGGCACTGAGGACCAAAGAAAAGCTGGGGAATAAAACCAGAGCAGGCCGCTTTTGTTTCTGGACACAAGGGAAGGCTTCTGTGTGTTTGAAAGATGTTGTGTCTGGGTGAGCAGACATTCAGCAGAGAGCACAGGCAGGGAGGAAGCCCAGCCCTGGGCTGCACCAGCACAGAGCTGAAGGACCTGAGCAGCTTTCCTGGCTGCTGTGTTCATCGTTTGCCAACCACTGTCTTCTCCACTGCCAGCCACTAGGACTGGCTCATATTTATTGAGTACCATCCACCAAGCAAGGTGCTTTCTAAAGTAGCTCTTGTGATTATCTTCCTTTTACAGAAGAGAGTGCTGGAGACGGTCATTGGATTTAAGCTACCAATCTATACACAACCTTCCATGTGTAGATTCTTCAGTGAATTGCAGAAAAATAATTCTAAGTCAAGCTAGACACTGTTTTCCACATCTTTACATGAACATTCTCCAAGACATTGGCTCAGCATCTCTCAGAAGCCTGCCTTAGCTACTGTAACAAAATACCTGGAAGAGGTAACCTATTGGAGGTCCCAGAATACAGTGGGATAATTAGAGTGTAGACACCCTTAGTTCAGGGCAGATGGGCCACCTTGGCAGGCAAGGTATGTTGAGTGGAATGGACCAATCTGTGATGCCAAACTGTAAATAGTGACAGAACCATAAATAGAACCATGCTGTGGTCCTTACAGCTTTTTGCTAATGGCCAGCAGATACCAGCTAGGCCCTGTGTTCTAGTGTTCCATCCCACAAGTTTGATAACACTGCCTCTAGCTGGGGACAATTCACTTTGAAACTATTATTAGGGTTTTTTTTTTTCCCTGAAACAAAATACATGAACCCTGTGTCTCCTAAGTCTTAGAGATACATGCTGCTTGTTTTCAGGTGATGTTCTGAGTTTTATTATTTTTGCTTTTATTATATTTACTAAATTGTATTAAGAAAGCACTAATGGTTTTATATATATATGTGTGTGTGTGTGTGTATGATATATATACATATATATATATGGGTTTGTGTGTATACATACATATATATATATTCTCAAAGAAAGTAAAAGTTGTCAAATAGACCCTAACAGTATGCTTTTCACCTAAAATTCTACTTTATACTAGTTAAATAGCCTCTTTTGGGTTGTTTTAGATAATCTTGGACTCTCAGACCTATATAACTAAGAATCTCTATTGAAATAAGGCATCTCCAAGTCTGCTTTACATTCAGGATTGACTTTTCCGCATTGCTTTTCTGCTCAGCTGTAGATGCCATGTTTTCCCACACATCTGGTCCTCCCTACCCTCAAGAGCACTGTTGAGAAAACATTTCTTAGGGATGCTTGGTGTTGTCTCTGGGGCCTTCATCCCAGCTACTGACACCCTTTCCAGTGTGCATCATATACAAGGACACATCACAACTGCCACTTGACCAGCCATGATTGTAACATGCATCCGAATTTGAGAGATTCATTCCAGAATCAAAACTTCTAAATGTAACACTACAAGAAGAAACCCAAGGCCCAGGTTTCTTACTGCATTGCTTTCAATAGGGCTTGCCAAGTGTGCTTCCTGAACGTGTGGTGCTCATTGTTGATAATGATAATGGAATACAGTGTGACAAATAGTGTTTCCAGGCTAAGTCTCTTGAGAATTTGAACTAGGAAACATCAATAGCTGTGGGATCAGAAGCCATGATGGAGAGAGGTGCCGTGTGGAAGCTGAGTGAGCAGAAGTAAGGTTCTTAACTTCTCAGTACTTCAAATGGAAGCATGGTAGTTTCCATCTCAGGGATTCTTAAACTTCATAATTAATAACTATAGTGACTTTAAGAGGCTGCTTACGCTGGCAAGTGCCCCTTGTGTCGGTCAGTCAGTTAGTAAACAAATAATGGCAGGTAGCATCTCAAAGTGTAAGCAGAGGCGGTCAGCCAGCAGAGTGGAGAACTGCACAGAAGCTGAAGAAGCCGCCCTCTGCCCCAGGGACCGGACTCAGAGAAAGGAGGATTCTACCCCAGAGCCTTCTTGCCTCCTAGAGGAGCCTAACCATGGGAATCCTGTGGGCCATGCCCAGGGTGCCATGGTCCTGGCAGGGAGTCTCTGTAGTGGAGCAGTCTCGGGTTACAGTCCTCCCGGAGGAGGACGCTGTAGTGCTTAGCTTTTGTCCACATGGCCAATATCCTCACACTGAGCAGAGGAAGGCTCTGCCAGGTCGGAGCCTGCCCCACTCTCTTTGCCATTCGCATGGGTTCATGGCATAGGGTCTTTGACATGGCTCTGCACATGTCAGTAATACACATTATCTCAGGACCTAACACACTTTTTACACATTTACTAAGGGGCTTCCTCTGCTCTCCTTCCCTGCTGGAGGAGCCCAACCATGGAAGCCCATGAGGGAATGAAGACTAGAACGTGGAAGGCAGAACTTAAACTTTTGCTGTTCTAGAACTTTCCCCATACAAGCTGTCTGTGTGTGTGTGTGTGTGTGTCTGTGTGTGTGTGTGTGTGTGTGTGTGTGATGTTGGAACCTGGTGGTTGGTAGAGACCAGTGGAAAGCAGTTGGGGATGGTAGTTGCTAAGGCTCCACTAAGGCTTCACCACCCATCATTCTGTTGCTTACCTGTATCAGTCACTGCCTCTACTGTTCTTACTCAAAATAGCCCACTTTAAAAAGTTGGGTTGTCTCTTGCCTACCCAGCTAAAGCATTCCACCTGCTTCCTCAATATCTTTTGGTCAAGAAAGGGCTCAGAGTAAGGACATTCTTCTAAATCCACTGACCTGGAGAAGTTTTATAGGGCTAGAGTGCCTTCCAGAACCATTACCCTATCAGAAGCCAGTTAGCCCCAGTAATAATGAGAAGTTTATCCTTATACAGCTGCCTGCTTGGGGCTTTTATCTGTGAGTTAATTGCATGTTTACCTAATGTCAGCCTTGTCTAAAACCATAATCCTTATTCTCTGGGTTTCTGTGGACTCTTCTTTTCCTCTTTTGTATTCCCCTGAAAAATAACTTTTTTCTCTAATTCTTCTTACTAAGTAATAGATAAGGAAAAAAATGGGCTTTTGAATTTCCAGGGCCTGGCAAGCTTGCATATCCTCAGTTTGATGCCAGTTACATAGCTGGAGTGAGGCTCTTTGCCATCACACTTAATGGTATTTACATGGGGAAGTGGGGAAGTTAAGGCCCAGCTGCCTCTCTTTGATCCTCACATGTCCAGCCAAGGCTTGCAGCCTTACCTCACTACCGTGAGAGTCTACATTTATCTCATGGACCAGTCCCCTTAAATTTGGACTGGCAATCACTGATATCTTGAAAGCAATCTGTGAAGATAGTAGAAATTTCTCTTTGCAGATAAAGAAACTCAGAGTCATCAGTAAGGTATTTGTTCCCAGTCCAAAGTAAAAGATAAATTCCTTCGTAAACTTGCGAGCAGCAGAAGCTTTGATTCAGTGCTGTGATTTATAAGGTTGAAGACCTGCCACCTTTTCTCCTGGACACCTCTATCCCAGTGTTTGGAAAGACCAGAGAGCTGTCATTGCCTCTGATCCAACATGATCCAGTTTACCCCTGGGGTTGGAAGCTGGCTGAGGGGAAGGGTCAGTATGATAGTTAGTTCATAGATAGCTGGATAGATGCTTCAGCTTCCTCCAACGCAGAGGGTCTTGCAGAGCCAGGCAGGCTGCCATAGTGAATGAGAGTGAGCCCTGTGGAACACAGCTTGTGGACCAAAGTCATAATTCACAGGGATTCCCAGACCACAACATGCTTGGGAGCAGAGCCTCAGGCTGGGGCAAATTGTCAGCCAGAGGACTTTGAGCTTTCCTTTGGTTGCATATACATTTTCCCATTACCTACCTACCTACCTACTGGCCTACCAGTGACCCACCTATGACCCATCTGTCTATTCATCTGTCTATCTTTTTTTTTCCAAAGCTGAGGACTGAACTCAAGGCCTTGTGCTTGCTAGGCAAGCGTTCTACCACTGAGCTAAATTCCCAACCCCCTCATCTGTCTATCTTATGAGCTAAATTCCCAGCCCCCTCATCTGTCTGTCTTATAAGTAGAAATGGCAGCTAAAATTGCTAGGTTTGGGTTATTTATTTTCAACTTTAAATGGATTATCATTTATTCCTTTTTAAGTTTTTTTTTCCTTTCTGATTTTGGGGGTGTTCATCTGTTTCCTTTTAATTTTTATTTATATTTATTTCATATGTGTGGATGTTTTGTCTTCATGTATGTCCGTGTACTACATGTGTGCCCTAGCACCCATGGAAGACAAAAGACGGGTTCCCTGGATTGGACTTACAGATGGTTGTAAGCCACCATGGTGTGGGTACAGGGAATTGATCCCAGATCCTCTGGAAGAGCAGCCAGTGCTCTTAACCATCGACCCATTTCTGTAGTCCTACTCTACTAAAGAGATAAATTTAACTCTGCTTTGGGGTAAGCTTGGTTGCCTCACTGACGAATATTAACAGTGTAGAGACCATGACTGTCTACTGTTGACTTCTCTGTAGGAGGAGCAACAGAGACAAGTATCCCTCTCTAACATAGTACCCCTCCCATTTTCTTGTGTTTAATGCCCCTTCATGTGCTGTATGTGGCTAAGCCTGCCCTCACATTCAGAGGTGGACCCATCCTGATGTTCTCAAGGACAGTTAGCCTGGCAGCATGGCGATGTTTAGTGTACTCTCTCCTTTGATGTTTTTATCACCTTTTGCCCCTCCCCCTTTAAAGCTGATTCTGTTAGCTCCTCTGCTCAGGAGGTTGCAGACCCCAGAGCACACAGGATAACCCCTCCACTACTTGCAGGCCCCCAGGTTGCCTTGTTCCCTTTCTACTTGACTGTAGAGCTAGTATCAGTCACAGTTTTATCCCTGGGCTTGGGGAACCCTTGCAGCTGGGAGAAGCACCAAGACACCCCCATGCTGCCCCTGTCCTATGACAGAAGGGCAGCAGGAGGGAGGAGGCAAGCTCCTCAGGCATGGTCACTGCTAGGTAACTACAGAAAGGTAGCTAACACGAGTGTCCTGGCTCTGTCTGGTGTGGCTCATTATGACACATGGATTGCCGTTTAATGATTACAGATCACTGTACAAAGGATTAAAATCCATATATGAAATAAAGAACTACATGCTGTGTTGCCATCAGTCAATCCTGTATTCACGGGTTGCTCTGTGTACTTGCTGGGCTGGGAGCTGACCATGTGATGGCTCAGTTTATTTCACAGTAGCCTAAAGAGGTAAGTTACATCGAGTTAGATCGAAAGGTGAGACCTGGGTGAAAATGTTCAACCAGGCATAATTAAGGGATCTAGGATTTGACACTCTTTCTTGTTTTTGTTGTTATGTTGTATTGTGGATTGGGTTGGGGTTTTAGTTTAGGAGACAGAGCCTTACCCTGTAACCCAGGCTGTCCAAGAACTTACTATAAAGCCTAGACTGGGCCCAAGCGTATGCAGATCTCTCCTTCTATATCCCCCAGTGCTGGGATCACTGGCAGGAGCCACCACTGAGCTCTAAAATGTTTACTTCTCAAACATCTCTGCAGGTGGGTTGGTAAGTTGGCTGAGAATTTGAAGTGCCTACTGCCAAGCCTGCTGCCCTGAACTTGATTTCCCAGAAATCTACATGGTGGACCAAGAAAAAAATGGACTCCTGAAAGCTGTCCTGGCCTCCACAAGTATGCATACACATGTGTGCAGGAGGGGGGTGCTTGTGCACACAAGGATATGTGCACCCCCATGCATGCATGCACAAACACACGTGCACACGCACGTGCACACGTTTTATAAATCTCTTCCCTTTTGGTATCCCCTAGCTAGCTGTAGGTGCATGAAGAAAAAAAAAATTCTCATGCTTGAGTTGATCAATTTAAATCTGAAATGTCAGAGTAAGGCGTTCTTCTTAAACTGTAATCTGACGTTTTTGGTTTTGTTTAAAACTCCAATTCAGGAGAAACTGGTGGTGTGGACAGGTCTATGCACTCAAGTACCTCAAAGAAGGAAGCAGGTTAAAGCCATGCCATGTGTGCTGCCTCATCCAGTTCATTATTTAAGAACAGTGAGGCGTGGCTGTGACCAGGGGCCTGGCTCTGAATGCTGTCACCTTTTACCCAGACTTTTAAGTTCCAGCTTTCATCTAAGTTTCTTATCCTTTTGTTTTGTTTTGTTTTGTTTTTCTTTTTAAAATTAGAGACTATGTGTTCTCCAACTTGATTCAAGCTGCAAATATGTTAACTATAATTGTGTTGAGCACAAATCAATTCTTTGCTTCTTCCTTTTACTTCTTCCAAAGGTTTTGATATTTTCTACATGTCTTGCTAAGTGTTGACTTTACCACCCTTTAAAGTATTATCAATGGTATACTAATTGTTAATTGCTAGTATATAGAAATGTAATTGACTTTTAAGAATTATCTTGGAATTCTTTAGCCTTTATTTACTTATTCTGGGAAACTTTTTTTTTTATTTCATAGGATTTTCTATGCAGATATTTATATTCTCTGAAAATATGAAAACTTTTTCTTCTCCAATCTATAAGATTTTAATTTCCTTTTCCTGTCTTAATTGTAATGGTTAGTATTATGTTGAATGAGAATAATAAGCATGGCTATCCTTGCCTTATTGATGTTGGAGGGAACCACATGGGTTTCGGGGATGGAGCTCAGGTTGTCACACTGGCGGCAAGTGCTTTCTCCCCCTCGCCTTCTTGCAGGCCTCAGTTACTTTGTCTTGGTTTCCAGTTGTCCAAGCTTCCTTCTCTCAGCGGAGCTTTCCTTTAGTGTCTCTTCTGAAGAGGATCTGCTGGCTGGTAAGCTTTCTCTTACTTTTTCTTCATCTTAGAATGCCTCGATTTCTACTTCATATATCAAGGATGGTTTTGCTAGGTAGGCTTCCAGGTGGGCCAATCTGTTTTCACAGCTTGGAAAATAGTCTCTGTCTCTCTGGCCTATGATTTCTGAGGAGAGCATCCTTTGAAGCATGACTTCCCTGTAGGTGGCATGGCACCTTAATCAAATTGCCCTCAGGTGGTGTCCTCTGTGTGCAGTGTTTGGTCTTGGGATGTCATTGCCTGGGTTTCACTAAGCCTGCCTCTTCTGCTTAGTTCGAATCTGTATGCTTATATCGTTCACTGGCTTGCAGATGTTTTTTAGCCATTCCTGATTTTTTTTTCCCTACCTCACTGTTCTCCTGGCCTCAGCTGTAGTAACACGAATGTCATATCTTTTGGTATTATCACACCTGGAGACTTGTTCTTTATTTTTCCTTCTTCCATTTTTTTCTTTCTGTTAGAATTAGAAATTTCCTGTTGATTTACCTTTAGGTTCATTTGCTTCTCCTTTTGTATCAGATCTGAATTGTATAGAATACACTGCAGACATCATGATCCTGGTTAGTGGACAATACCCTAATTCAATTCTTTGTCTCAGAAATTGCTTAGGGTGAAACCTATGTATTCTCAGCTTATAGATGAACCCAAGATAGCATACACTTTATGGGAGCAGCTCTCTGATCTCTATCCCTGATATTCCTGACTCCCTACAACTCTCCAGTTTCAGGCTAAAAAGTTAAAGATTTCCAGTTTCCTCTCTAATGTACAGTTTCCACAATTGTATCTGTATCTATGGCCAACCAAGTGGACTAGAGACCCTCTTCCCCGTGGGAGCGGGAAATGGCAAGTTCCTCTATGATATAGGGACCAAAGTTCCCTCAGTCAGGGGAATTACACTTTTGAAGAGTTTTGGGAACCTAGTCATCTCTTAGCGCCACAGCCATCACACCAGCTTGCTTAAGGACCAGTGTGCTGCTGTGTCAAGTCCTCACCTGCTGCTCCTACTCTAGAGTGTCCTTGGGGAAGACTGCCTTCAACACTCGGTCCAGCTCTTAGAAGTAGATGCAGTGGTGCAAGAGGCAGGCTGCGCTGTGTCTAACACTGACTCCTGATGACTGCGCCAAAGGCCATGTTTTTTCTGAAGATCCTAGATATGCTGAGACCCTCTGGCTTTCAGGATATTTGCATATCCCATCAATTCTAGTAAATATAGAGTTGTTGAACCTAGTATACTTGTGAGAAAAAATGTAATAATCAAAATGCAGCAATTTTGTGTAAGTCTTTCTTGTTAGCACTGCACCATCAAGTCAGAAACAAGTTTCAACTCCCTATGTCCCCTTCGGTGTATTTGTGTAAGCCGTTCATTTGTAAGAGAAAATTTTAAAGATTGGAGTTCACATCTTCAGGGCACCCCAAAATCTCAGCATGCCAATTCTGTCTTTGGTCCCTTTCTTGCATCTAACAGAAAGCAAAGTTGTACTTCAGTGTTAGCCGTTTGTTCTGCTCACTGACTCTCACTTGGACCCCACCTGAGCAATAGCTGTTCTCTGTTCTCATAGAAGTGCTGGGGTATTAGCATAGGAACAACATTCTTGGTTGTGTCTGGTAATTTTTTCATGAAATTTGATATGTTATTTTCTTGATAAGTTAAAAGGACAAGCCTTTTTAAAAAATCATGTGACAAGGATCAAGTTTCAGAACTCAGATGAAAACAGCAGAAACCAGATTACTGCCCTGTCATACTCTCTGGTTTCATGTCATTGAATTGCCTAAGACAAAACTTGATACCCATTCTTCTTTGGTCCCATTAACGAAGCTTGATGTGCAGAGAGCATTCAAGAATTTGCCTCTGTTTGGTTATTGTCGGCTATCTTACAGGCACAATGTAGGCCAGGAAGAGTTAAAATAAGAGAATGTCATTCTTCTGTAGCAGGAAGGAATGAGCTGGAAAGAAAGGCCATTCATTTAGAATAAAGTTCACCTCAGCTGGATCACTGCTTCTCACTAGAGAAGTCAAGTGCCCTTGATCACCATAGATTAAAATATTATCAAAGCCCTAAGCCGGAAATACAGCCTATGAACTGGAACCGGCTGGTTCTCCTCACTTCCTATCCTCACAGCACGAATGTACTTTTAGAAGTTGAGTTACCATGCTGTGGGGTTCAAAATGTCATGATAGCACCAAACTCAGAATGGCTTGCATATGTGCTATGAAGCAGAGGTGGCTGCAATGGAGAAAGGACTTGTTTTGTTGGAAATGGGTAGGCTTCGTTGTTAATGGCACTCTGAGCGAGGAGTGGATATCATTGACTATAGTGCTCAAGTTGTTTAAGAACTTTTACATGGGTCTTCATGATACACATAATCCCAGAAGGTAGGCCATTGGTTCCAAATGATGAAAGTTAGTTAAACTGTCATGGGAGATAAGCAGTACATTCCCAATAGCCAATATGAAGTGATGTGTTCTTTTATTAAGTCCGTTTATGAAAGAAGTGTGACTATGAGACAGGACTTAATTGTCACTCCTCTTATATAGATGGACAGAGTGAAAGTCAGCCCACGCCACAGACTGGAGACAATAAATTGTCTAGATCCCCCTTCCTCCTCACCCCTGAAATTAAGAACAGGAAGGTATCATTGCCATCTTCCCCTTAAACTTGTTTTTCCTTCATTCATGCATGCATGTGTTTGTGTGCCTGCTTTAGGAGACCTGTATCCCATGGTGCTCGTGTGGGCAGGGCAACCTACGGGAGTTACTTCTCTAACAATGCAGGCCCTGGGAATAGAACTTTTACCCACTGAGTCATCACCCCAGCCTCTGATCTTCATTCCAAAGAATCATTTCTTCATAGGAGATGGCTATATGTAGAGAAGCATAAGATATACTGCACTAAATGCTTTTTTAGTCCCAAACTTTTTGCTACGACCCTGCAAATTATACAAAACAAAATTGAGCATATCATCAGAAAAGGAAAAATATGGGACCACCCAGGAACCCAAGGGCAAGAAGGTGACAAAGGGAGCTCCGGCCTTTGACACTGTAGCAGGGTATTGTCATTTCTAAAACGTAGGCTTGAGAATATAATAGTGTTATGAAAAACAGCAACAACAAAGCCAGAAAGAAAGAAAATCTTAATAAGTTTGTAACTTGGGTTGGCCTGGATCTCTGTCCATCTTTGGCTCCATGCATCTAGCAGTTAGACACATCTGCAAGGGACTGCAAGGCAGGATGCTTGAGGATTTCTCATTTAGGTCATATATCCATTCCCACCTTATCCCCTCTGTCTGGGAGGGCGAGGCGCCCTGTGTTCCAGGTTGTGGCCCAAGTCCCACCACCAGAATGAGAAGAGAGAATAACAACAGGATTAGATTTAGACCTCTCCAAAAGCCATCTGCCCCATGTTGGAGCTCACTACCTTATTTTAATTAAAGCCTTTACTGACTAACATGCAGCCTTCTGGAGCCATACAAAATCCATCAAACTTACAAGGTCAGTTTTTCAACCCTTTTCACTCAGAAGCAGCCAAACTGTTTTAATGGTCTGTCAAGGTGTTTGTTCTGTGTCTCTAAGATTTCTGCATCTCCAATAGTTTTGTATATTTTTTAAAGTTATAACTTCTTTTCCCACTATATAGTCTCCCATCACTCTATACTGCACATATGTTCATATGTGGCCGTTATCTTGCACACAATTAGACTGAAATTGCACTAAACCCCTCTTTCCTCATTCCTTGTATTTTGCTGGAACTTTTTAGACCTAAAGATTTAGCTTTCAATTTTAGAAAGTGTAAGTTTAATATAGCCATAAATAATGTGGCATTTTTTGAAAGGTCACATTTTTTATGGTTGGAAGGAAAACTGGAAATATTTGTGAGTCATTTGAATTGTCTAAGTGAATTTAAGTCCAGATTTTCTATCCAAGTTTAGACGCTTAAGTTTAAATGCTGAGTACCCTTATCTGCATATATCTGATTTTAATTTGGGAGATGTGACGCAATGTAATAATACAAGCCCTTGTTTCTAGACCACAGCCATATCTCCTCATTTCAGAATTGAGCTCTGTGTGTCCATGTCAAGTCCCATGAAGCAGGTGCTCTGGCTTTCTCTCCACCTCAGTCATTCATTAACAGGGTGGCTTTGGACTACTTATTTCTTCTCTTGGGTCTTGAGATTTCCTCACATATTAACTTGAAGAAAGAGTTTATATAGCTGTAGACCTTTAGAAAGACCTTGGCCTCGTTTGTGAAAAATAATTCATGGCTGCAGCTGTCATCATTCAGTTGACATATATGTGTGTCTTGAACATCGTAACTTCACTAGTGAAGAGCCCCTGACTTACTTACTTTGCAGTGCAACTATAGACGACCTTCCTCTCTTGGTGCTTCTGGAAGCTCCAAGGCCACACTGGGGCAAGAAGAACAATAATAAATTTAGGAGGCCATAAATGAAATTGTTTAACAGATTGTGTGGATGAAACCTAGCACTCTAAGGAGATCTAAAGGGATAATTGCCATAGAATAAGAATGGTAGTGATATATTTGGAGACACGAAGGAAGTAGAGAATGGAAATTGGAAGAATAAACCTATATATAGTAAGATGAAGCACAGTTTGAGTCCAGAATTGCCATCGTGCTGAACATAACTCTGTGATAAAACACTTGGCTTTAACATGGTTAGAGGTTCAATCCCCAGCAACAGCAAAATAAAAAAACAGAATTAACTATCTTGTGTTCCTTTTGCCTTGGATCCTGGGATTTGTATTTTAATGATTAAAAAAAAAATACAGTATTTAAGTAATCTTGCTTTGTCTGTCATTGGCCAGGCTTTAATTGAGTATTTTACTTTCTCCTTGGACTTCAGAATTAAAAGGGGAAAATAGGAGTGGTCATAAAAAGCAGTAGAAGTAATCAAAGAATGTTAATGACTAAGGTCCACAAGGAGCCATAAACCTTTAGTTCAAAGAGAAGTTAAAGAGACCACCCGTGAAAGAGAACACTGGGGAAGTTCTTGCTCGCTCACTGAGAACTCTGGAGAAACTTAGGTAAATGCAGTTCCTCCTGCAAAGAGAGTCAGCTTGCCTGGAGACTACCTGCCTAAGATCTGCGTTCTGAGGAGATGGGCTGTTTGCCTTCACTTGCTGTTTGTTGACTTGCATTGCATTTGGCCACAAAACCAGCAGTTATTTTATCTCTCATTTCCTTTTTGTTGTTGTTGTTGTTTCTTGCTCTTCCTAGATAGCTCTGGACGGCTCTCCTGGAACTTAACTGTATACCAGGCTCGCATGAGTCCTACTGTCTCAGTCTGCAGATGTATGCTACCACATCATGCTTCCTTCACGCACATTAATCTCTGCTTTTCTGTAACTCCCTACTTTCTATTCTAAAACAAAAGGTAGTACAGAGCAGGAAATGAATTCCTGTGACCATCAAATGAGAACCCAGTAGTTCAACAGCCTATGGAGGCAGAGTTTCTCCCTCAGTATTTATGGATGTACTTAGAATCACTGTTTACCCAAAAGAATGATAAGTTGCATTTGAAAACAGAAACATCTTCCATAGGAAGTATGCACAGTTGTTAATTGGTAAGTGTCCAAATGAATGTGGTAAGTAACCCTGTTTCCTACTACCTGCTATCTAGGGGAGAAAATATATTTCTTAAGCAAGAGCTGTTCAGTTAACAGAGTTTAAAAGCTAACTTTATTGGGAATCTATTCAGCACACTGAGTGGAAGATACATTTGAGCAGCAACTAATTAATGTATGCCAACCCACTGGGGTAAAAATAGTGGCACGAGGAGCCAAGCGATCATGGAGTTGACCCTTCACTCAATCACAAACACTAAATTGGGAATGGTACAGAATTTTAAGTGCCTTTTTTCTTGGGCCTTGCTGTTGTGATCTTTCTTTAGAACTGTTCTGATATACCCTTAGGAAGGCTGGCCTCTGTAGATGTTGTCTGTGCCAGATCGCAGCACAGAACAAGGGCCTGTTCTGTTTAGTTACTGAGAATAGTGCCTAGTCAGTGCTATTTGACAACATGCTGAATTAAGAGAATGTTAGAAGGATGTTTGACAAAGGAAAGTAGGCAGAACGTCTGATGTTTACAAGTTCTGTTTATATGTAAGTTGATAGCGTTGGAAAGCTGTACTTAAAGCTCTCCTTTAAAGATTCTACCGAACACACTGTGGACACAGGATGATTTCATCTGGTTCCAAATATATGCGATCTCTCAGTAGAGTTAATTCTATTTTGGAATCTAATCCTTTTCCTTTCTGTTTTGAAATGTATCAGGCGCTGGTAAGTTGCTTTATGTTAACCAGTCCTGTGCAGTCCTGCTGGCACCCAGGGACACACCTCGCATGGTCCTCCTTCTCTCCTCTCATCTGAGGTCTAAGAATAAGTAACTCTAGGCTCCTTGACATGCATCCCATGAGAAAATTAAATTGTGTTCTTGTATTTATGTGTCAGTACATATCCTGGCCTTATAAAGATCGGTGGCATTTAATGTTGAAAGGGGCATAACTGTGAGCTACTTCTGTACTCTATTTCAGAGTCACAAGGCAAGCATTTATCTTGCCTTTTCTTCATCATCGCTCTTTAGCATATGAAAAGCCTCCTGTGGGGTTCTGAATGCTGCTTCTATTTTTTTAATGAACAGCCTATGGTTTATAGTCAGGTACCAAATAGGAAACAATATGGGATGAAGAGAAAAATACTATAACTCGGGGGATGGGAGGAATTCTTTGAGTCAGGCATCTTCCTTATGTCTCCTTTGGATAGAAGATAAGATCTAGATGATCATTATACTGATGATCGTTATACTCCTTGTAACTGAAAGGCTCAGAGCTTTACCAGCACACATTCAGCCAATGTGTGACACCATGTTCCTCTAAGTATATAAGTAGCAGTCATGTCACATGACAGTGATAATGTGACTGTATACACTGACAATAGAGACTAAGGGAAATTAGAATTAATCCATATTCAAAACCCACACACCATCCTTTGCACTGATGTAATTTTCCTGAGCAGGATAAATGCTAAAATCAGAAAGAGAGAAAGTCAGGGCAGCCATTCCCTAGTGGTTAATCTACTGCTGAAGTGCAGACTTAGGGTAAACTAGTGCAATCTGCCTTATGTCGCTTTTCATCCCCAGCCAACACCTGCACGGCACTTATGATTTGTTGAACACATTTGCCATCCTCTGTCCTTAGTCCTCCGGGCAGATTATGAAAGAATGCTGTCACATTTCTGATTAGGAGAGCCCCTTCCTGGATCTCCTAAGCAACCAGGAACACATATTGAAGGTCAGGCTAGGTCTTCCATCAAGACCAGCCCAGTTTTCCCTGTACTCACATGGGCTTTACCTGTAGTGGCTTTGAGATGGGCAGTTGAGGTGAACTGTGTACGTTCATGTGTGAAACCTGAGCACCTTGTTACCTTTAGTTCTCAGGGGCTTAAGGTTTACACCTCAGGAGCTGGAAGCTGAGGTCTGGTCTTACTGGTGTCACAAGTCAGAGAAGTTTGGGTACATTTCCTCAAATATCAAACAAAAATACTTGAGCTCTAAAATTCTCTGAATCCACACCTAATTGCTGCTGTTTTTCTCAGAATTGTTGCTTAAAGAAAAGTCAACACTGTATGATCAGTCTAGATGTCTATGTTTTTTCTAACTTCTCCCAAGCCAGAATCTCATCACCATTTTGATGTGTAGCAACAAAACTGTTCATAATGGTTCCTGGCAACCTTCCCCCAACAACTTCTATCCTGTGTTACAATGGGTAACAGGAAGCTCCCAGAGGTTAGTCCACAGATATAAAGTGAATGTTGGTACAAAGTACTTGTGCTGCTAAGACTTCTGCTCTCAGCCTAGTGTGGAAGACAGGCCCACAGATAAGACATGCCACTTCAGTTATAAGGACTCTGGGGAAGTGATGCTTACCAAGAGAAGGAAATGGCCCCATCTGTAGAGTGGAAGGACTTGTACCTGCAAAGCCTTCTCCAAATCTTAAAATCTTTTCATACTTAATCTGTTCAAGTGTTTGAGGACCAGGTTTCTCTCTCTCTCTCTCTCTCTCTCTCTCTCTCTCTCTCTCTCTCTCTCTCTCTCTCTCTCTCTCTCTCTCTCTCTCTCTCTCTCTCTCTCTGTCTCTCTCTCTCTCTCTCTCTCTCTCTCACACACACACACACACACACACACACAGAGAGAGAGAGAGAGAGAAAGAGAGAGAGAGAGAAAGAGAGAGAGAGAGAGAGAGAATGAATGTATATATCTAGGTATGTATGTAGGGGGTGTATAAAACATATATTTATAATATATGTTGATGTGTTAGAACAGCGGGTCACGTCAGAACATACCACACTAGGCCCAAACAGTTCCATGTGTAAGAGGTTTAATTGAGAAGGAGAGAGGGGGCAGTGGCGGAAAGAGAGGAGGGAGAGAGATATATGGGTTCTGACGTAGTGGCCATAGGTAAAGGTGGGAAGTGAGCCCAATGGATTCTGGGAATATGGTGGCTGTTGCCCTGGCAACAGGTCTGTGAGACCCGCCCATGCGACTCCACAGGCTTTGGAGGCCCTGGTGCTAACATACCTCCCTTTTTGATATTATAAAGAGAAGGAAAGAAAAAGGGAAGGGGAACAAGGGTGTCATGTCTCTTAAGCTACTTCCTGCTGTCTAGGGGCATTGTCAATGGGGGGTAGCTGGCTTTCACCATTGGGATCCACTTGGTAAACGTTCACATCAGGTTCCTCTGTGGACAGTGGCTCATCTGTGGGCAGCGGCTGGTAATCCTGTAACAGGAGCTGATTAATAGTTTGGTTAGAAATTTTTTGTATTTGTCGTTGAAGAAATGTAGAAACAAGATTAATAAGGCAGGGAGCAAATAATAACACCAGAAAGATGACTAGGAAAGGAGTTACAAACGGGAGTATCCACTTCCATATGGGGTTTTCAAAAATCCCAGAACTGGAGGTCTCATGGTCCCTGAAATTTTTTATGTCTGACTATAGCTCCTGGATTTTATTTATTACTATCCTGGATTGGTTGATGTAGAAACAGCATTCTTCTTGGAGGAACAGGCAAAGACCCCTCTTTTAGCTGTCAGGACATCTAGTCCCTGTCTGTTCTAAAGCACCACGGCTGCCAAAGAATCGATCTGTTTTTGGATAGTAAGCACAGTTTCAGACATTTTTTGAAAATCTCTTTGAAACTGGGAAGTGAATGTATTATATTGGGTCATAGAAGTCGTTATCCCTGCAACTCCAGTACCAATACCTATGGCTATTCCTGTAGCAACCAAGAGTGGCACAACTTGGACTGCCCTCTTGGGCAGCTATCATATCTACAACTGGGATTAGCAGGGGCTCATTTCCCTGGATTACTCCCAGTTCAGGGAAAAGAAGTACTAATTGCAAACTCCTGACCAGCTGGCAGATAGGTGATGATATGCCTGAGTGCCACAAAGAATTGATGTGTTTTGGATTGTAGGGCATTGTGGCAGAGATGATATATCAAGGGTTATGGTTCTATTGCAGTCTAGAGAGCTCAGCATTCCCACTAAATGAGTCCCAGAGGCCTTAAAACACCAAAGAGAGAGACAGAGGTAAGGTATGGAGTCACGACGACATTGGAGCCAGGGCAGCTGACAAAGAGTGAGGTAACGTTACTTGGCAATATCACCAGAGACACTGTAAGTGACAATTGTGAGTTCCAGTGGGTGCACATAACCAGCAGTCCTTAAAGCGTCCAGGTCTGGTGACATTAAGGAGTTGGTATGCTGAGGTCAAGGTCTGAAGTAAAAGGCGAAATGACAAGTTAGTGCCATTTATGAGGGGTGATGTCAAAGAGGTAAGGACCTCGGAAGAGTGCTTGACTATCTACTATCTCCCCTGTTTTTCCGATATCCAGAGGTTGGGCAATTGAGATGTATTTTCTTTGGATATGGATGGTACTTACTGGGGACCCGGGCTGATTTTTACAGTAGAGCTTACCAACAACTCCTGTCTCCCACCTGGAATCCCATGGGTCTTGTATGTAGAAAAAGTGTCTTGCAGTGTTGATTAAAGAAGTGATTGATCCGTGATTCTACCATATGTATCTGACAAGACCAATATGGGCAGCCCCCATATTCGTCTGGCCATTTTCTACAATAATCTTGGTCTAGTCAAAGAGAAAGCAAATATAGAAATTATAATATTTAGAAGGGATTACAGATACCAGGATGATAGCAATTTGGATTGGTTCCTGGCATCCAGCTATGGAGCAGTTTCCTGACCCTATTTGGAAAGACTGTTTGTTATCTATGGGGGTTTCTTGAACCTCGAATCTCCAGATGTAAGGGCTACCCTGGATAGAAATGAACAACAGGGGGAGGACGAGAAACCCATGTCTAATCCAGTGAGGTCAAGCTCAGCTGCCAGAGTGGAGTCTCATTTTTTTGGGATTGGGGACAAGGTGGGCGGTCTCGTTGTCTTCTGGAGCTTAACAGAGCACAGTCCTGTTAAGATTGATGTGTATGAAGAAGAGTCATTTTTAGGTGGAGGAATGAAAGGTTTGAGGTGAGACAGATGGACCCAATGAGAGAGTCCCTTGAGTTCAGCAGCTGTTGGGGTCACAAGAATTACTTTAAAAAGGCCCTGACATTTGAGAGAGAGAGGTGAGAGCCGATGACCTGGAGGGGAATAGAAGGACTTGGTCTCCAATGTTGACAGGCAGTGGACAGGAGACAGTGTATGGCCGAGGCAGATGGTGGTCAGCAAAGTTCCATAGGAGAGAATGGAGGTGGCAAAGTAATGGGGTAAGTAGATGGTCTGCGAGGGGAGAGCATTTAAGTGAAAGACCAGGAGTTAGGACTGGACGTCCATACATGAGTTCAAAGGGAATGAGGAGGAGAGGTCGCTTTGGGAGAGCTCGTAACCTAAAAAGAGCCAGAGGTAGGAGTTTTACCCAATCAAGGTGAAGTTCTTATGATAGCTTAACAAGAGTGGTTTTTAAAGAGCAGTTAGTTCTTTCTACCTTACCAGAAGATTGAGGGTGGTAAGGAATGTGAAAATGCCAGGGGATGTCTAGGGCCCTAGATAGTATTTGGGAGACTTGGGAAGTAAATTTAGGACCATTGTCTGATTGGAGAGAGGCTGGGACACCAAATCGGGGGATGATCTCTTGGAGGAGAAGAGCAGAGACTATCTGAGCCCTTTTGTTAGTAGTGGGAAATGCCTCTACCCACCCTGAGAAGGTGTCCACCAAGACCAGGAGGTACTTGGCACGCCTGACAGTAAACATGTGGATAAAGTCAAGTTGCCAGTCAGTTCCAGGAAGGGAACCTCTAGCCTGATGGGTTGAAAAAGGGGTGCTACGATACCTTGAGTTAGGGTCAGACTTTTGACAGATTTTGCAAGAAGCAGTGATAGATTTTAAGAGGCTTAAGTCCTCAGGAGTAGGCTGCAGGTGGGTCTTAACAAAAGAAGACAATGCTTGGCTGTTAGGATGAAAGAGCTGGTGAAGACAGGACAGAGTTTGGCGGGTGTCAGGGGGTGAAGAAGGCAGAGATGTAGGTTGTAGTGTAAGAATGTCCAGTTTCTTAGCACAGTTTCTAGGAATGCAAGCCCTCCACAACCCAGGTGAGGCCATGTGCTAGAACAATAACTAGCACAGTGCCCAGCTTCTCTCTTCTGGATGCTATATACTGTTGTCACCAAATAAAGCAAGGGAAAGAAGAATGTCAGCTCCCCTTAGCTGTGTAACCACATGCTAGAACTTCTTATCTCCCATTTCTAATTTTTCATCTGTGAGGAAAACTGTGTCCAGAGAAGAAGAGCCTGCTCAGGATCGTTAAGCTTTTCCTCCATCCTGCTACTGCAGCTCAAGTCAGATCACGACTTGTATCCAGCTTCTCTCCATGACACCAAGCTCCTATTTAGTCACCCTTCAGTCAGCTTAATACTGACCTTTCTGGTAGAAGGAAGTAGCTTGTATCTAGCTTGGGAGTGCCCGTGGGAACCTTAGAGGGAGATACGGAAGAGCAGAACCCTGTGGAACTGACAGATGGGACTCTGGAATTTCTTTTTCGGGCTGGTTAAATGAGGAATGATTCCTCTGGCAATAAGATTAGCTTGGGAGACACCATTCCTCCTGAGCTAGCAGGGCAGAGGCTTTACCAGTCTCTGCTAGTGGCTCTACTCTGACTCTGGCTAGCATCATACTTTCCCATGGCTGTAGGTGGGCTACAGGGGGTGGGGGTGACAGGGGAGGAGGACGATTCATACTCTACCTCATAGAGGTAGGACCTTTTTTTCTGAGCAGAGAAGAGTCATCAAGGCTGTCTAAGTAGGATAATAACAACAGTAGCCAATCTGCATCTAGGAGCATCCAGAAGCAGTGAAGTGGTTAGTGGTGGGCAGACATGAAGAGCGGAGACTGGATGAGGGAAATGGGAGATGAGAGGGACTGAGAATAAAGATAAGGCATACCGGCTCAAATGTACTGGGCCTGTATGGATAGGAACAATTTCATGATGACAGCTGCCTACACGGTCGGCCCTTTTATTATGATCATCAGCATTCTATAGAGAAGTAAACTAAAGCACAGAGTGGGATGTTTCTTACTGAACTGAGAAAAGGTTTAACACGTGTGAAACTTTAAATACACTTGCTAACAGAACAGCTAATAGTATATATGTGGTCCCAGGACTTTCAGATAAATAATGCTTTCAAATGACCGTGGGTACAACTGTACTGAATGTTCTTTGTATATCTCCTCAGGAGTATTTGTAAGAATTTCTCTTAAATGGGTAGATAGAAGGTAGTCTAGAATGTTTGCTTAGCATGGCTAAGGCCTTGGGTTCAGAGAGAGCACGCATAGCAAAATGAATGTTGGGAAGACTATCCTCAGCCTCAGTGTGTGCAAATAAGAATAGTTTAAGAAGACCCAAGGTGGTAAGACTGTAGTGGAGACATCTAGACCACACAAAGCATTTGTATATATGAAACCACTTAAGTATTGTATAGTTCTCCCGTGACTAGCTTTAGATTGTACCCTGCACCAGGGAAATGGAAATGCTGACGGTTACATATGGATTCACATATGTATGAGTACATCCATACGTGTGTGTGTGTGTCACCTACCTTGGATTTTTTTTTTTTTTTTTTTTGCATATTGTATGTGTGGTGAGATACACATGTATGTGTGTGGAAGCCATTGGCTCATAGGAGTCTTCCTTGATCATTTCCTGACTTGTTCACTGAGGCAAGATCTCTTTACAGAACCCGGATCTCATCAACACAGCTAGTCTGACTAGCCAGCTTGCTTCAAGAATACCCTATCTCTGCCTCCTGAGTGCTTGAAATACAACTGGGCCGCCAGACCACATAGCTTTTATGTGCGTCCTAAGGATTGACACTAGGATGGGCCATCTCTCTAGCCCCTACCTTGTTTTTTAGACAGACGTCTCATTAGTGTGGAGCTTGCCAGGAGCACTGGCCTCCCTGGCCAGTGTGCCCAGGGGGTCCTCCTGTCTCTGCCTTCCCAGTGCTGGAATTACAAGCACATGCAACTTTTTATAGCTTAAAAACTGGATTCCTAGAGTTGAACTCAGCTATGCTTACTTGCCTAGTCAAGCAGTATGCTAAGCCATCTTCTCAACTGCTGAAAATGTTCATGTTCTTTCCTAACCCAGAAGGTGTATGGTTTGGTGATAGATGAATACCACAGGGAGAAATCTGAGCCTCTCCCTCAAATTGGGAAGTTTAATCCTAGCCATGGTGGCAGTTAAGAGTCTAGTATGGAGATTCCAAGGAATGGTTAGTTCCTCAAAGTAGGTCAGACATTAGATACAACCAGGAGACAGAAGTGTGTGAGCGCCGATAATATTCCTTTCCACCAGTGTCAGCACCTGGTATTTTCAGAATTAGAACATTCTCTGACCCCAGCACCCTCTCTTCTCCTCAGCCCCCAGGCTACTCCTCTGTCTTCTTTCTTACTGGTTAGGGTTGAAAACTAGAGTCAAAGAGCAAAGTAAGAAAGCCTTACAACCTAGGCATAGTGTGTGTGGCAAGAATTCTCAAACTATTTAAGACGTTGACAGTTATGCACGATCAGCTTTTAAAAAGCCAAGTGAAACTGGTGAAAATCACTTCAAATTTTATTCTTAAACATAAACTAATTGGTTTTGGCTGCATTCATCTCTCAATTACATTTATCTGATGTGAAGACTGTGTTTGTCTCCAGAGTCAGGGAGGCACATCCTGTTGGCCTGGTTGTGATATTAATGAAGACGTCGCCCTCATTCTCTGCTCTTCCTCTCAAACCTCAGGCAAAGGAGCAATGATATGATCATGCCTCAAAGTATTCATTGATTTTGATTGATTTGTATGCCTAGAGTCACATTGTATGCAAGGTAATTCGAAAATTACCTTGTAAACATAAAGTTGTACCCATAATACTCAAGTTGAATTCTGTATCTGCCTTGTTTGAAGGACTGGCTTCCCTCATGAATTAGCATCCATGATGGGTAGGACTCTGAGATGGTCCTTTGCCTTTTGTCATTTGGTATTATCAGCACTATGTTGCATCTATGGCAAATGGATTCCATAGATCTAATTAGGATCATTAATTAATTTACTTTAAAGCAAGTAGTATCTCCTGGCCTTTTGTTTTGTTTTAAATTAAGGAGTATCTTAGATTGGGCTGGTATAACAAATGCCATAGGACTAGATGGCTTATGTTAATGGGAATTTAAGTCTCATCCCTCTGAAGGCTGGGAATGTGAAGTCAGGTAGCCAGTATGGCTGGGTTGGGTCAGGAAGGCCTTCTCATTGCAGATTGCTGGCCTCTCCTTGTATCCTCAAGTGGTACAAAAAGAACAAGAGAGCTTTCTGGGGCTCCTTTTATAAAGATGTTAATGTTATTTCTGAAGCTTTATCTTAATTGCATGACTGTCTTCTCAGATCCATCAACCTAGGAACTCCAGGAGAACACAGAGCCAGTACACTGAGGGACAATTAGCCCAAGTAGGCCTGCCTACTCAAAATGCCCTCTTAAAGTCAGGCTGTTCTTTCTCTAGCAGGTCTTAGAGGTATTCAGAGAGTGAGAGGGCTTTGATGTGAGACAGTGCTGTGCTGCTGAGATGGGGGGAGGGCCACAGAAAAGGCCCCAGACTAGCCTTTGACTGAGTAGCAGTCTCTGGCCCACAGTCAGAAAACAAGGTTGTTAGCCCTCCAGCTGAGACCCCACATCCAGATGAGAATATAGCCAGCCAGCAGTGTCAGCCTGATAGATTTGTCAGTGCTTAGCTCGGTCTGACTGTCCCTATATCAGCTGGTCTTTCAATCAGCTTTTTGTCACTTTGACATAGTTCCTACGCAAACAATTTAGAAGTAGAAAGGCTTGTTTGGTTTCAGTCAGGTGACATTAAAGACATATGGTGAAGGAGGCTGCTCACTGCATGGTGTCCAGGAAGCAGAGAGAGAACACAGGAAAATGCAGATAGCACCTTCTGATTAGTTTCTACCTCCAGTTAGCCCATGGAGCTATGAGCTCCTCGGTGGATACGTTTACATGAAGTTAGCACACCCATGGTCCTGTCACCCCTTGCCAGCAGCACCAGCTGGGGACCAAGCCTTCACCTCACAGCATAATTTTAGAGGCTCATGTATTAGCCAAACCATAGCACTGTGTAGGTTTTGAGCAAAACTGAACCATTCCTGATCGAGACAATGCAGGAAGTCAGTGAGTTTCGGTAGGGTAGCAGCAGTTATTCAGTCCAAAGGCACCTGTCCGTATTAGCCCATGTCTGAGAACTCTCTTAAAATATTATTTAATTTGGCATATTTAAGTGTTTCAAGTAGCATCCTGTAACCACAGTTGCTAACAAACTGTCAATCATTCAAACAGTCCCTTTTTTTTTTTTTTTTTTTTTTTTTTGGTATTTCAAGACAGGGTTTCTCTGTGTAGTTCTAGCTGTCCTGGAACTCACTTTGTAGACCAGGCTGGCCTCAAACTCAGAAATCCGCCTGCCTCTCCCTCCCAAATGCTGGGATTAAAGGTGTGCACCACCACTGCCCGGCTCAAACAGTCCCTCTTTTAAAGGTATATGTGCACCATGGTGTGTTAGTGCCCCACAGTGTGTCTTGCCTCACCCCAAACCCATTAGTTTGTGTTTCAGAGCAGAACTTCAGAAACTCACCCTTTAGGACTAGGTATAAAAATTACTTTTTCCTTGGTACCTTTGACCACAGAAAATTGTATTGATTAATTTATAAGCAATAAAACTGGTTAGGAAGTATAACTAACCGTAGTACTAACTTAATTGACAGTTTAGCCATATAATAATTGTAAACTCTTAAAAAAATCTTTTGTTTCTTATTAGTGTTTTATTGTGCATGATGCATAGGGACATGCATGTCACAGCATGTGACAGCCACAGCACATGAAAGGTGAAAGAGCAGCATTGTGGAGTTGATTTTCCTCGTGATTTTGTATGTGTCGTGGGCATCAAGCTGAGGTTGCCAGCCTTGCATGGCGTATACCTGTCATACCATTACCCAGCAAGCCATCTCTCCTGTTTCTTTTCTGTTCGCCTTGTTGCCTGGCTTTGGCTTTAGATATTTAGAAAGAAATGCCATTGATCCTGTTTCATTTTCTGGTTATGCTTTGAGAAGTGGCACCTCAGCGGGGATACTGTGTACTTCCTGTCTACCTTTATTTCCTTGTGACCTTTATCTGACTATAAAATTTGATTTGATTTTTAAAGTGTTTGCCTGTTTCCATCATTTTAATAGATGGTGCCCTTTCTGTTTCCGTTTGTCAGTTGTGTGTATTTGGAAGCCACTGGTGTAGAACGGTGGAAAGCTGCTGTCTGCAAGAGCAGCTCACCTGGAACACGAAACCCTTCCACTGCTACATTGTAATAAAAAGCTGTTCTGTGTACAGAGACTATTAAAATTCATTCCATTTGTGCATTGATATTAGAAGCATTAGTTTCAACATTGACCTATGTTTCTTTAAATATATGCAAGGTTTTGTTTCTTTATATATTATTTGGTTTTGTTTTGAAGGCTGGGTTTTAGTTTTTGGAAGCCACTTAAATGTGAGCCAGGTATTAAAGCTATCAAGTATGTAATTTAAACATGTTCCTAAGACTGTTCCTCTTGTGTAAGTTCTATGTGGTGAGTTTAATTTTAAATTTGACTCATTCACATTTCAAGTTATTTCTCATGGAATGAAGTTCAAGAGACACTGTAGCTAAAGTTGAAACAAAATGACACTGGAAATAACTCAACTTTGAACTTTGACTCGATTTACCCATTTGAAATAAAACTGTTAGGGAGCTAGGGAAACAGCTCAGTCAGTAAAGTGGCTGCCTAGAAAACATGAAGGTCTTAGTCTGATCCCTAGTACATGTGAAAACTGGGCACAGGAGTAGTCTATAACCCAGGGGTGAGGAGACAGGGCTAGTGGGTCCCTGGGGCTCAGTGGCCAGCTATCTACTTTAGTCAGTGAGCTCTAGGATCATTAAGTGAAGACGAAACAAGGAAGACAACCAATGCCGACCCCTATCCCCCTACACAAGAGCACACCACACCACACACACACACACACACACACACACACACACCAACTGTTGGACTTTCCACTGGAAGCAAATCACACTGTTGTTAAAGAAAATGTGGTCACTGCACCTAAGCAATGATCTTTCTCAGTGGACAAGGAATCCACAGTATAAACTAAGTCACAGGGGAGAGTGCTTACTGACTGAGGGAGGAAGCAAAGCAGAGTCCCAGGAGAGCCTCCTGTCCACGGCCTGCTGGACTGAAGCTCTTCACTCTCATCCAGTCATGGTGGCTTCCTTAGCATGGCTTAGAGAACAGGAAGAATTGCTTACAGTCATGCTGTTAATAACAAAGCTACCAGTTAGGGCTGGAGAGATGACTTGGCAAGAATAGCAGTCAAAGGTGAGGAACAGAACTTGGATCCCCAGAACTCACTTCCACACTGGTCAAGTGTCGGTGGCCCACCTGTAACTCCACCCCAGAAAGTTAAATGCAGGGAATCTCCGAAGCAAACTGGCTGTCTAGACTATGAGTTTTAGTGAGCTGTGGAGGCTTTTGCCCTGCCTCAGTTAATAAGGTAGACAGCAATGGAGGAAGACTCACTCCCAACATCTGCCTGGGACTTCCACATTATATGTGTACATATGCATACACGCCTGTACTCATGTGTGTCCCCAGATATGAACACATGCGTATGTATACACACCACACTCACAGACAAAGTAAATAATCTCCATTTAAGCTTCAGCTGCCTGGCAAAGTCCCTGGTTATTTCTGGGATTCCTCACTACTTTCCATGTACCCTGTGGAGTCATCCTATCTTCATAAATTATTAGAACCCGGGAGTTGAAGGAAAACATTCTAGGAGTGTGCCTGGTGCTTTGCTCTTTGATGCCCGGTGGAGTCTGGGATGACACCTGCCTGTACTTGGGTCTCAGTTTCTGTGTACTGTTTGTGGTGTGAGCATCTTCTCACACTGTGTTCTAGAGCAGTGGTTCTCAACCTTCCTAATGCTGCAACCCTTTAATAGGATTCCTCATGTTGTGGTGACCCCAACCATAAAATTATTTTCATTGCTACTTCATCACTGTAATTTTCCTACTGTTAGGAATTTTAATGTAAATATCTGATACACAGGATATCTGATGCAGCCCCTATGAAAGGGTTGTTGGATCCCCTAAAGGGATCGAGACCTACATGTTGAGAACCTCTGTTATAGATACCACTCAGACTGAAAGAGTGATCTTACTGATTGTGAGTATCCAAGCACAAGGGGGCAGGGGTGACAACATGGATCTATCATGCTTCCAGCAGCAGTCTGACTGTGCTGTAGCTTGGTGGGTTTTCAATGAAGCCATTCTCATGAATCTGATCCTTTCCTGAAGTATTCTGCACTACCCACTGGGCACTACACTGGCTCATGGTTTTGAATGTTTATAGAAATGTGAGAACCACAACAGCCCACCTGCTGTTTGCTAAAACTTCCCTTCCATAGAATTCTTATCTTTAAGATGTTAGCTAGTTACAGCTTGCAGTTTTGGAGTATAGAATCTAGGGTTTGACTTAAGTAGGTGTAGTACTGTTTCATACAGAAGGACGTAGGTATCAGAACTGGTAAATGTCCTGTTAGAAAAGCACTCCTTTATCATTGGTTTATTTAAAGGGAGCTAACAGTATATCCCTAATCCTTTCTCTCTTTTGTTTCATGCATTCCTTTTTGCTTACACTTCACTAGCAAGTTCCCTGAACACATTACTAGTTAATACTTGGACTAAATCTCTTTTTTCCTTTTTTTTCTTACAATAAAGAATAAAATGTGAAAACATGGTGCTTTGACTTGCTTAAAATTCAAAATTATAATCTTTGGGCCTTTGAATAAAGTATTCATCTGAAAGCAGAGAACCCTGGGTGCCATAGGTTTCTTGGTGTTGCTGTAGGCAGGACAGGTAGGTAGAAGACACTTAAACAAGTTCTCAGGTTTCCCCAAGAGGCATAAGGGTTGAGTGAGAGTGGACTGCTTAATTTCTCTTCAGACTGTGTGTGAGTATTGATAACTTTATATCGAAGATTCTTTTCATTGGAATGCATTTTTTATATATAGCCATTGTTTTGTCCAGAAATCTTGTGGAATCCAACAAAGCGGAAACAAAATTACATTGGGCTTACAGATCTGATTGACAGTGGTTAGGTAGCTGTCTTATGTGTATACACTCAAAGTAAAGGTCTGTCTGTGGAGATCTTAGCCTCTGTCTGTCTTTACATGCTAAACATGTGATACATTTGATCAGCAAAAGAACAAGAAGTCAACTAACTCTTCAGTTAGGCAGCATGGCACAGAAGCATATGCATACTTAATCAGAATGTCTTCCAAGAATAGAAGTATCCTGGGACCAAGGGGAAAAAAACCTTCCTGATTTGGTTAGCATATCATCATAGACTCTACTCCAAAAAATTAAATTCCTATTCTTTGAATTCTTTCGCATTCTCAGGAAACAGTGATCTCCCAAGCTTTGCATGAAACTAGAATTTCTGTGCTACAGGTTCATTGCCAAAGTGAGATGCCCAGGAGGAACTGAGCAGAGTCATGTGTGATTATTAAATGAAATGTGGGTATGGAGTGGCCTTATCCATACTTTGTGATGGCATTATGCACCACTGTAAATTATTACAATCCTGTTAATACCCACCTTAGAAAAGATATCATCTCTATATTTTTCCTGATGTGTTTTGGCCCAGGTTTCTTCTGTTTGCCCCAGCCCTGGCCTCAGATTCTAGTCCTAAGTTCTTTTTGGAGCCTGAGATGGGTGCTACCAGGGGAGTGATCACATCCAAGATCATATCAATTTCCATCTATCAAGAAGAATAAATAACAAAGAGGAGGATAGCGTTTCCAAGAGAGTCATGGTGGCCACTTAGCATTCTATTGGAGATTCTAGCTGGGGGTACTGAAGAAAAAATATAGGGTCCAAATTGGGATGGGGAAGTAAAGCTACTTCCGTTTACAGATAACCTGTGTTTATCAATGGGAAATCCTAAAGAATATGTAATTTTTACCAATTGTATGAGAACCAAGAAGTTCGGCAACATTGCTGAACATTAAGAGCAGCATACAGAAAATAACTGTGCATCTGTGTGTTCCTAGTGGACACTGCAAAATAATGTTTCTTGCAGTGCTATCAGAAAGAATGATTACAATCTCACATATTTAGCAAAAGCATTATAGGTCTTTTATTACTGGAAAATGTATATTATTAAAATTAGATCAAAACAAATAGAAAGGCATCACTTGTTCATAGATTGTAAAGATTAATAGTTCTAAAATAGTAATCTCCAAGTCAATCTATAGATTAAATAGTTACCAAAATCACCGCTTTGTTCTCTGCTGAAACTGACAGTCCTAAAATGAGCCTGGGTAAAAGGAACCCAGAAAAACCCAGCTGATCTTGACAAAGAGTGACGTTGTCAGACTCAGTTTCCTATTTTCTAAACTTACCATAAATTCCCACTAATTAAGACAGTATAATATTATCATAGAAATATGAGGGAGTTGAATGGTGTGGAAAGACTGGAAATAGACCCTTCCATGTATGCACAGCTGGTTTTGACACAACCAGTGAGCACAACAGCTCAGTGAAGAAAGGGTCACCTTTGCAAAAGCTGATGGTTAGGCTCTTGAGTATCCACGAGCACAGCAGTGCATTTGGACCCTACCTCTAACATATACAAACTCCGAAGCGAGTTAGAGACCTAAATGTAAAAGATAGAGCTATGAAAACACAGGAATGGTCCTTCTTGACCTTATGGCAGACAATAATATTTCATGAAAGTACAAATAACAAAAAAAAATTTATTTGACTTCATCTGAACTAAACATTTTTTTACTTAAAAGGACAATATCAAGAAAATGAAAGTCTCTACACAATGAAGCATATGTTTCATGTATGGTAAGAAACTTATATCTCAAATGTACAAGAACTCAAAAACTGAGTCACTCAGTGGGATACAGTTTCTCCTGGGCCTTTTCAAATCCTGGATTGCACATTAGCATGCAGGGAAAATTTCAGCGCCTGCTCATCCAATACCTCACTCCCAACATTCCTGATCTCATTGGCCAGAGGTAGAAACTGATTAGAGTTCTTACTAGATTACAGTGTGCATATGGCTTGGGGTCAGAACTGTCTCCCTAAGGGCTGCAGGGTCCTCTCTGTACACACAGGGGACAGTTACCTCTGAAACCATCAGATAGGTCAAAAGGTACTATTGTTGACTGTGCCTGTTATCAATTTTTTTTCCTGGAGACTATTGTTCACAAAACAATAATGCTAGAAACAGGCCACAGTGCTGAAGGTCACAACTGCTATCTGTGGGACAGAAATGCTCTCACGTCCTTGGACGATCATGGGGCACACGGAATATTTTTATTAGACAATCCTAAAACCATTCCTGCGTTTGTCCAGGATTAGGATGCTGCTTGTTTCATTGTGTTTTTTCCACACATGCTCTCTGTCCCAGAAGCTTTTTAAAAAACAATCGACTTGACTCCTTTGATACATTCCCAGGCTCTTACCAAGCAGCTTCAGACATGGTCCCTGTGTCTCGGTGATGTTGTTCTCTGTCTTTAGCTCGACACTCTCAGAGCTCAGTTGTGAGGCTAACATGGCTTCTTGTTCTCTGGACTTCAGTTTCTTCAGTTCCCACTAATTTTAGACTGTTACCTGGCTCTTGTGATTTCACGTGACCACATCCTTCCTGATGGCTTTATAATTTTTTCCTCTAGGTGGTTACTTGCCAATTAGTTAATTCTTTGGGAATTCCCTTCCCTTTCTGCTGTTTCCTCTTTGGAGCCCCTCCCTATCTTTTAACTCAGACAACATGTTAGTTGTTAATTTTGTGATTACTCTTGGACTCATCTCCTTCCACATGCACATCCTTTCATCCTGTGGTTTATAAAGTCCTTTGGGACAGACATATCACAGGTACATTCTACAATGTCTGTCTGTCTGGAAGATAGAGAAACTGCAAAGACCTATTAATTAAAAATATTCTAGATCATATTTATCGTATTCCTTAATTTATAGAATAAAATCAGCAAAACAGAGGAGTTGCCTCTAAACTACCTTTTCAACAGGCAGAGAAGTTTTTATTTATGCAGACTGCTAGAATAGCCTTTTTTGTAACTGTGAGACTGCTGGTGTTGAAGGTTATGCTAATAGAAGCTTTGCTCCAGGAATGCTAACTATTATAACAGGAAGGGGATCCTGGATCCTGGAGCTGACACTAGTGTAATGCCCCAGCAGAAGGGCATGGTCAGCCATGCAACAGGCAGTTTGTTCTACCCTGTATCAATTAAGGAGCCCAGACTACTGTCATTGCCTTTTCTTTGGTTTGTTCCAGGTATTCCTGGAAATCAATATTTCTCATGGACTTGTGGACCGCTTCCATGGGTATGACCAGGACAGGAAGTAGGCCGTGTCTTTTGTGCTCACATACCATTGGCTAGAACTCGGGAATGTGGCAAGGCCAACTACTAAGGCAGTAGGGCACCTTGCTCCTTTATACACATGGAAAGAAGAGCAAGCATATTTAGTGTTCAACCCCTGATGTCCACTACAAATAAAAATTCCAACTTAAGTGGTTGATTCTCACTGCAAAAACAGTAACAAATCAGATTATTTCGATTGGGACTTCAGTAATCTGTCAACATGTGAGTGTTCATCACAGTCAGAGTTTTATTGAAGGTGCTGAGACGAAATTACATCATTCAGGAATGAAAGCCAACTTGGAAAAACGAGTTTGCATGCAAGATCAGGCATTCTAGGAGATGGAAGGAGTAAAAGCAGTTCTGTGGTGTGATCGCTCCGAGTTCCTGACCAGACATTAGCTCCAGTGTGAAATATAGCACTAGGAACACCAGGAATAAATGCGAATTTGTTAATAAACTTCAATTTTATAGTTGCCACAGTGACTTAATTCTCACAATTTAGGGAATTATTAAAATCAAATGTGTTTGGCCTCTTTGTTGTAGTTGTTCTGTAAACTCAGTATATGTTCTATATGACAGGAACATCCCCCAAACAAATCCAACACAGACATATGTCTGCATTAGTCTTTGGCTTAACCTTAACATTCATAATGAGAAAACTGGTTAATCATGAGCAGACAGGTTTAATATTAGGACACATTGTAATAAGTTGTCTGGGTCCACTTATTACAGAATTGTGGATTTTCTTTTAAACGTTTGCGATGTTTGCAGACACATCTCAGGTCCTAAGTCTAAGCACAGAGCTCTCTTCCATTTAATATACACTTTGGATACACAACCTGAAAGAACTGTGCAGTGTTTTTAGCTGACTTACATTTCAACTACAGCTCTCATGTGAGGTCATGTGTGGAATTTTCCACTTGTGACATCATGGTAGCACTAAAAACATACTGGATTTTAGAACATTTCAAACTTCAGATTTTTATTAGATTTTTTATTAGAAATGAATTAAATCTCTACCTCTATTCAATCTATACCTCATTTGCTGTTTTAAAATAAAAGGAACATTTGACATACTTGTGTTCTACTGTGGGGAATGCTATGTAATGCTAAGTGATTCTGAACCACACAAGTAATTCATGCACACCAGAAGATGCCTGTACTGGGACTCAGACGTATATAGCTATACTGCTGTGCAAAGCTAGAGTGGTCATGTGGTGCATGATAAGTCATGACCCAACGTGGAGCAGGGTATTCCAAATAAAGATAAACATATTAGAATATTTGGAAGCACGGCCTGCTGTGCTGCATTCTGTGGGATCTGGTGAGATCCACTACCACAAAGAAGACTATTGATAATCCTGAACCTCTTTTCTCCTTACGTCCTGAAATCATGCTTCTCAAGCCCGACAACTCATGAGCCTGTCATTTTTGTGTTTGAAGCAGTGGATGGCTGTGTAGCCAAGGCTGCCTTTAAACTCACTCTGTAACCAAGGCTGACCTGCAACTTAGAATCCTTCTGCCTGAGGCTTCCAGGTGGCTGGAAGAAACTGACACCATGGCCCAGGCAAGACAAGTTTTTAAATGTATTTATTTTATCTGCACATTTATGTACATACATTTGAAAGTTGACCTCGTAGCTCTAGAATAAACGTACAATTCCAGCATAGACTATAAATAAAGCTACAGAATTATTGTGATTTAAATCAGTGAAGTTGGGCTTGATATTTAGTTAGGATTAGCCTTGACATGGAAGGACACTCATGTAGGTGGCATTTGAGCTGGTTTTTAAGAACAGTAGGGTGAGGAGCTGGGCATATGGAGGTGAGAATATAAAGAGAAGAATAGGAAGTGATTTTAGGGTCTAGTTATGTAAGATTGAGCAAATATTTGAATAGAAAAGAACCCTTTGGGAGTCAAATGTGGGTCAGGGACATAAGGTTACAGACACTCTGGGCTGTGGGGCCACGGGATAAACAGAGACAGCTGAAGATGTGTGAAGAGAATAATAGGATGCTATACTTTTAAATGTTCTTACCTGTAGGGATATTTAAATAAGTTAGAAAAGGGAAGAGGGTCAGCTCTGTTCATTTGGTTTATTCACTCCTGTTTGGCCAGGACCTGGAACATAATTGACTCTCTCTCAGTGTCACGGAATGACTGTATGGTATATGCTATGTGCCTGAAACCTGGGGGTGGGGGGTGGGGGGGAGCCTTCCCTGCAGAAAGCAGCCTCACCTCGACCAGGTGCTCCACATAGAAATAGCAACTGATGGCATGAGCTGGAGAGCTGCCTGTAGCTAAGGGCCCTGGAGAAATGTGCGGGGTTGTAAAGGAGAAAGAAAGGAGGAGCCGGCTAAGGCCAGGCCAGGCCATTCCTGCTTCTGTGGTAGCTGGTGGAGGGGGGACACTGAGAGATGACGGGAAGGTGATTTGGGAGAAAAGTGTATACAGTAAGCCAGGAGAGGAGAGTTACTCACTTATACATATGCAGCCCGTAACTACTGATTTTGGATTTTGAAATTGAGCGTTATTTTAAAGCAGACTTCCTTTGACATTACCTAGTGTTAATATATATGTGTATACATATACACATATACATATGGATACCTTAAAAGGCACATATGGATTACTGTTAGGGGAACAAGGTCAAAGGGAATGAAGTGTGTCCCAGAAGCATGTTCGCTGCAGGTAACTTGCAGGATGGTGTACATCCATTTGCAGTGTGACACCCGCTTCCTTTAGGCTTCTTACTACGACGACACTGAGCTAAATGTTAGAACATCATACATAATTGTTAGGCACCAGGATGATTAGATCACAAAAAGATGTTTGCTTTTTGAATTCATTTAATTTTCTGTCTTTATTAGTGACCTACCCCGGGATATTTTAAGTTATTGTATCGTTTTATTTCCAGACAAGTTTTGCGAAACTTATTTTGCCTAAAGCAGGCACACAGATCAGTTGTGAAAAAATAAAATAAGACATAAGCTCAAAAATAGGCATTGCTTCCTTCCTACTTTATGGCTCCGAAAGCCACTGTGAGCCTCTTCCTTGCATTTACTACACCAGCAAACTGCAGGACTGAACATTAGTCCTTCCTACTTTATGGCTCCGAAAGCCATTGTGAGCCTCTTCCTCGTGTTTACTACACCAGCAAACTGCAGGACTGAGCATTATGTTTTCAGTTTGATTAAGTTGACTGCAGTTGTTTTTTGGGTGCCACTTAGAGCCCACTGTGGAATAAAATTAAAACGTTCTTTATGACACAACAATTGACTTGCAGAAAATGGCATTTTTCTTTTCTCCCTGAGTGGCAGTATACTCTCCCCCTGAGTTTCCCATCTGGGCCTCCGGGCTCCAATTCTCCAGATTCATGTTCCTGGAGTGGGAGTGTTCGTTCCCAGGCTCCCGGAAGGCTCCCATCTCCTCCTCCCCTCCGAGCAAGTTCATCCATTCACAGGAAAGGCCCAACGGCTCTCTTCTCCTCTTAAGGCTTTCTTCATCTCTGCTGAAATACCAGGCCCAGCCTAGATTGCTTATCTCTTGCACACAGCATGGGTCTTGTGCTCCCTCCCACGGAATTACACATGAGTACACTGTGGGCTCCTGAAATGACAGAACCAGGTCTCCTCTATATTTCTACCAACTCCTCCATTGCTTGCTCACAGAAATTAAATAAATAAATAAATAAATAAATAAATATAAAGTATGTACAGGCATCATGGCACATGTATACAAACATACATACATGCACCAAATAAACAAATAGATAAATAAATAAATAGAAAAATAAAGGTTTGTTGGACAGATGGATAGAGAATATTTTGAAATTTAAAAAGCATGCAGCCTGCCCTCTCAGACATTCATGACCCCTTTATAATACTTCATGTTCCCTTTAATAAGCTGCATGTCTCATATAATTCATGGATGGTGCAATCATTCACCATTCTTGGTGACATCGGCTATCTGATGGACACTGAGTACTTTTTGTTGTCATTTGCTGATGCATGAGACCCAAGTGCTCAGGTACATGCTTGCTGTACTGGTTGAGTAAATGAATGAAACTAGAAGCCCAGGGTCAGCTTCTCCATTTCCTGAGTTACTGCCAGTGGTTTCCCAGGTAAAGGCCAGTGTTGTGGCAGAAGATGAGGAAGAAATGCAAAGTAAGTCTCCCACTTACTAGCTGTACAACTCCGAGCAAACTCCCTGACTGCACTGAGAAGGTCATTCCCTACCCTTTTAAAGAAGAGCGTGACCTAAAATCACTATGTTGGACTAACATTTAGGGGGAAAGTATACTGTACACTTAATGGCTGAAGTTCTCTGCTCACTCGTAATAGATTGGACTCAGCCATGATACCCTCCATCCTCAGTCACCGTGTCTCCTCTGGGAAGCAGGGTTTATGTATGTTACCCCCCTTGCCAATGAGAAGCAGGGGTCCTGAGACCACACAGTGGAGGTGGTACAGTGCTGCTGGGCAGCTGATCTGCTGAACACACCTGCTGCATGCTCGCCCTTCTAGGGGCTGCTGTTATGGGGACTGCTTAATATCTCCCCTGGAGTAGAGCTTCTAGACCTTTCCTTCCTGCCTTAATATGCCTGAGGAATGCAAAGAGCTGATGAGTCCACCAGGAGATGTTGTCATTAAATAGCCTAACCCTCCCAAAGCATGAGGTGCAGGGGAGTCTGAGAATCCAAGCCCCTACACACACACACACACACACACACACACACACACACACACACACACACACACACACACACACACACACACACACACACATGCACCCCGACATGAATCAGACCTTCCCTTCCTGCTAATGAACACTACCTCCAGGTCATTCCTACCCTATAAATAAAATATTTGTCTTGTTTTCTACCCCCCAAAATAAAATATTCTTTCATTAAAACTGTTTCAGAGATCACCATAATGGTTTAGAAGTCAGTTCCCTACTTATGATTGGAACAACCAAACTGTTGTTACTGCCTTCACTAATAATTGGAAGAGTACTGGATCTTTTCATTTTAAAGAGGACTGCGAATGCCATTTCAAAGCATACAGTTGCATCACTAATAACTCTTAATTATTGTACTAAAGTTAACATAAAAAATGAGGAAAGCTGTCTTCCCTCTGAAGGAATTAACCTTTCCAGATATTTTCATTGGGCATTTAATATGACTAACCCAAAATTAATGGGCTAGATTTTGTCAGCATCTGAAAAACATCTTTTACATTTCAAGAAGTGGATTTCCCTTTTGCAATAGTTTGTCATCATTTCAGAAGGCTAAAAAGGTACTTTGGAGAGTATTAAAACAAGAAATAATTTCATCTGGATGTTATAAAGCTTCATTATGCTTAATTGATTGGGAAGGTTGGTGGCAAGCCAGAGAGAACTGGCAGATGGATGCATGGAACTTAAAAGGAAATATATGCATTTAGTGTCAAGCACTCCTTCAACTCTCTGAAGTTTTCTTTTGGTAGTTTTATTGTAGTGATTAAGAGCTAAGCTTTGGCACCCTTCTGGTCTACAGCTGAATTCCACTTTTCTGCTCATTAACCCTGTGCGTTGAGACACATCACTTCCCATTCTGGATCTTGGTTTTCCTTACCTGGGCAGGAGCAATGCTTTCTTAGTGATGTGGTCACACTACAGGAAGTGACAGGAACATCATCTGAGCCATGCCCACTCTAGGCACTGAGTGGTGTTTGTCATCAAGCCACAACCATGTAGGTATGCTGGTGCATGTGATTGCCATATTGTCAAGTGAATGGAAAATGTCTGTAGGGAACCCTAGGTATAGTTTTCAATTTGGTAAGGAAACTCCATTTATTTTCTTTATTTCTTTTCTCCATTTTTTTTTCCAACTCAAGAACTTTATACTGAGTTATAAACTGTCAATTTGTGCATAAGTAACGTGGGAGGGAGGGGCACCAGAGGAAAAGGCTATCTTTTTTTCCTTGAGTTTGTCATTGTCATTGTTGTTGTTGTTGTTTTGAGAAATGGGGACAATTAAACCCGAAATCCTTGTGACCTAGACTACCATGTCTTCCAGCTCCAGTAGAACCAGGTATACCCAAAGCACCACCATATTTTTTTGACACAAGATCTTTCACTGAACCTGGAGCCTTCTGATTGGCTAGACTGGCTAGTTAGTAAGCACCAGGATCCTCTTGCCTCTGCCTTCCCAGAGGTAAGGACTGAACTCAGGCCCTAGTGCTTGTCTGCTTTTCCAGACTGGGCCATCTCTCCAAAGCCATACAAGTTTAAACTAAAGAAATTCCGTGGTAGGGTATGGAGTAAGCAGGTCTGAATTCCAACTTCCTCATATGAAATTGTATTTTCTAGGAGAATGCGTGGAAGGGCTTCGGGAGAATGACTACCTGCTGATCCATTCGTGCAGGCAGTGGACGACCATCACTGCCCATAGCCTGGAGGAAGGTCACTATGTCATTGGGCCAAAGATAGAGATCCCTGTACATTATGCAGGTAAGACTCAGCAAGACAAGGGGGTGGGCTGGGAAGCTTGAAGAGCCGATTTTATCTTATCCTTGAAGCAGGAACTAGAAATTGCCTATCAACTAGAGAGTATGCCGACTTAAAAGAATCAAACACTTCTGTATGGTTATTTTTTAATCCATGATATCTCCATTTTGTCATAGATATTTGTAGTTAATGAAGCTGGATGCTTATAAGGTGAAAATTTTACACGAAGAATTCCTCTGTGGTCTTAGAATTGGAACACTATGGGCAGTCCCTGAGCTCCACAGTCTTGTGCCTGAGTAACCCAAGTATAGCCTGAGTGTTGCTCTTGTGAATGACTAGGATGTAGCAACTCCACAAGGTGCCATTTCACAAGTGCACAGTGCTCCCTGGTTTTAAAAGTATCTGTTTAGAAGTTAAGATGCCTGGGCCCATTAAAAAAAAAAAAAAAAAAAAAAAGATGCCTGGGCCTGCCACTCCTAATTAGTCTTTTAGAATATAGCAGGAACATGACTTCATTGCTCTGGTTAAGTGTGGATGGTGCCCACCCTGTCACTTTTGATCTCCATTCAGTTCTGGGATACCATTGAACATGATTTTGTTGAATGAATTCTGTGGTCAGAACTGAACTTGTGCTGTATTTGCTTCAATAAACTTTCAGTAGGGGTAGCGTATAAACCAGTTTTTAAAAACCAGACACATCACCATCTGCTATCTTCTGGTTTTACAGTTTGTTGTACAAGGTTATTAACTTACCTGTAATTCAACTTTCTTAAAGTTATACTAGGATATATATATATATATATATACATGGATATATATACATGTATATATGTATACATGTATATATATACATATATACATATATGTGTGTGTGTGTGTGTGTATGATGTACACACACACACATACACAAACACACATTGGTTTTTCAAGACAGGGTTTCTCCGTGTAGCCCTGGCTGTCCTGGAACTCACTCTGTAGACCAGGCTGGCCTCAAACTCAGAAATCCTCCTGCCTCTGCCTCCCAAGTGCTGGGATTAAAGGCGTGCCCCACCACCGCCCGGCCTAAAGTAGGATTTTTTCCAGCTAACTATAAACTGTGCAGAGCTGGGCTGCTGTTTTGGCTTTGGCAGACCTGTCTCCATGCTTAGCAAATTATTTATTTGAAAACAGAATCTTGCCGTATTCTAGAATGGTAGCAATTGGTATTCATTCCACCAGTATCTAGCAAATAAAACATGCTTTTTGATTCTTAGAATTTTCAGCTGCTCACTAAATTTAAAAAATAGGAAAAAAAACTTTCAAAAGTATTATAGGAAAGAAAACTTTTGTTCCCCAAAACTTTGTTTTTCATAATTCTGCTAGCTACTTAGTTATTTGAGTAGGTTTTATGGGGAAACATGAGTAGACGCGCCTGTGGAAGGTGCTGTGTTTACCCACTTGGAGGCAGGCAACTGGGCAGTATTCATAGGAATGGGAAATTTACAAGCCCTCTGGATTGGCCAGATTTTCCTCGGAAGAGGTTCTACTCACAAGGTTCACTTTACTTTCAGCAGGCTCAAACTCTGGTTTCTCTATGAAAAAATAAGAAATAAATCGCCGTCCTGAATATTTTTAACAGAGCTGTGTTCTGTCAGTTGACTTGAGCTTTGGAAATTTCTACAAAACATGGTGACTATTTCCTTCAACCCTGTCTTCCCAGAGGGCTGATTTCAGTGGGTCATTCCCTCAGATTTCAATGGAGACCGTCCCTCCTGCCTTGACCTGGACCTGCAGTGCCCTGGCCTGTTTCTCCAATCTTTATCTTCTCTAAAGAGGGGACATTCTACTGTCGCTGGGTCAGTCACCTCCCTGTTTCCTGACTATACTGGATACCTTTCCGTTTGCCCCACTCCTTCTTCCATGCCACTCCTCTGGCGAGGGAGGGCACTCTTCTGTCATAGATTGGCTCTGGATCTCTTGACTTCATGTCACGTCCACTTGACACTCTTCATTCCATTGCTGCTTTTCATGATCACACATACCTTCCCTTCACTCACCAGTTGGAGTGAGTATACAATCCTTAACAAAGGAAATGTTAAAACTCTCTTGCCCAGCGGTGGTGGCACACACCTTTAAACCCAGAAGTTGAGAGGCAGAGGCAGGTGGATCTCTGAGTTTGAGGCCAGTTGGTCTACAGAGGGAGATCCAGGACAGCCAGGGCTATACAGAGAAACCCTGGCTCGGAGACAAAAAGAACCTCTTGAGCATCCTTTTCTGTCAGTCTACAATTGATAAACTTCTTTGTGGAAATAGGTGTTCAGTCTTGGCTACACAGTGGAATCAAATAGGCTGTTCTGGAGAGACTCATTGCTGAGTCCTGTCTGCACAAATTCTGCTTCAATTGGTCTCAATGATGCCATAGGTCTAAATGGTTGCATAAGATTGGCATCAGGATTTCAATGGCTAAAAATACAATTAAAGTTGGGGAAGGGCATCCAGTGCCAAATGATAAGATTCCCCGCCAAACAATAAACAGTATTTTGAGCTTATACTTTTATATTAATGGTCATCCATCTTTCACTGGGAAGAAAGGCTTGGCATGTTCAAACACTTATTCTCTATATGAGAAATGATGTTACTGGGACCAGGGATGAGGCCTATAAAGCTGGTTGTTGCAAAGATATGAATTATCTTTAATGAAACAGAACTGCCAAAGCTAAATTAAGAAAGAAATGAGGACACTAAGGTCATACCACTTTACTTTAACGTATAGAAAACAAATTAAAGAAAGGGAAACCTGATATGAGGCCAAGTGCCTTATGAGGTCATTTACCACGAGACAAGCAGGAGCTGGTGGCTGGTGAGCAGTGTCGGTCTCAATTTTCTGAGCTATTTTCCTTGAATTGCTTCAGCAGGAAGCCTGAGGAGAAAATCTGAGGGCCTCACAGATATGATTGATCTTTTGTTTAGGGCTCCACACATTTTGACAGCACTGATGCGTTTGCATTTCAGTTTACAGGCAGATAACTGGCTCCTTTGCCTCTTGGTAGAACATTTGCCTCAAGTATGTTCAACCCTGACCTTAATCCCCAGTACTGCAAAGGAAAAGTTTCAAAGACACATTTTAGTGGTTTTCTAGGTTCTTTTTTCCTGCAGTCTTCTAGGCAACAGGTAGACCAAGAAGGCAGTTTGTTTTGGTTACACTATAAAACTGAGATTTATTAATTTAAATACAATCATGTCAGTAGTTTTCATGGCATATTCATAAACTGTTTTCTTAGTTTTCAGGCAAAGTTTCACTGTTTCCCAGGCATAACTCAAAATTCTGGGCCCAAACCATCCTCCTGCCTCAACCTGCACAAATACATGCGTGCACCACCATGCTTAGTTTACAGCGGCATATAGTTTGTTTCTAAGAAGAGATTTATTACAAAGTTCAGCCCTTGGAAGAAAGAGCATTAAAGTGCAGTGTGGGAACAAAAGCCATCACTTCTATTGTTCTTGCTTATTTGCGCTCTGGCTGTAATTAGCAGAGGATACACTCACCCAGCATGTATTACTATTGTATTATTAGCTTCAGGATTTATCTAAGTTGGGATTCATCTCTCATTCCTGGAGAAAGCCTAATAAGTACTTCACAAATGACTTCAGCACATAGCAGTGGCAGCACTGTTTGATTTCGGCCACTTAGTCATCTATTGCTAGGGCAAATCCTCATTTCTTAGTGTATCCGTGGGATAGAGAGAGCAGAGCCCCTTTCTGCTGAGGGAGCCAGGAGGCTATGCAAGCGAAACACCTTTCAGGCTGCTTAGAGCTTTCCCAGCACACCACAGGGACTAAAGGTGACGGTCACCACAGCGATTCCAACAAAATGTTTTTCAGTTCCTAGCTCCCATCTTGGACTAATCAAAAGGTGAGTTGTTTTTCTGGTCATTGAAGCAGATGAACATTGACAGCCCTCAAAGTCGTTCTGGCTGCTGTGCATGGTTTGGTTTTGTTATCTGTGTGTGTGAGAGTGTCATTGTCTGTTTAGTTTTGCTTTTGTAAAATAATTTTGCTTGTTTTAAGAACTTCATACATGAGCCCTGCATCTACATCACTCTTTCCCCTTCCTCTCCCTCCAACTCCTCCTATATACCCCCTCCCAAATTCATGCTCCCACCTTTAGTTATCAATTCATGTATATACACAAATACAATATATGTTATATGCATATATACATGTAATAAGATATATATAATATATGTATGTGTGTATATATGTGTATATGAGATATACATATATATGTATATGTACATTTTATATATATATAATATATATGTATGTATGCATTACATATATATATATATAAAATGTCTGTGTACATGTGTGTGTGCATGTGAATGTTCAGCCTCCTGAGTTCATTTAGCTTCGGTCATATGTACACGTGTAAGGAACTTACCTCTTCAGATTGCGCGGTCTCTGTGGGAGCTTGTTCCTGGAAGAGATTCTGCCTCTCTCAGCAGCTTTTGGCCACCTGTAGCTCTTTATCTGGGGCTGAGACCATGTGGAATTTACCCCACCCATATCAGTGTTTATATTGTTCGGACAATCATATTTTGAGAGTTCATGGATACAGCTTCTTCCAACCATTTTCTGGAGGCCTCATCCTTATACCAGTCACTCAGTTTGGCCCAGTTTGGTCTCCCGTTTTAGCTTGTTTGTTTGTTTTTAATCATTCTTCCACTGCCCAAATGAGCAATTCAGACACACACACACACACATACACACACATTTATCTTGACTTTGAGTATTTGGGAGTAGACAGCACACATGCCCTAGTGCTTCACCATGCATTCCTAAAGGACAAGGTCAGTCTCTGTCTAATAGAACTGGCACAGAGTTGGAAAGTTCAGGGCACTTGACACTTTGCATTCCATGTTCCATGTTGTCGCCTGTCCCACGATTGTCCTTTATTACATTTGTGCTATTCAGGATAGATAGCATCAGACCTCTTCACGCACTTCATCATCAAGTCTCGCCAGCTTGCTTTCATCTGGCACTGTTCCTTGGCTGTCTTTGTGTTGTGTGGTATGGACATGTTTAAGGATTATCACTTCCTAATCAGATTCCACTTGTTCACTTTGTACCAGGTTACTATGTGTGTGACCATGGCTTCTGCAGGGAGCCAATGACCTTGTGCCTGTTATTAATCAGACCAGTTCTGATCGCTGAGTTAAGTTGATTTCTTTGCTGTATCTGTATTTATAGATAGATGGATAGATAGATAGATAGATAGATAGATAGATAGATAGATAGATAGATAACCATTGCTAGGAAATTTGAAGAGGAGACTTCCAGACCTAATCTTCCTGCCCCTCCACTTTATTCTGTCCACCATGGACCTTTCCTTCTGATGCAGTGTTTATTGTGGTATGTTAAGAATTGATTATTTGAACCTAAGCTGAGGCTGTCTCAGTCTTGCCCCGACTGTAAGGAAAACCTTTTCCCACTTGCCCACGGCTTTACTTGCCTGTGGCGACTAGCTTGGATTTACGGATTACTGTTCTTACTTATGTTAATGCTCAAATTGCTTGCCCATATCTGGGCAACATGCCCCCTGTGTTTTGGGCGAGTACGCCCTGCTTTCTGACTTACACAGCAGTACACTGCTTCAATGGGAGGAATGACTGAACAGCTCATCACTTTGTAAATGGAGTCCCATGGGTTTGGGCAGTGCACAATCTGGACAGCCACACATGTCCAAGAAAAGGGTGAAACTATGGTACTACTGCTGCTGCTGCTGCTGCTGCTGCTGCTGCTGCTGCTGCTGCTGCTGCTGCTTCTCCTCCTTCTCCTCCTCTTCCTCCTCCTCCTCCTCCTCTTCCTCCTCTTCCTCTTCCTCCTCACCCTCCTCTTCCTCCTCCTCCTCCTCACCCTCCTCCTCCTCTTCCTCCTCACCCTCCTCTTCCTTCTTCTCCTTTTCCTTTTTCTTCTCCTTCTCCTCTTTCTCCTTCTTCTTTTGATTTTATTTTTAAACAGAGTCTAACCATATAGCCCATGGTGGCCTCTGAATTGAGATCCTCCTGCCTCAGCCTGGGATTACAGGTCATATGCCTCCACATCTGTTTCTGAACTCAACATTGTTAAGAAGTCCCAATTCTGAATCTTTCCATATTCTGTGCCAGAGATTTTCATGAAATTTCTCATGTGAAAAAGAAACAATTTCCCACAATATTTAAGGAGCTGACTGTATCCTGAAGTCCGCACTCTGACATGGCAGCTGTAAGACACGCCTTGTGCTGACTTCAGAGGTGATTCGACATGCTTCAGATAAAGACTTCTTCTAGAAGCAGAGCTCTTCTGGTAACAGTTCTGAGAGAATGTATGCAATCAGCACTGTGTGTTTTGCTAATGGTAGAGAAGGAGCTCTGAAAAGCTGCAGTTGTTCAGGAAGAAGGTGGCTACTTTCATACAAGTGTATTCAAAATGCATCACAGATAAACTTTATCTTAACCTTCTACCTTCCCATCACTACCCGATGGGCAAAGGTTTCCTAGGAAATGTGCAACAGAACTCAGCATTTCATGATTCTGCATCCTTAGAACACCCGGCTCAAAATTCAGCCCTGCCCAGTTGCTCTGTACACCCACCCTATACCTCTTTCACTCTGACTTACCCAACTGAACATGTCTGTCCTTAAAAGTTCTTAAATGCCTTCCTACAGCTTAATTCTAGCCAAGGGTTCCCAGGGATGAGTTATTCTCATTTCACAGTTTATGTTTCTATTTATCAAATGCGTTTTGTCTTTGCAGCTTAGAGTCGTTAGTCCAACAGATTCAAATTATTACCTCGAAAGTACATCTCATTTGTGTGACCCTCCCCAGTCAGCCTTGAATCTAATTTAGTAGTCATAATTTGACATCGGTTTCCATTAAATTGGATACAAACTTAGGGTCACACAAAGACCTGGCTATGACATACCATCTGAAATTGTGTTTATTGTCTCGTGTTCTGTGAAATGGAGATTTCCCTGAGACCATTTTGTGGAGATTGTCATAGTTCTAACTTTGTTTTGTTTTGTTTTGTTTTGTTATTTGAGACAGGGTCTCTCTCCATAGCTGTGACTGTCCTGGAACTTACTATGTGGACCAGGCTGGTCTGATCTCACAAAGATCTCCCCACCTGTCTCCCAAGTACTGGGCTTAAAGATGTGTACTACCACACCTAGCCTATGTCTTACTTTATAAATGCCTCAGCACATGAAGCCTTTGAAGCAAGAGATTCTTCATGTTTACCTCTCAAGAAAAGCAAAAGAAAACTATCAACTTGGCCTGGTAGTCCATGTCTGTAACTCTAGCCCAAGGGAGGCTGAGTAAGAAGTTTATGAGTTTGAGGTCAGCCTGGTCATATATAGCAACTTCAAGGTCAATCTGAACTGCCTACTCAGACCCTGTCTCTAAAGACCAACAACTACCAAAACAGAACAAAAGTGTACCAAGACATGGCTTTAAGAAACCAAATCAGTGAGCCTGGCTCTGGTGAGCAAGGCCTATAATCCCTAGCTGCTCAGGAGGTCACGGCAGAAGTAGGACCATTAGAAATTCAAGGCCAGCCTGGACTACTTAGTGAGACCCTTTCTCAAAGTACAAAGTAAATAGAAGGTTGTAGGTAGAGCTCAGTGGGGAGCACTTGCTTAGCATGTGGAGCCCATAGCTTCAATGCAGTATAGACAGGAAAGAAGAGCAGAGGGGAGGGGAAGAAAACGGAGAGGACAAGTGGCTTGGATGTCATGCCTATGTGCCCGTGCTCCACCGCCTTGGCAGGTAGTGCAGTTCTCAGTGTGTTCAGGAGAATTCAGATCTCTCCATGAACCACTTGCTATCATCGTGGAAACAGATTGCTCCTGGGACGTAAGCATCTGATAAACTCCAGCCACGTTGGCTTCTATTTTTAAATTCCCACCCTGCTGCAAATCCGGTCAATCTCTAACAAGCCAGGATGATCTCAGAGCCTTCTCTCTGAGCTGCTTCCTGTGTAGAAAGAAGGGATGCTTGCACACATATCTGGTAGAGTTGCTTATGGGGTTTGCACAGCTCTTCTTCAACAAAGCACCTGGGTTTATGTGGCAGTGCCTGTTTTTAAAGACATAACATGTACAGTGTCTAGCTCATGACAAAAGTATAATAGTATGCTATCTAATATAACCTTGAATCATAATTACTGAACAAAAGGAAATGTTGAAACAAGTAATTTCATTCTCCTGAGTTACAAGTTTAATTAGTGTGAATCATCGGTTCACAGAAGTAATCGCTAGTATTGAACCTTTCTCTGTCATGAGGGAAAACCTATGATAAAAATGGAAAATGGCAAACTTTCTTTTGAAAAGTTCTGAGAGCTGCCATAATAGGCCAAGAGACATTCATCCCAGCCAGCCTGGCCGTTAATAATTATTAGACTCAAACAAGCAAGCAGCATCCATGACTGGCGTGCTCAGCCACAGTTAACAAGTAAACTGTAGTTAGTGCTTCTCATTTTCTAGGCTGCTAACTCAGCCTATTATTTCTCACAGATGTTCACAACAAACCTGCTAAGGTCTGTTTCTTACTTGCATTTTGCAAAAATGCAAATGTGATCCGGGAATGTTAAGTCTATGGTGATGTTGCATAGCCAATAAGTACAATTTGAAGCCAGGATACATGGCTCCAGGCCTTCATGCACTATGCTCTCTTGGAAAGTTCTAGAAGGCACTTTCTGTGTGGACAGTGCCATTTATCTATCCTGGAAAAGATTGACCAGTTAGAAGTAACTAGCGTGTCGGCTTCCTTAGGGCTCAGCCAGTACTCTGACTCCAGTAGAGCAGTAAGTGGATAATGTCAATGGTCACCTTTTCACTGTCATTGGCAGTCACAGCCCAGCTCTGCGTGACTATCCAAGGAGAGCTGCTAGGATGCCAAGGCCCAAGAATGAACTCTTGCTAAGTTTGTAGTCCTGCCATTGCTGGAGGCCTGGGAAGAGATCTGCTGCCTACCATGGAGGGGACAGGAGATCCTCAGCATGGGATTATTGAGGACTGAGACAGGGAAAGCCACATGGCAGCAGGGTTAGCAGCGACAAGGTAGTAAGGACCAACTGTTTTCATCAAGACTTTTGTATTAAGGGAAACAAGAGGGCAGAGGGATGAAAGGATTTTACTATTTCATTTTCAGAGAATAATGCAACCTGAGGACTCTGTCTAGGCTAAGTGGAGTAATTCAAGAGAGAAAAAAAATCTAAATAATGCCAGCAGAAGGGATCCATCCCCACACCTCAGAGTCATGCTGACACTGACAAAAGAAACATTTGTTTGCTCTCGGGTTTTTGGTTGGTTGGTTTTTTTGTTTTGTTTTGGTTTGGTTTGTTTTGGTTTGGTTTGGTTTGGTTTGGTTTTTCGAGACAGGGTTTCTCTGTGTAGCCCTGGCTGTCCTGGAACTCACTCTGTAGACCAGGCTGGCCTCGAACTCAGAAATCCACCTGCCTCTGCCTCCCAAGTGCTGGGATTAAAGGCGTGTGCCACCACCGCCCGGCGTTTGCTCTCATTTTATGTGGCCAGACGGAGGAGAAGGCTGTCTAGGCTGTCCAGTTCCGTGGCTGGATTCAGGTGGATGTAACTGTCATAAAGGATAGGCACTGGGAGGGAGACCACAAGGTATATCTGTTTTAACTCTTGCTATTTCTGAGTGGCCTATCTTCACCCCAAAAGGAGGGCAGGGCTCCTGCTAGAATGAGAGCCATATAAGCCAAAGGCACACAAGGCAGAAGACTGTGGCCAACTCCTATTCAGAGAAGCAAGAACAGAGTGCTTACAGTTACTTACAGAGTTTCTGCGTTGCATTGGAGACAAACAGGTTTATTACCCTCTTTGGGTAATGCCTGGCCTGAAGGGAAAACAGGTGTGTGTGTGTGTGTGTGTGTGTGTGTGTGTGTGTGTGTGTGTGTGTGTGTCTGGAGATGGGGAAGCAAAGGTTAGTAAAAGGTGCTCCGCCTCTTCTCTCACGATTTAATTCAAACATGAGCACTACAAAGCCACTCCCAGTATGCCTCCTGACACTGTCGCCAGCTCATTGTACTTATATATGGTCAGAAGGACATTCATACTCAACTCAAAGCAAGAATGAATTATATAAATGTCTACTTTCCTGAAAGAATAAATTGAAGACTGCCACCAATCCTTGGTACAGCTTCAGCATGGCTAATTACTTCTCATTGCCTCAAATAATAAGCTAGGCTGCACTGGGGTAGGCTCTGGGTTCAGCCCCTGTTCCTCAATCCCAGTAAGAACGGCTGAGGGAGATGTACTGGCATAATGTTTTACTAACTTTGTTAGATGTGATATTGTTGTCCTCATTGTGATAAGAATTATCCTTAATTTTTAAGAAAGTGTTATTAAAAGATAAATGTGATTTTGATATAGATATATAAAACAATTTTTAATTCAAGATATGGAAACAGACTATGAACCAATACATTTGTAGTTATTTGCCATCATACAATGTGACTTTTCTCAATGGCTCTATAAATACTAATAAAATACCTTTAATAAAAACTATAAAATCTCTTAGTGGTGGTTTTCCCATTTTAGCTTGTTTAATCTTGTACACCCTGTGAGTTATCTACTGTAGCTACAAACAAAAACTGTAGGAGCAAAAGAAATTCACTTCTAACACAAAGCAGAAGTGGCATGTGAGGTTCAGGACAGGGGTGGTGTGTGGGGTTCAGAATAGGAGTAGCGTGTTGGGCTCAGAACTTCTAGGCTGCTGCTCCCGGTCTCTTCTGCTTGTGCGCAGGTATTCAGTGGAAAGTTGGTGCTGGAAGGGATTGGAGTCTAATGTAACCTATGACATAATGTGATCAATGTGGGCGTAAAGCTTGAAAAGCTGCCCATGACCACGATGTTAATGGAGTGTTTATAGCCCGGGTGGGAACATGCACATCTCACTTCGTAATTTGATTTCCATGTTGGATTTGTACCCCTGCTCTTTTCAAAGGTTTCCTTTTAGCTCCTAGGAGTGAATTTGAGATTTTTCTCTTTGTAGAAAACAGACCTTCCAAACCAAGTACACAGCTAGTAAAAACTTCCTGAAGTCACTGGGTGCCATCTCTTAGGATTAGAATCATTGCCTTTATGACTCACTACCCAGGGAAGTTGAGTGCTGGCTTTCTCTAAAGACTGACCCTCCTGGTAGTTGTCAGTAGACACAGAATAACAACAAACCAAGCGTAGCATGCTCACTTCTGCCATGTGATGCAAGAGGAGGGATGATTCAGATACTCCCATATTAGTTTGCAGTAGGGTGGGTGTGACACAATGCCCCCAACTTGTCAGAACTCATTTACAGAACATCCTGGGGTCTGACCTTCAGAGTGACTCAAAGCAATGAGTGAGTGTAAGCAAAACAGACACGGAGTTTTATCTATGTACATTAAAAGTCCTTGTCAGGAAATGAAACGCAGTAGGTCGTAGTCCCTCAGCTGAGGGTTTCAACCCTTAGGTGAGTCCTTCACACACACCATTTCAACATCTCAGCCTCTCTCTGCTTGTAACTGGACACCAGGCCTGGCCTCCGTCCACCCTGGATTTCCTCCTTGCCCCCAAAGTTCCTGCATTCCTAGTCTTCTTGACACTTCCTCAGCCCTGCCACAAGCCACCTGCTCTGGAAGCCCTACTTTCTCTCTTTCTCTTCGGATGTTCTATGTAAAGGTCGGGTTACTTTTGCTCTGCTTATCCTAACTGCTGGCCAAACTCTTCCAGCATTGTCTCCCATGTGAATACAAACTTCATCTAGCGCTGACCTCAGGTTCCCCACAAAGCTGGCATTGCTCAGACAGGTTTGTCATGTCTTGCTGTCTTCTGTTTCTTGTGTAGAGGACTCACACGTCCCAACCACTGTCCAACTTCAGTCCTCCCTCAAACGCTCTTGTCCTCCAGCCCCCTCTCCCACCTTCCACACGCTGAGGGACCATCTTTCTTTTTCCATCCACTTCAGAATTTCTGTGGCAGTTTGGACCCAGGACTTCTGGCTCTTACTCTCCCATTTTGGGGTTTTTTGTTTGTTTGGTTTGGCTTTGGTTTTCTGAGACAGAGTCTCACTACCTGGCTTTTCTGGAACTTAAATGTAGACCAGTCTGACCTTGAACTCACAGAGATCCACCGACCTGTGCCTCATAGAAGTTTAAATGTGTTCAGCACTATGCCCAGCTTATTCTCTCTCATCACTAAAGGCTCCTTGAGGCCACACCTGTATGTGTGGCATGATCTTACAAGCATCTAGTTCAGACATGGGAGGTATAAGGGCTCAGCGAATTAGTTTAACCAAATTGAGTTGATTCTGCTTTCAGAGACAAACCTTCTTTCAGCCACTTTCCAAAGATGCCCTGAATCATACAGAGGCAGCTCCCACTGACACTGACAGGCCGGGCTGCTCAGGGGTGCTGTATTGGGGCTGCAAGCCAACTTCTGGTAAACCACTGAATAAGGAGCAGTGCTTTGTTCCAGGGGTGGGAAATGAGGGCCTTCAACCACAAGCAGAAGATGCCCTCCAGATCTGGTTTGAACAAAGCTGTGGACTGTGACAGCCGTGAGACTAATTATGTCTGTGGTTTGTGAGATGGGGGGGTGGGGAGTGGGGGGGGTGAGGAGGGCTGGGGGGGAGGCAGGGAGAGTGTTTGTAGATAAGGTTAGGAAGCTAGTCAGAACACAAGCAAGAGTTTGGACTTCAGGCAGACCAATAGGAGGTGCAGTTTCTGTACCCTAGGCATAATTACCTTCTTAAGAAGACAGTGGAGGGAAGTTCCCACTCAACAGAGCACGAATGGGCAGGCCTCCCTTGCTTCCTCTTTCCTGCCTACCAAGTGCACATGCTTATATTACTATATATGTCTTCAAAACTTGTTAGTTTATATCTTCGTCATGTGTATGTCTTTGTTCATTTAGGTCCATGTCATTGTCTTTGTTGCTTAAAGCTTTTCAGCTTAAAGTAAGTGATGCTAGGCCAGCAATATGGCTTAGTGAATAAAAGTACTTACTACCAAGCCTGACAAGCTGAGTTTGGTCCCTGGGGCCCACAAGTTGTCCTTTGACCTCCACACACACGCCATAGTATATGCTCACCCACATGTTCACATACATATGTGTGTGTAAATAAATAAAAAAATAAATAATTTAAAGAACTTCTGGTAACAAGATGAAATCTTTCAATAACTTCATTAAGCATGATTAAAACCGTGTAATAGGATTATTCTAGTAATATTAAACATTAAGTCTCTTAGTCATACAGTGATACTTTGTTATAAACACTGTGATCTCTGAGAAGCCAGAGGCCTTTTAGTCCAAGTTTCTCATGATCTCAGACACTCGAGTCTGGGCTGGAAAGTACACATGTGTCTTTTCATTCTCATGTGTGGTAGCTAAGATTGCTTCATAGAAAAGTTTGTGTTCGGTGAAGGGTCAGATGACAAAGGGGAAGGAGTGTGTATAAAAATCTCATCCTCTAAAATTTGGTAGTTTTACCTATATTTGTGGCTTACTTCTTAACTGCATCCTATAGGGATTCTTCATCCTACATGTCAAAATCTAGGACAATTAATGAGTTATTATAGTCACATATCTTTCAATACAGTAATTAAACAAGCTTCCTTATGATGGAGAATATATAATGTAGGTCAACTTACTACAACCACAATATCTGTCTGGGGGTCTAAAGGTGGCAGTTAGTAGAGTGCTCGCTGTGCACACCGAGAAAGCTGAACTAAATCCCCAGAACCCAGGTTAGAAGCGAAACAAAACAGGTGTAAACAAACAGGTTTATGTTTGTAATTCTAGTGCTGAGGAGACAGGGTCTCTGGAACCCGGGAGCTTGATGGTCAACCAGTCTAACCTACTTGGCAAGCACCACGCCAATGAGAGATCCTGTTTCAAAAACTAATGTGTGGGTAGCACCTGAGGAATGAGCAACAGCCAGGATTTTCCTCTGGCCTACACACACACACACACACACACACACACACACAAGGGTACACATATGTACACACACGCACAAAGACACACCTGAACAAAACACAGAGCAAAAATGTGTTAAGGAATTTGTCAGAGGTCTTCTCTGTGTAGCCCTGGCTGTCCTGGAACTCACTCTGTAGACCAGGCTGGCCTCAAACTCAGAAATCCGCCTGCCTCTGCCTCCCAAGTGCTGGGATTAAAGGCGTGTGCCACCACTGTCCGGCTTTGTCAGAGTTCTTAATGACACTGTTATTCCTTATCTATGGCGAGAATGATTGTTTTCTTTGTTTAAGCAGTTCTTGACCAGATTTTTATAAAGTTACATCTACTTTCCCACCCTGGGAACATCTGCCGATGTCTAGACACCCTTTAGGTTATTGCCGCTAGAGGAAAGGCAGCTACTATAATCTGGTGACAGAAGCCAAAGATGCTGCTGACATTCTGTAGTCCTGCTGTGCATGGACAGCTGCTGCACCTGAGGATGCCCCAGCCACCATCAACAGTGCTGCAGGAGGGACATCCCAGCCATCCTCATTGGCATCCTCCTTCTCCTCAGCTTCGTCCATTTCATATCCTGCTGCATACCACACTTTCCTCACTCCTCAGATGCAGGCTGTCAAGCAGATATTGTCTGGAAAATCAGTGTCAAGAGTTGTTTCTAAAACGACCAGTTGTTACACAGACCAGGGGTGAGGGTGGGGTGGTGGGACTAGTTCAACAGATTGTAAATTCATGTTACTTTCCATACACTCTGACTGAGACTGACAACAGCTAAGCGTGTCATGGCGAAAAAATTCAGGGGGCTGCTGTGGAAACACTTCCGCTGCTGAGCTGTGTTTACCATCCAGCAAACTGTTTGTAACTTTTACCCTTCTTCTTCCTTTGTTTACCAAAGGGGGGTGGTGCCTGTAAATGCCTAGCTTTTAAAGGGAACAAAAACATAGCAAACCAGGCCTACCTGTTTCTGAGTGTGAGAGCCATCCACCTGACTTGAGTCTTTAAATGCTATGTGAGGGATCTAACATGTGTCCGTAAGGAAAGCACGGTTTGAGAGCCCATCCTCCCTGCTCCCCATGCTCCTCCCAAATGTAGAGCTCCATTTTCTCCACTGCTGGTTCTTCACCTTTTTCAAGCTGCCTCAACAAGTGTTTTGTCTTGCTTTTTAAGTTCAGGAAGCCTCATTGAGAGTCTAATCTAGGAAAGAGGGATGACACGGAAGCAGGATTCCTGTAGGTCTGTGGATATTTATCAATGACTGGACACCTACTGGATGCTAGCAGTGGAGTGGAGCAACAGTTGGCTGTGGTGAGAGTTGAGTCCCCTGTTGAGCACTCAGGAAGTATCTACCATGTGGTGGCTGGCCCATCTCATGTAATATAGAAGCTGCACTTTGCCAGGGATGGGAACTCAGCTTTTGGTCCTCCTAGGAATGGAAGGAAAGTTGAGATTCAAACCCAAAGCTATCTAGCAATGGAGCCTCTATACCCAACCTGAATCCTGCCACAGCAGCTAAATCTTAAGAGTTCTCCTGAACCTTCTGGCTTGGTCTCTATCCTGTAAGAATGAGCTCATCCTCACGATGTTGGTTTTGTGCAACCAAAGGTGAGGACAGCCTTTGACTAGCAAATTGTGCAAGTGTAAGCAACAGATAATACACCCCTTTGTTCCTTGGCCCCAGGAGTTTGGAGAGGCTGTCCCCGTGTCTTCTGAGCAGGCTGTGTTATGTGAATCATGGAGAAGGCTTAGAGGATATTGACAGAGGCTGTAATTCTTCCTTCTGCTTTCCCAGCTCACCTTTACTTCTTGTCAACCATTGTTCACAGGGGATGTTCTCAATGAGAGCTCTTCCACCAGGAAAGACTCACAAGTGCTGGGGCATCTGTTCTTCTCAAGAACACATATAATCTGAGCAGATATCCAAATCCCACAAGTTGGTGCCTAACCTCCACACATGTGCCTTGGTGTGTGCACCATACACAAGTGTGTGCCCATGCATGTGTGCGCACACACACAAACACACCACACACACAGAAAGAGGAATAAAAAAACAACAAATGAATCAAAAATACCCTTAATCAAATATATTAAGTTTATAATTTTGTGTTTGTCTTAATTCATATTCATCTCAGTCTGCCTGTGGTTTACGGGCCACAGGTTGGACATGTCTGAGAGAGACACTGACACTCAGGTGCCCTGAAAACTGTTTGCACACCTGGCATCTGTATAGTACCACACTGGCCAGTACCACTACAGAATCATTAACTGGGTTCAGGAGCAGCTCTCCTAGTTGTAATGAGATTGGCCAGTCAAGAACCACTTGAGAAAGACTGCCACTCTGGCTGGCAGCTTTAAAGCGGTGCAGTGCATACCTTCCTTGTGGCTTGAAGCAGTCTCATGCCTTAGGAAGCGGGAACAAGACCAGGGTCCCTCTTTCACCTTGTCCTTCTGTGTCCCAACAGCAGCCTTCTTCCCAGATACTGTAAGAATGCTATGAAAAGGCCAAGAGCAGGGAACTCCATGGTCTGCCAGCAGCGCTGCCACATTCGCCTCCTTTCTTCATTTATAAAATGAGCATGACAACACAGAGCTCATCCACTTGTCACGAAGATTAGATGACTCTTAGGATCATAGCTGACTGTGCTAAGCACTGAATGAGTGACCTCAGCTGCCATTACTGCCTTTTCAGATGCTTTTTCATTTGCAATTGGTACAGAGGAATTGTTCTTAGTTAACAGAGCTCAGTGTGATGGTTCAGTACAAACAAATCCCTAGCTCCATGGGTCTTTTCACCAGTTCCTGTGAGGTTTAGGAATCTCATGTCTTGCTCATTTAGACTGATGAAGCTTGGCTCAAGAGTATCTCTCCTGCTTGTAATGATCTTATTTAGTTAAAAATGACTTGAGCCGGGCAGTGGTGGCGTATGCTTTTAATCCCAGCACTTGGGAGGCAGAGGCAGGTGGATTTCTGAGTTCGAGGCCAGCCTGGTCTACAGAGTGAGTTCCAGGACAGCCAGGACTAGACAGAGAAACCCTGTCTCGGGGAAAAAAAAAAAAAAACAAAACTTGAAAAAGCCAGTCTCTGTGGCAGGTGGTGAGTTCATGGTTCGTGCAGTAGTTAGCACTATTTGAGGATGGTGTTCAGGGTGGGTGTAGGGAGATTCTAGTCTTTGCCAACTCTTCAACTTCAAAAATACTTTTTTTTCTTTCCTAAGTCTTCATTATAATGAACCTTTGACTGTCAGGTACTTAGAATAGCAAATGTATTGGTAGTAGGAACTTTGTGAACTATAAAGGATGATTCTTTTATAAAGCATTGCTTTCAGTAGGTCTACATTTCCATGGTTCTGCATATACTTAACGCCTTTTGGAACAGATGAGTCTCTTTAGTGTTTAAAACAAAGGACATCTGATCTTTGTCATCCTAAATGCACTCCGTCTCCCCCTCCCCCAGTTGGAAGAATTTACTTCTAAATCGCAGGAGCACTTTATTGGAGCGGAGTCTAGCACAGTAGGGTGTAAAGTGCCCACCACATGTGTCTGCAACTTTCTTATGAGCTCATAGGCATATTTCATTTAACCTAGCATTCCTTTCTACACTACTTTCTGTGTACAAGGCACGTAGTAGGTTCCTTCATAGCTGAACACATGAGCAGTCGTTATATCACAATGGATACCAAACCAAGCTTTCATCAAGACCATGTGCTCCTTGGAACAGCTTTTATTTTTATTATCATTTAAACATTTTTCTCTTACCCTTCACATTGTCCTTTTTCCCTTACCATCTTATCGAACATGTGTCTACCAGAGTGCTGCTTAAAACAAATGCTGTGAGTAGTTGTGTGTGTTGGAGCTGAATTGCTCTGCCTGAATCCAAGAAAGGATCTAGCATAATCACAAACACTTGATATGCTTTCAGTGTGGTTTAAGCTAGTACTCAAACATGATCCTGTGTCAACCAGGATAAGATCTCTAGCAAGGACCATAGGACTCCTCCATTCACTGATCCAAAGACATAGACTTAATCTAGAAAACCAACATGCAAATTAGAGAAAGTGCTCTGGTTATTATTATCCTGAGCAAGAAATGATGCTGGGAAAATGATGGGGCCCAGTGGGAAAAGCAGTCTGCTTTCCAGAGAAGGCATTCGTGACCCTATGTCCTCATGTTGCTTCTTTAGTGTCACTCTTGCCTGGGTGTCCTCCGTGTCATTAGACACACATGAAATACTTGATAAGAAGTATATAGTGGGGCTGGAGAGATGGCTCAGTGGTTAAGAACACTGACTGCTCTTCCAAAGGTCCTGAGTTCAAATCCCAGCAACCACGTGGTGGCTCACAACCATCCGTAATGAGATCTGACGCCCTCTTCTGGAGTGTCTGAGGACAGCTACAGTGTACTTATGTATAATAATAAATAAATCTTAAAAAAAAAAAATAAAGATTTATTTTTATCAGATCGCATTACGATGGTTGTGAGCCACCATGTGGTTGCTGGGATTTGAACTCAAGACCTTCAGAAGAGTATTCAGTGCTCTTACCCACTGAGTCATCTCGCCAGCCCAAAATAAATTTTTAAAAGAAAAAAGAAGAAGAAGAAGAAGTATGCAGTGGGAGTGGGAGTTCGTCAGCCGCTCAATCACTTCCCGCGCCCAAGAACCCAGCAACTCATAACTCTGCTGTTTAGAAAAGCTGCTGAAATCACACTCCAGGATCCAAGCACCCCATCAGTGCACTGGACAAGAAAAATCTAGATGTGGGCTGTCAGTACCAAACACCATGTTGACAGTTTCTTATATGGAATGCTATGTGTTGATTTCACCAAAGCGGGGTAAAAATTCTAATAGAGTCTTACCATGTAGCTCAGGCTAGCCTCGTACTCAGAAGTCTTTCTGTTTCAGCCTCCCCAGGGCTAGGGTTTTAAGTGAACTATCATGTTTGGCATGCCAGAAATATTTTTTTCATAGTTTTATAAGGTCTCCTGACTGGAGAGATAGATAGCTCAGTTGGTAAAGTGCTTGCAATACAAGCGTAAGGACCTATTGGATTCCCAGAACTCACGTAAAATGCCAGGTGTGGGAGCACTGTCTGTGACCCCAGTGCTAAGGAGGTAGAATTGAGTAGATTCTTGGGGTTCACTGTCACTGTGCCACTGTCACCAGCCCAGACAAATTGGCAAGCTCCAGGTCAGTAAAGAGACTTAAAAAATCACTGGCAAAGTGAGTGTCAGCAGGGGAATCACAGAAGTTTGACCTCTGACCTCCATATACATGCACACATATGTGCATACATACATATGAGCATGCACTTCTACATATAGGACCACATTCACTCAAGTCCTATTTACCAAAATGACTGTAAGAGACTTTGCATGATTGGCACCATTGGGCAGTAAATCTCTTATGCGGTGAGGCAGGTGGTGTAGGTTCCCTCTGTCTGGAGGCAGAGAAACCTGCGTGGCAGAGAGCAGTAACTTTAGTAATTTTCTCCTGACAAGAGTTACAGTGACATAGTGTATTGTGTGAGAGCTGTTTCTCTTAGAACTTTCTAGATTCTTGTTTTCGAATGGCTTTGCTTGTAAAGGTATCCTTGAGAACATGAGTAAGTGGCCATGCCTCTGTCATTGGCCAGAATCTTTGGAAAACATGAAGAAGAGAAAATTTATATTTTCAAAAATAGTTTACTGAAAATAAACATTACCTTTAAATAGGTTATTACCTTTTAAAAAAAAAATTGTGTGGGACAGGAGTGGAAATCCTGTTCCACTCAGTCTGTAATCGTGACCAGAAGGAGTCATGACCACTGAGGGAGGGTTCTGCTGTTTCTTGGAAAAGCCCAGCCAAGCAGGAAATACTCTTACCCATAAACCCTATCAGCCTGTCCCTCTGAAAACCACTGAGAAGTCTCCAACGGAGGCTTTTTCAGTGCCTTGTCCATGTTATGCAGGGCTTCTGTCAACTGCAGGCCATTGTTGGTGCTTAGTGGTTCTCAGTCCGTGTGAACTGCTATACTGAAAACAGAAAGAAAACCATACATTGGCTGGGTGGCCTAGAAATAGAAACATCTGAGTTCAGGGTGCTGGGAGGTCCTAGATCAAGGAAAAGGCAAACTAAAGACAGTACAGGTTCAAACACTACCTTCTTCCTCTGTCTTGTCATAGTGGAAAGGTGAAACTCTCTCTGGGGTCTCTTTAAAAAGTACTAGTCCCATTTACAAGGGCTGCACCCTCATAAACTTAACCACCACCCAGAGCACCCGCTCACACCACATAAGGATTGGATTTTAGCCAGTCAGTGTTGGGGAGGCCAGATGGGCACTCCGACTACAGTAGTAGACCAAAGTCCCTCTTGCTACATGGGACCGGGTTCTGCCTGCGTGTGGTAAAAACTATAATCAGGAAGCAGTTGCCTCCCAGGTCACTTTCTGAACACCTTCCTGGTAAGCTTGCTTACTATTTAGCATTTTGCTCTGTAGTTAAAAAACAAAAGCAGATTTATTTTGAGGCAGTAGAGGAGTCACAGTAATCTTAAATCTGCCCAGAGAGAAGGGAGTATAGGATAGGAACACTTTATCCCACATGCTCCCACTGGTATCCGCTCTGATAACGTCTATGGAATGGGATAGGAGCGGGCAGAAGAGGAAAACTGGAAGAAGCTATGGCCAAGGTGAAGCTGCCTAGAAAACACTGGTGTTCCTCTGTTGAAAAAATACCCAAGATAGGTTCATCCTAGCACTCAGGAAGTTCAGGCCAGGAGTTCAAGGCCAGCCTAGATTGAGTGAGACCCTGAGTAAATAGGTAAATACATAAATAGGTGCTAAGCATGTGATCTTCTACAGTAGCAATCCCTGAGCCAGCTCTCTTCTTCAGAACTCTCTGAGAGCCACTGTTCTATGCTACAGCTCTGACCTTTTGCCCTGTTTCTCTGGGAGAGTGAACCCAAGCCAAGTGTGGTGGCCATTCAGCTGACAGGCCAGTTTAACCAGTCTTCCCAGCTCCTTTAACACTGCAGCACCACTCTGAAGAGCCACGTGTGTAGCTGCCTTTGTGGTGGTGAGATGGAAGGCGGGCGGGCGTGGATGCTGCGCCGGGTGGGACTCCCTCTCCCGTGACTCACTGGGTGTCACTCCTTTGGGTGTGTTAGCACCCTTTCTGTCAGATGTCCTTTGCCTTCCGGGTGTAGCACCTAGAGCTCCCCCCTAACTTCTGGAAGCCTTCCCAGTGGGTAATTGCTTTCTCTCTTCTGAAACTCAGTGGCCTAGGTGTGTCTTTTGCCTAGGCCGAATGTTGGACCTTGTCCCTCTCAGAAGTAAGAAACATTCCAGTTTGCCAAGGGGTGGTATGTGTCGTGTAGAAGGATAGGGTTTTGATGATAAGAAACAGTATTTCCTTTTTTGCATATGGTTGTAATACTGATAACCTAAAAGGAGATTGAGATATAAAGATATAGTTCCCTGTATTAGAACATGGCATTCTTGCTCACAATAAATGCCTTTTGTCTCTATTGTATGCATGTGCACACATAAATCACACAAGAATGAACAGAAGATGGCCACCACAATATTAGGTTGATTATGTCTAGAAAGTAAGCTGTCAAAGTCATTAGAAAAGAAAAAAAACACAATACCCATAATCCCACCTTTTCCCTATGCGTGTGTTTACCTGCTGTTTGATTGGGCGTCCATCTCTCTCTTACCTCTTAGCTCCCTCCCCTTACCTCCCTTACCCCTGCCTCCATCGGTCTCATCCCTTCCCTCCAGGAGTTTTCCCTAAGGTCACTAGCCCGTCCTAGCTCATCCTAGTGTGGGTGGTTTCTTCAGCCCTTCTTTCCTTCACAGCTCTCTCCTTGACCTTTGTGGGCTTCTTGGGCTGCCAGAACATAACCTAATGTTCTCTCTCCCCCTCGAAGCTCCCTCACCCGTAGAGCCACCACCTTTGTGGCTTGGTGTCACCTGGAATGCATCTTGAGATCCATCCTCTTCCCTCCTGAGCTGTACCTGAAGACTGTCCAATGTCAATTGAGCATGGCTCCCTCCACACCTTCCACCCACCCTAAACCTGCCCTTCTTCCTGCATCCTGTTTGGTGGCATCAACACCCAGGCCAGAAAACCAACCGGGAGTCTTCCCACAGCTTCATCCTCCACATCCTGTGATGAAAGGTCGCTGGGATTCTATCTTCTCTGCATATCAAATGTGCTTTAAAAAAAAAAAAATGCCCTCATTCCAACCCTTTGCATCTTTCACTTACTACAGCCTTTGAACTGCCTGCAGCTTTGTTCCCCCAAACTTTACCACCCACAGAGTAGCCAGAAATGCTCAGTATTTAAAACCTCCCTGCCCTACATATTCACCCTTAAGCACTCTCTGGATCTCCAGGCCAAGAGAATGTGTGTGCAGGTACCAGGCACACCAAGCAGTGTGTTGCCCCTCTCGGTCTGCCTGTGCATCTGTAGCACTCTGTGGACGTTCCCTGTGTGGACTGCGTTACCATCACATCCTCCCACTGGTCATGTGACTTCCCCACCTGGACTTATTGAAGCCTCCTCCGATTCACCCTTAGCATTTATGGTCTTGTTACAATGGTCCCCTTCTCTAGCAGCACCTGAGTGGTAGCTGCAAGTGATAGCTGGTAAGAATTCCTCCTGTTCCTCCGACATCTGCCAGTGAACCTGGCTCTAATAAGACAGTACATTTTAAACTCAATACTCTTACATTTAGGACATTTGCACTTTGAATAAAACCCTTTGAATATGTTGCTCCTGTAAACAGCTCAGGCTTCAAAACACTCTGCAAAGCCAGCTTCTATCTCTACTCAAAACTCTAGGGGAACGATATTTTCCAGGTAAACTCAATCAGTTGTATCCCCATCTAGATTCTTGGTGTGCGACCCTGCACAAAGTAGCTTTCTCCCGCTCTCCCGCTCTCCCGCTCTCCTACTCTTGTCGCTGTGATGCCAATATCTCGTGCTGTTCCGGAAAGCGTTCATCTCTATCACTGGGAAAGTTGTCTTTGTTTCTTTTCCTGTTGTGACAAAATGCCCTGACAGAAGCAGCGTAAGTGCAAAAGGGCTCATTCAGCTTCACAGTTCAAGGGCATGGCCATCATGTCGGGGAAAAGTCAAGAGGGCAGGAGCTTGAGTTCTGTTACATTGTGCTCACAATTGGGAAGCAAAGGCTGGAAAGAGCCAGTGCTCCGCTCACTTTGTACATCTCCTGCCATCCATGATCCCTGCCGAAGGAGTGGTTCCGCCTATGGCCAAGATGGAATTTACCACATCAATTAGCTTCATCAAGATAACCTCTGACAGGCATTCTCAAAGGCTAACCTTAATCTATGCAGTTCTTCTCAGGTGTGCCTAGAGCTTTACATGCTCTGATTCTGGCTCCTGTCTAACTGATACATAGCACTAACTATCACTGCAATAAAAGTGACAATTGGATTCTGAGGCTGTTGTGGCAGAGCCTTCACTGGGGCCAGTAAAACAGGTTTACTGTTCAGATCAAAAGCAGACTAATCGACTTCTAAAATGACAGTGAGTACTTGCTGTTTAACTCACAAAGTAGAGTTCCTTCTTAGATGTGTTAACATAAATGTTAGGCTTGTTACTTTTACAGAGAACTGTGCTTTGCAGGTTCTTGGTTCTTTGTGTGGGAAGGCATGGTTTCCAAGACAAGGGTTCTCTGTATAGCCCTGGCTGTCCTAGAATTCATGCTGTAGTACAGGCTGGGCTTGAACTCAGAGATCCACCTGCCTCCACCTCCCAAGTTCTGGGAATAGCAGCATGGACCACCACCAACTGACCCAGATTCTTATTCAGCCATAGTCATGTTGTTTGTTTGTGAGAAAGTGAAAAGAACATTCCAAAGAGAGCAGGACTCATCAAGGAAGTTTAGGTCATAAAGATACTGAGTGCCAAACCTGACACCTCTGAACTTAATTCCCAAAACCATGAACATGGTAGAAGGAGAAAATGGATTCCTGTAACTTGCCCCCTTGATCTCCATGGGTGTACACTCAGAGCAATAATTAATAAACAAATAAATAAATTGGAATAAAAGAAACTTAGCAGTATTACAGTATTAGGAAAATATAAGATTTACTTTGATTCTTCGGCTTAATGTATCAACATGTTTGTTACTTGCAAGTTTATACTAAAGACTATGACACCTGTGTTAGCTGTTAAGGAACATACATCCATAAAGCAAATTAATTGGTATGGGAGGGGGACTCTCACTGCGTCAGCCTGGTTGACCTCGAACTCACTGCGTACCATGCATAGAATAATGTGGAACTTAGGATAACCTCTTGATCTGCCTCAGTCACAAAGGAAGTGGTATTAAGGAAACACGGATCCTGTGCCTTGCCTTTAAGCAGTATTTAAATGCTGTTTAGAAACAGTAGTTTATCAGTTCTGTAAGTAGATAACTTCTGGAGCGTTGCAGAAAATTGAAGGACTCATAGATCTATCTCATAGCATTAAACCATTCATCTTATTTTGTTAGGGTTTGTGTTTGACATGAAGCAGGTGTACAATTAGATTCATAAGATTAAACCCTGGAGTCATGAGTGCTGCTAGATGGCTCTGGTTGTTGAGAGGGACTTAGTAGAGATTAAATGTTTGTGTTAGTATTTTGCCTTTGGTCATGTAGCCTGCCGTCAATCCATCCTCATTTAAGTAACTAAGAAAATTTATCGCTATTTCAAGTATTTTTTTATTTGCCGAGCATTCCATGTGAAGTCGGGACTTTATTGGTTTATGGACCCTGTGTTTCACCTATAGACAACAGAGGCATTGTTGATGAGAACCTACATTCCACCACTGGTTTTTCCAGAGTATTTGTAGTACTTTCTCAACAGCTGCAAGATTGCCAACCCAGTTTTGGTATGTGGACCTCCCAGCTAGCCGGAAACCAAGCGTAATTTAAAATCACTCCTGTGTTGCATAACCATGGTACTAAATTATAGTTAATGATTTTCGCCAGAGTTAATCTCATATTATTATGTGGTGGTCAAATTTTCCTGAAAAGTGGAGAAGGGAAATGATCCTGAGTTCACTGTTGTAGCCTAGTGTTCTACCAACTCCTTGGGTTTTCAGTGGCTGGATCTCAGAACAAGGAAGTCACTCTATTATATACAAATATACCCCAATGAAAGGTCTTTTCCTTCCATGCCCTCTCTTGGGGTCCTCATCCATCTGCCATGCATGCCAAGCTTGATTCAGAATTTGCTTTGTTGCTCCTTCCTATAGAATTAGTTGATACAGCACTTACTGAGGGAGGACACAGCAAGCCCTGCAGTAGTCTTGGAACACAAAGAGATCACAAGCCTTCTGGAAGGAACTGGCATCCCCTGACAGTATAAGCCAATACGAAGCCTTGTAGAGAGAAGGCATAGTGCTGGGAAATACAACTAGACCAGGTACACCTGGAGGAAGTATGGGGTGATTCTCCTGCCAGCTCCTAGATAGAATTCTGTGGCCAGGGAAGAAGGATGGCCTACGTGGGAAAGGAGAGAGGTATTGGAGGAGCAGGGACTTTGCCAAGGGAATAAAATTATGCATTTAAACTCTACAGTTGGCAGTTCCCTTTCCTGGAAGGAAAGACAAGCACACTCCGACCTCAGAATGTGTGCCCCTTCCTCCTACCTATTTTGAGATGCAGTCTAGACAGTCACCTCTTCATGTGCCCACTCCTCAGCCACCTCAGCCATCTGCCATGCATGCCAAACTTGATTCAGAATTTGCTTTGTTGCTCCTCCTTTCCACCAGAGCTAGAGTGTTAACTTATCCCAGTCCCGGTCTCCATTGCAAGGTGGTGGTGGTGGTGGTGATGGTGGTGGTGATGGTGGTGGTGGTGGTGGTGGTGGTGGTGGTATGTGTCTCCTGGACTCTCCTTCTAATACCTGCTCCAATTGCTGAACAAGCTATAAAGACACTTTTTTTTTCTTTCTCCAAACTGCCCCTCTCTCCCCCTCACACTCACTGTAAGATGCTGGTAAAGTAAGAAATTAAAAGTCATGCTAATCAATTGTTGGGACCAAAGTTTGAACAGAAAAAGTAGAGATACATAGCTGAATGGGTAATTCACAGTGGGATCTGGCCCCTCATGTGATTTACCTAAAGCACGAAGCAGCTTCCAAGGATATTTGTTCTGCATGGAAACAGAGCAGGTCTTCATGTCAGGTCGCAAGGAACCCTTGACTATATAAATTCATGCATACATACATACATACACACACACACACACACATACATACATACATACATACATACATACATGCATACGTACTATGATGGAGTCAGGAAACTGCTAAGGAAATGTTATGTGTTTCAGTTTTACCTGCTCTCAGCAATGTTCAGATGGCCATTAGCGCTCTGACTTAGCTGTGCAGCTATGTAGCAGACTGTGAATCCAGACTCATTGTAGAAAGAAGCGACAAGGTGAGACCAAAGGCAGCACTGCATTTCTAAGAGAGTAGAGGCACAGACTACAGCTGGCAAGGCAATTATTTTTAAATTTCCATAAAATAATTAATGTGTTAAAAGTATTCGATATATCTCATTAATTTCCCCCTGGAAAGGAAATAATTTTTATCACTGAAAAAACCATGGTAGACTTCAGTTTTTTCAAGAATAATTTTGCTTTTGTTAAAACAGGAATCAATAATCTTCCCAAATAACCTACTGGCAAAAGTACTTACCAGCTCCAATTACAGTTTATCTAATTAAGCAAACTTGATAAATGAACACAAACAGGAAAGTATAAGAATTAAATCATTATGTAAATGGCATGGTTGTCCTAAGATTATTTCAAAGAGGCATCTTAGCTAGCCAGTACATCTCTTCTGTTGTAGAAGTGAAGTTTTAGTTTACAATGTTTAGTTATGCAAGTTTAGTTATGCAAGTGTATAAGTAGAGGAAGATTACTATTTCTAAAGTATGCACATGTCTAACAAACATCCATTTTCTCACTTATATTCATGCTTGTTTTAATAATTAAAATATTGTGAAATTTACTTTTTTGAAACCCAAACTGGAAGGGTAGACAGAAGTGTAAAAATATGGTTATGTTATCACCAAGGCCTTGCACAATATCAGGGATCATGTCTCAGTAAACACCCCTTAGTCGTCATTTGGTTATATATATATATATATATATACATATATATGTGTATATGTGTACACATATATATATATATATATGTATATATATATATATACATATATATATATGTATGTATATATATATATATATGTATGTATATATATATATATATATGTGTATATATATATATTTGTCTCTTTCCTTCATTTATTTCTTCATTGATGTTTTCATGGCTCCTGATACTCTCTCCTTTTCTCATCTATAATCTGCCCTTTCTGGTATATAAAAAGTGAAAAGATCACATTTTCACTGTTATATATAACAATCAAAGGAAAATATAGCTTAAAATGTATTTAATTTATAATTTTGGTAGGTTATTAACATGCTAAAATTTTATTAAAAGTTCTTTACCAAGACATATAAAGGACTTACTCTAGGCCAAGAATGGTGGTCCATGCCTGCAGTCCCAGAACTCAGGGTTTGAAGCTTGTCTGGGCTGTATAAGAAGTTTAAGGCTACCCTGGGACTACAGAGTAAGACTCTATCTCAGTTGAAAAGCAACAATGAAAGGAGATAATTTGTGCAGGCAAGGCATTTAGATGCCTTTATTAGTTAGTTTTATTATTGTGGTGACCAAATAACACAAACAACTTAAGGGAAGAAGTATTTTAGGTTTGCTTAATTGAATAAACCATAATGGTGGCTTGTAAGTAACTTGCTAATAAGTGTCACAGTTTCAGGGATGTCTGTCTAGTATGAAGGGGAGGGTGTGAAAGAAGCAGAGGACTAGGAGAAAGCAAGATCTAACCCCCAGGAACATACCCTCAGTGAAGAGCAGCTTCTTCCATGGAGGTTCATCTCCTGCCTTTTCATCCCCTCCCAGTGTAACATCATATCATGAATCAAGGGATAAATACATCCATTGGATCAAAGCCCTTGTGATTGAATTGTCTCTAAGAAGCATTACAGACACACAAGAGTTATACTTTAATAATCCCCTGGACACACATTAATCCAATCAAGTTGGCAATCAAGATTGGCCATCGTTAGCTTTCATAGTACCTACAAGGAGGTGCTGTGTAGGCTGCTATGGAGAACCGTCATCGATGATGTTCTTACCCATCTGTGAACCACACTAATGACCAGAGTGGCAAGGTATGCCCATGGGAGCACTGCTGGCACAGATGTTATAGGAGTAACTTCCTGCTGAATTTAAGACCCTCTCTACAGGAAGAAACATGCCTGGTACTGTAAGTCTAACCAAATAGTCATGCTTGGGTAGTTCACAGGCCTATTACTAGTCTACTAAATGGACATAGAACAAACTACTCTCTAAATCTGTATCTCTGTACTCATAGACTCATAAAGCTCTCAAACCTTATCAGTCAACTTTTCTTTGTACACTCCCAACTGATCAATGTGCAAACAGTGTCAAGGGAGTGCTCAGCCCCAGCTGGGATCTCTCTAGCTTATTTTCTCACCCCAAGGCTCAGGAAACATCTTGGAAGAGGGAGTAGAAAGGTTGTAAGAGCCAGAGATCAGGGAAGACCTGAGTGATGCAGTGTCCTTTGGACATGGCAGGACCACTGTACTCGTGAACTTGTAGCAGCTAGTGTTACCTATCCCAGACCTGGGCAAGATCAAGCCAATCAGTATCCTAGCACGAGCCTTCACTCCTCAGAGAGGAGCCATTGATGATTGATGGCTTCTGCTGAAGAGTCAGTTTTCATTAAGGGCACGAGTGTATGGGCAGCACAGATCTGACTTGGAGGGTTATTTAAAAAAGAATAAGAAGCCAGGCAGTGGTGGTGCACACCTTTAATCCCAGCACTTGGGAGGCAGAGGTAAGTGGATTTCGAGACCAGCCAGGGCTACACAGAGAAACCCTGTCTTGAAAAACCAGAGAGAGAGAGAGAGAGAGAGAGAGAGAGAGAGAGAGAGAGAGAGAGAGACAGAGAGAGAGACAGAGAGAGAGACAGAGAGAGACAGAGAGAGAGACAGAGAGAGAGAGAAAAACAGAGAGAGAGACAGAGAGACAGAGAGAGACAGAGAGAGAGAAGAATAAGAAGACACAAAGTGAGGGGGGTCTGGGGAGGTGTGGGTTGATTCTGAGCGGGTTGCCGGGAGGAGCAGTGGTAAAGACATTGACTGTCTTAGTCATCACAGAAGCGTGAATAGGGATGGAAAAGGACACTGCTGGAGAGATGAGCCAGTGAGGCACTGTCCTGCAGGCACCAGAACAACTGGTGGAGGAGACCTGAAGACCAGGCTTCGTGGTCCAGTATTGGCATTTGTCTGTGTCTGACCAGGGTTTTCTGTGCTACTCTTCATGTCAAATCCACCATCATAGTTTCTACTAGCTCTGAAGATGGCAAAAGGTTTCATTTGTATGTGTGATTGTTTGAAAAATATATTTTAGATACTACACATACAGGATCACATATAGAAATGTATAGATACATTGATGTTTTAACTATTGGCTTGGATCTACGCCACTCAATTTCTCCCTATTAGTTTAACCTCTTGGTGTTGATTTTATATGAACTAAACAGTACACTCTATAAACTCATCTAGGAAATAGAAACACTTTACAGTCTTTTCTAAAATAATTGGCTAGGGTATTGAGGAATTACAAAATACTGATGTAAAAATCTGTCTTGTAGTAGTATGTTTCAATTCCACTTCCTGTTAGCTTGCCAGTACTAAAAATAGTAACTCTGTGGAAGTCAAATGGTTGGCTTTGGAATGTTTATTGACCAGCCAAAACTACTCTAGGCAGAGGGCATCTTTTATTGAGGGGTTGGGGGAAAAGAGACAACCTCTGCCTTAAAAGGATCTGTTAGACAGTCATTTGGGTCCACTAATGAAACAGTAGGCTATGAGCTACTGCATGGAACCTAACCAACCATCAAGTCCCTCTGTGTTCTCAGACCTCTTAAGTGTGAACACAAACAGTATGAGACCTCTGAGCAAGGGCTATAGTACAACTGTTAAGAGCAAGCCACACACTTGGGAAACCCAGCCTGAGAGGCAGAAACATACAGGATAGAGGTGGGGATCCCCAACCCCTGAACTCTTTCAGAGAATAGAAGATACATATTAAACAAAATCAGGACTTTTTTTGAAACAGTTGGAATATAGAAACACTTTAAAAACTAAAAACATTGCAGAAATATTTAAAAAAAGAAGAAGAAGAAGAAAGAAAATTGTCAATTGAATGTTTCATTAAACTTTCCCAGCAAGTCGGATTTTCAAAAGGATGTGTAGAAAACGGGGGTGGGGATCAAATCTGCAATTGCATTTCAGTAATATGTATTCCAGAAAAGAAAAAGAGATGGGGGAGGGAGGGAGAGACACAGGAAGATAAGGAGATTATACCATGTGCTGGACCACTCTGAGAGCCTTTAGTGCTTTACAGTAACAGGAATTAGTAATAGTTAACCTGTGAAAGCAAGGCAGTTGTTTACCCACAGGGACTGGGCAGCACACACAGAAGGATCCGTGACCCATTTGGCTCCTTGGGAATTGTTTCGTATAAACACCTAGCATTACTCACTGTCCCCAAACTGTGTTTGTTACTTGTTCTTAATCGTCACTGAAACCCGAGAGAAACAACAGAAGAGAGGAAAGATGTGGCCAGACTCCCTTTCAGCAGCTTCTGTCCCTGTGCATGGTTTGTTGGTCTCTTGCCAAGGACATCATATCTGTAGGACATGTAATAGAACTTCCTTAGCTTATGAAAGCCAGGAAGCAGAGAGAGGGTGTAATGGAGGGGCCTCAGAGATCAGGTATATCCTTCAGTGGCACTCTTTCTGAGAACTAATTCATCCAGTTAGGCCCATCCTGAGTTTCCACAGCTGCTCAGCTTGGGACCAGCTAGGGACCTAGCCAGCACAAATGTCCTGGGCACATTCATTTCAGCCATGAACCTGCCTCTGGCCCCAAAGGCTGGTGGCCATTGTGTCCAAATTCAGCTTACTCAAGGTCTCAGGAAGTGGACATAATAATATAGGCAAATTCTTTGTCACAGTGTAACATAAGTGGCCTCTGTGGCGTCCCTAGCCTACGTGAAACCTTATGAGCCTGCCCTTCACTGACTGTATTCCTGCAGTGTCTGGTCTTCAGCACTCCCACCAAAATCAACCATGAGGCAAGCTCTGCTTGCGGTATTCCAGACTTTCTCTAGCCCACTTCTCCAAGTGCTTCCGAATTCCTCCCACTAATCATTTCCAACAGCTTGTGAGACAAATAGCAGCATCCTGGTCACAGTTTTCTTGTTAGACCTTATGTAACCACAGCCAGAGTTTATGGGAAGAAGTGTTCATTTTCTCCAAAGTGTCATAGGTTTCAGCTTTCTTTTGATGGGGATGATATGGTAAAGGAGTGCTGCTCAACTCTGAGTCGCCAGGATGCCCAGAACAAGGGATCCCAGGACCAGGTACTACTTTCAGTAATACTTCCTCCAGACCCCACTTCCTCCAGTTGGTCCCACCTCCAAATGTCTCCACAATCTCCCGAAATAGCACCACCACATAGGGACCAGATGTTAATATATGAGCCAGTGGGACAGCTCATATCCTAACTACAATACTCACAGAATCAGGGAGGATCGTGGGAGGAGAGAGGAGGGTACATGTGAGTACAGGTGGCATAGTAAACCATCTGTGGAACAGAAAATCAATAGTTTCTGGTTTTGTCTTATGACAGGATCTTATGATATAGCACTGGCTGGTCCTGCACTCTACTCCAAATTGGTCTCAGAAAGATCTGCTTGCGATTGCCCCCTGAGTTCTGGGATTAAAGGCTTGCATCATCCTGCCCAGCCTTAAGTGGTGTGTGTGTGTGTGTGTGTGTGTGTGTGTGTGTGTGTGTGTGTGTGTGTATGCGCGCGCGTGTGCGCGCGTATGTGTGATTTCAGAAACATGAAGAAAAATTATAGATGAAACCACTCAAAGTAAAAAAATATTAGTCTCTTGGAAGCAAGAATCAATCAGGTTGGGAGGTGTAGAGTGGCTGCTGTTCTTCCTTTTAAATTATAAGCCTTAAACCCCTACTATTGGAGGCAGGGTCCTAGGGTGGCATTGTGGTATGCTGGTAGTACCTTTAAGACGTAGTGCCTACGGGGAGGCCTTTGGGTCCTTGGGAAATGCCCTTGAAAAAGATTGTGATCAGTGAATTCATTTTAAAGGTACTTGTCAAAGAGATCCTTAAAAATGTTAAAGGATTAATGGTATCCTGGAGATCATTGCTGCCCACAGAACATTGTGTCTAAATGGCGCTACTCACTGGATGCATGTGTTCCACTGTTTCTCTTGTTATTTTATTTATAGCTCTGACTTACTCACTGAAATTGCTTCAGGTTCCAGCATACTGAAGATAGCCCTGTTTTGTAGACTTAGATGAGGACTTTTTTTTTTTCTGAGTTTTGGAGAAAGCCATTTTATAGAGGATGAAAACAACACCACAGTGTGTTACTGGGTCACACCTATGGGGCAGTGCAGGCTCCTCCCTTCTGTCTGTCTGGAATGGCTCTTGATAGCCATTTGGATCACATTCCCTGAGCAAGACCTAGAGATCCAAGGTAGAGCAAGATAATGTGGGTCTCTGTCATCACAAAGCTCACAGTGCGGGCAGCAAGGGATGCGGTTGCCCTTTGAGATGAAGGCTGTAAGTGCAGAGGTCAAGGTGTCGCAAGGATTCAGAAGTTAGAGTAAATCGATGTTGTGTTCAAGACAGATCTGTTCCTGGGAGTCTCTTGTAAGCTTAATGATGTGGAAGGGGAATTGCAAGCAAGGGAATTAAGATTGGTTAAACTATGGGAGAGTCCCTGCAAAGGCACAGGCCTGTCCTCAGAACAGAAAGATTGCAGTGGGGTCACACTGGACTGTGCTGCCAGGGTCAAAAACACCTTTAGAAATTTCTTCATACATTAATGATCACAGATGGGTTCTGTGTGTGCTGGTGTGGCTGTAGGTCATGCAACCAGAAAGTTGAGGGTGACATGAAAGCCCAGCATGGGCAACTGGCTGGAAGGGCACAGAGATGAGGAAGAACCAAGGGAGGAGAATCAACAAAATAATTACATTTAACAATGCTAAAATGAAGCCTAATGCTTCGTATGCTATTTTTAAAAAATAGTTCAGACTTTTTAAAGTACAGACCAATTTCTCAATGAGCATAGATACAAAAATATCATATGTACACACCATTGATAAAGCAGAGAACTTAGATTTAGACAGCAAAAGTAGAAATATTGGATCTTCAATGCATTATAAAAATGGTTCTCTTAGGAAGTACATGTCACAACTTTGTAGGTTTAAATCCTGCTTCTGCTTATCGCTCATTATGAGACCTGAACAAAAATCTTCAGTCTAGCACATCTCAGGTGGCTGGATAGTACCCTGTCAGGAGACCAACAGGGAAGACGCTCATGGAGTTCCTACTTGGTGGTAAGTTCTCAGTGGCAGGAGGAGTAGATGTTGCCATAGTTAGGTATTTGAGGACTTTAAACCGGCATTAGTAGACAGAGAAGAAGAAGCAGCAGAGTTCCAAGAATCAGTAACCTGTGTTTATGAATTATTTTGTGACTAAAAAAAGATCCTCAGAAACCATAGCGGTAAAACTTAGATGATCTCACCCCTTTTATTCTGAGGAGTTGTAAGACAGAACACTCCTGAGACTTCAGAAAGCAAACTGGAGCATGTGTGTGAATGGTCATCAGACACAGTCAAAAATCCCCACGTACAATTATAAAAAACTAGGGGCAAAATTGCTAACCTGACCTGTTTCATGGTGATTTGTTCTCTTCCTACTTTGCTTCTTAAAACAAACCAAGAAGCCAGATATTCAGCTGCCTGAGATGAAAGCTATTTCCTTTGAAATCCTGAATGAAACAAGTGCCTCTCCAGAATGGTGAGGTCCCCTCAGAAGGGAATCGTGACCTGATTCCAGATTTTAAATGTGGTTGCAGGAGTGTTGCTCATGGCAACAAAGAGCACTTGTAGACATTAATGCCCCCCCAAATAAGGCTTCTGAGATGAGTGGACGTGGAATTTTCCTGGTCTACTCTATCAAATGTTCTTTAGTTTTCAGTGATTGTATTGACCTAAATAGTACTTACCCTAGTAGACTTGTAACCTTCAAGGTCACATGTTTGCTTAAAATCCCCCATTTCTTTGATAGAATACTTCCCACCCAGCATATCCTTTGATGTTTTTCTGTGGATTTTAATCGGTTTTTAAATGTGAAGACAATGAAGGAAAAGACCCTTATTTCTCCCGGACTTACAAGATGAAACCAGTAACTGTTATTTACTACTTCAAAAGATGAAAGTGAAGTAAAGGGCGGACCGTGTGGCTCCGTAAGCTTCGGGTTCCATTCCTGCATGAGGAAGGGAGGGAGAGAAAAGGAAAGAAATGTCTGTTGTGTTTGTTAGGTTTTATTTTACAATATTGTTAGTAACTAAGATATGAATGTGAAGCAACGAAACCTGAGTACAAAGCTAATGCTCTGCCTACTTTATCTTCCGTTCTTGACTCCTCAAAGTAAAGTTCCTGAATAATTATCATAAATGGATAAATCCACACAAAATAGCTGAACTTACAAAATATTGGCACAAAAGAGAATTTCATTTACGTATCCAGAGTTGAGATTCTAGGTTGCACTGTGTTCGGACTTTTAAAGGAATTGCAGACTTGAACAATTGTTCATCTATTAAATAGGTTTTGATAAAAAGAATACTGTAATTAGACATAAGGTTGTCCTTGCTAATAATGATCACAAAGACAGACATCTATTAAATTTCTTCGTCAGTATCTCACACCCAATTTTTATCATTGTAAAGACGATTTCTCGGGCTGGAGAGATGGCTCAGTGGGTAAGAGCACCGACTGCTCTTCCAGAGGTCCTGAGTTCAAATCCCAGCAACCACATGATGGCTCACAACCATCCATAATGAGATCTGATGCCCTCTTCTGGTGTGTCTGAAAACAGCTACAGTGTACTTCCATATAATAAATAAATCTTAAAAAAAAAAAATAAAAGACAATTTCTCGGGTGTAATTTTCTAAAACTGAGTCCGTGGCACAGTGGTATCTTCCCTGACTACCGCACAGGTGCCATGTTCGCCTCTGTCTTCCCTCCTCACTGTGCTTTCCAGTGTCAGTGTCAAGTTTGCTTTTCTGATTTCTCACAAAACATTCAGACATTCACTGACAAAAACCATCAGTGAATAGTGAGACTTTGGTTTGTGTATTTAATCCAGGGTGTCTGCAGAGCCCTGGGAGCGGAAAAGGCCCATAAGGGGGAGAGGAGCAGGGACAGAGGCTAGTAAAACATGCATGCTGCATGAAAGCTGTAGAGGGAAGAATACTGGGGTGAGAGGAAGACCCTGGAGGGATAGCGAAGGGACTAGTTACTTTTCTGCCCTGTGACCTGGTCAGGCTCTCTGTGCACGCACTCCATCCCCCTCCCTTCCTCACTGCTCGCTCACGGCTGTCATATCTCCCATTCTGTATAACCATGATGCCCAGTCTTTCAGGGCTAGGGCGATGGCTCAGCAATTAAGAGTATGTCCTGCTCTTCTCAAGTTTGGTTCCCGGTAGCTCATAACTACCTATAAACTCCAGATCCAGGGAAATCCAGTGCCTCCTTCTGGCCTTTATAGATACCCATACATAAAGCATACACTCACAAAGACACACACACACACACACACACACACATAAATAAAAGTAAATCTTTAAAAAAAAATCTTTTCTAATTTGTCTTTCTTGTAATGTTGAGTAGTAGTCCCTCTGCCTTTCATATATGATTTCTACATGGGCAATAGAAGACAAATGCGGACAGACAAACTACAAACTCTGGTACTAAATTCCTTTTTTCCACTTTTGCCACAACCTTGTACTGCTAACAAATGTGTCTGTTTAGATTACCAGAATGATTTATACATTTGTATCCGTGGTTCTTTGGCTTGGCCAGTAGTCATAAATTTAGCCTACTAACAACAGCCAAACAGACATCTTTTATTAGTAATCCTTTATTCTAGTTAAGCAACTTACTCATAAAAAATTTTCAGATCCTTCTAATGAGTAACTTCATTTTCTTGGCTTTGAGAACTTAGTCCTTCCTTCCCTTCTCCTATTCCCTGCATCACTTTCTGTCCCCATTGACGTGTTCTCCAGCCTCCTATCAATTCTGAGTCATAACATACCATGCTTCCTAGCTGGTAACTCCACACATAGGGCTGTTCGGTGAAGTACTGTAGAAGCCACTTGGCACAGGGGCTTTGATTTAGTGCTTTAAGTCTTTTTCCCTTTCTGACTCATCTTGTATTTTCACTCTTGATCTAGGGGCAAATGTTTTTACTATTTTCAATATGCTTTTGCATTGCAACTCAGAAGTCAAAGCCTGTCATCAGAAAAAAGCCCTAATCAAATCGAGAAACAATTGTGTGAGTGACTCAAGGACTGGCACTTGGGCTTAGATCAGAGAAATTGGCTGTGAGGCTAGAATAATAGAACAGTTGATTAAGTGCTTACTGCACAAGCATTGGGGACCTGAATTCAAATCCCCAGCACCCATGCAGAAAGCATGGTGCAGGAGTGCAGAACTGAAACCCTCCACTGAGGCCACAAAGACAGGAGGATGCCTGGAGCTCAGTGACCCAAGCACAGAGCTCTGGGTTCAGCAAGAGACTCTATCTTGAAAAGTAGGATGGAAAATAAGAGCGAACACATGACATCTGTCTTTGACTTCTATGTGCACACACTTCATGCTCACATGTGCACATGTGTACTGCACATACACACACTAAGCAGAATAGCTATCACATCAGTAAATAGTAATCGCAAGGCTAGACACCTCTTTTACATGGAGGATTTGTCACTAAAGGATAAGCTTGTGAAACACTGTCAAGAAAAGAAAATGCACAGCCTGTAGTGAACCCTCAGAAGATATTTGGTGAAAATGAATGTTCCTGGCTAAATTATCATCTGATCAGAGTTTTTGGCACATTTTTTACTATAGGAACATTTAAAGATACGAATGTAACAAGTAGAATAAATGTCAATAAGAACAGATTGTACATCCAGGTTCTCACTGTCTTGTTAAAATATTGACACCTAGCCTTTGTGAGAACTAGTGGAGCAGGGGATGAGGAAGATGGCTATAACCCAGAAGATATGCTTGTATGAAATGTCACTGTGAAACATATTAGTGTGTATAGTTAGTAGGCATTAATAATTGTAATAAAAAATTCTATTCTCCAGCCATGTAGTTGAGATTGGGATATTTATAGCTGAAAGATGTATGTGTTGGTTCCTTTGTACTAAAAGCCTGATTGTCTGGTTATGTGTAAGTACCTCCGTGTTCTGTATGCACCAGTTATCTGCATCTTAGCAACTGCAAAAGTGCTGAGAACTGCCGTCTCCCATGGCCACAGAAAGGATGTTCCTCCCCTCCAGACCCAGATGGGCCTAGAGTGCTCTCCTGTGGCACTTCCTCTGTTGACATTCTCAATGGTACTTAGAACCAGATAGGTCCTGTTAGTCCTCCTCTTACCCAACCCCATTCTACACAAATTTTAGCTGGGCCTCATCTTTCTATCCCCACCACTGCCCCCAGGGTCCCCAATCAGCTTTTCAGCCCCTGACCTCCCTTACAGAGGTCACTTTCAGTCCTTCCTGTGGTTCACACCACCCATGAGCCTCCGACGCTAAGGGAGAAAAGATCTCCTCTCTGGGCACAGAGGAGTCCTTACCCCATTAGACTTCCCAGTGCTTGAGTGTTACTCTGACTACTATGCACTGTGCTCCCAATCAGGTTCTCTGTGCTGATCTTGCAACTTAATCCTCTATTGTAATTCTGTGCCCCTGGGAAAGTGTTAAAGTTGTGAGCAACTGGCTAAGAAGTGAACTATGAGAATACTGTAGTCTGCAAGGGTGTCTGCCCACCTCTGATAAGGCTGTGCCTTGCAGCTGCTCAGGGCTTTGTTTGGAGTTGGAGGGGGGCGGTGGGGGGAAGGACTTGAGAATTTGAAACTTTAAAAGCACTTTGTAATCATTTTAATTTATGTGTCTCTTCCATTTAAGTTGGGCATAGTGAATTTTTGTAGAAAGCACTCACTTCACATGTATAATTCCTTACGTCTGCACAGGAGCAGCTGTGTACCTCCATGGGAAAAGAGAGTCTTTCCACAGAGTTTCTTCATGGCGTGGAAACTAATATTTTAATCCACCTTTTCAGAGAATCTGGTTAAGTCATGAACAGCAAAGCTTGATTTTTCACTTTTATTTTAATGTTTTCTATCCAAGTAGGGGGATGAAGGAAGGAGATGGAGAAGGAGGGAGATGTGGCCTGTGCTGCAGGAATGCTCGTGATCTCGCTATTCAGGGTTACTTTAAATGTGAGTGGCAGGATCTTAGGTACTTAACACTATTCTCAAGTTATTTTCTGCACACTTCTCCTGACTGGATTGTGCCTGTGCTAGGCAGCTTGGTTGAGCTGTGTGAAACTCCATCATGTGGGCCCTTAAAGGTACCCTTCAATGCTTTTTGGGGAAAATGTATTATTTCTGGGTTACTCAAGAGCGGAGAATTTCCCATTGTTGCTCTGCTTACATCAGTAGTTTTACATCAGTCTCTTCCACTGGTAAATTTGACTCAGATTAATGAGTAATAAGTCTAAAGATAACCTTTTAAAAGTATCAGAGAGCCAAGAAAGCGAATATATAATTATGACTTAAAAGGACACATGACTAGAACACTAGGACACATTTCATACAGAACGGAGTCTTTTCTAGTTTAATGCAACTGGATGAAAATTGCTTCCTATTTCAACATGCATCATTAATTACTTTACTCTTTTAAAACCTGACGTCAGGATCAGAACTTTAACCAGAATACTAAAATTAGTTTAAGGTACAGGTTTCCTAGAGAAATAACTGAGCCCTCCCCGGTATTTGCCTTACTAGTGCTAAACATGGGTTCACTATTAAAGAAAAACATGGCATCCTTATCAAAAGGTAGAAACTTGTCTAGTAAGTTGAAATTTTGTTAAAGCACCATTCTTTACATTCCTGGTGGGTCATAAAATTTAATGTGGAGCAGAGATGAGAAACGGTAGGCATTTGGACGGCATGTGTTTTCTGAGGCCAGAAGGCTACTGTTTGGTCTGTGTCTACAGTTTGTGCCTTGATGTCTCTACAACTTTTACCTTTTTATCACATGAAATAGAAATGAAACTTGTATTTATCATCCAAGTAAGAACTCTTTAAAACAATTATCAATCAATAGGAGTTTCACATGGCTACTTTTTTTTTTTTTTTGAGTATGTGTTAGAACCCAATCTTGCTTTGCTTTGCTTTGCTTTGCTTTGGTTTTTTTGTGAGATGATTTGTTCCTTTGTTTTTTTCTTGTTTTGTTGTATTATCTTTTTTATTTATTTATTTACATTCCGGCCGTCGCCCCACCTTTCAGTTCCTACTGCAGCTCCTCACCCCACTCAACTTGACTACTTCTTAAGGAGAAGGAGTCTTTTCTTCAGCTGGAATATTCTGAGGCAGCTTGCATGTAGAAATACTGTGAGTTTAAGTAGAGATGCTTATACTTATTTCTACCTAATGTAATTAGGGACAGATTAATATGTTAAAAGACTCTTGAATATATTTATAAAGTATGTTAATATTAGCCAAAATGTCTAATCAGTATAATAATACTTCTGATATGGTTGTGTTCTTATGTACAATTTTAATTTCTTACTTTCCTAACTATAAAGTAGTCCTGTTGCTTTCATAAATAGGTTTTTTTGTTTGTTTGTTTTTCTTGTTTGGTTGGTTGGTTGGTTTTTTGAGATAGGGTTTCTTTGTGTAGCCGGCTGTCTGGAACTCACTCTGTAGACCAGGCTGGCCTCGAACTCAGAAATCCACCTGCCTCTGCCTCC